>NC_136815.1:38495415-38807915 GCF_951394365.1 Tetrao urogallus | reverse complement strand
AGCTTCAAAAGAACTAAAAGTTATTCTCTGTTCTCCTGTGGTAGCTATGGTAACTATGTTTCATTAAAGTAGCCACTTAACTTCAAGGCTTGTGTTACAATGATATGCGTTATTTGGAGTAAAAACACACCATAACAACCTTATGATTTCAGAGCAATTTTAAAAGAAAGTTCAAAGAGCATGCGTCATTGATTCTGGAACACAGGGTTTATTTTACTTTAAAACATGTTTACTCTTTTACAGCCTGATGACTGTTCCTGCATGGAGTCATCTCTGCTGTGAGGTACTGTGTAAGGGGAAAGTCACTGGCTCCAGTGAGGGATGACCATGCTCTGGTCGTTGAAGAGAAGCTTAGTAGCTGTAGGACTGAGGCCAGAGTGAGACTCCTGAGCACAAACATCAGTATAACTAAGAGCAGCAAAACTGTGTTGTTTTTAATTACTCTGTTGCAGCCTCCTCCAATACCAGGAAGATTTTGGTCCAGCTACATGCCTGCTGTTTAGGGACCATTGTTACAGTCCTTATACAATACATGGCTTCCAGCAAGCTAGTTAGGAATGAATGGGATTCTGCAGAATCTACAGAAGTGCTGGAGTTGATTATGTTCAGACAAAGTGGTCACTTCTCAAGCACTTATGGGCTTAATCTATGTTGCTATGCTCCTTCCCTGTGATTTCTGACTGTTCTGGCCAAATTTTATGGGATTGATTTAACAACTAGAATTAAGGCATCGCAATTCTTATGCTGGACAAAATGCATGGCTAATTAGCTCACCGAGTGTTCTCTGACATGGAGTCAAATGGAACAATGAATCTAAAAATACAATGTATTTTTTATAAAAAGAAATGCAACTACCATCCCTCTAACCTAAACATTCATTCTCTCCTTTCTAAACAAGCTCCCTTCATTAAGCGTGACAGACATGTCCCAAGAAAGGGAAAGTCACACAAAGGGAAGTGTGCCTTCCCTCGACATGCAAATCACATATGTTCATTAACTACAAGAGTGCCATGTGAAGTACAGTCTGCCACCATCTAAAAGACTTGTAATGACCCTAACTGTTAAAGATAATAGGACTTGCTTGCACTACCACATTGCCCTGAAGATCTTGGGAGCTTGCTGAGCAGCACAGAAAAACAAAAAACAAAAAACAAAAAACAAAACACACACACACAAAGAAAAAAAGAAAAAAGAAAAAGAAAAAAAAGAAAGAAACAACCAAGAGCAAAAATATCACCTTGAAATTGAAAGAAGAAAGAACATTCAAAACAACTAGTATTTGACAGACACAAAAGTGTATCAGTAAAATGAACACTGGGACAGACTTCTGATCTGTTGGTTTCCCCCAGCAGGTTTGGATCAAGTCTGTAGAGCGAGGAAAAGAGTGCTCAGTTGGATATATCAAGAGGTCAGTAGCACCAGGAATAGGAGTTTAAATTCTCCTTGGGAGGCCCTTTTATGGTTCTACCTTGAGGTGAACGTTATTTCATACACTGACACAGTGTAGTGCATTCTCTCACAGACATAAGACATCGTGATTGTACAAATAGGAAAAATAAATAAATAAATAAACACAGCAACAGAAAGAGATTCTGGAATTCTCTTTCCTTACACTGATCTATTCTGTGACCTTCAGCAAGTCTCTTAACCTGTCAGCTAAATGAGGATAACGATACAGAGTACCATGATGTGCTGTTGTGCATTACTAACCACACTTTAAGGTAGTGAATATTATTTCAATCTTCATGCATTCATCAATTTAATAGCTTGCTGATGCTTTCCTTCCTCTGAAACTCAACTTGATAATTCAAGTGTACGGTATTATTTGGGATTTCCAAGAAAAAAATGTTTTCTCTTTCTCTTCAAGCTTTTTACTGAAAAGAATTGAACAGATAAGGACAGTTCCAAGAATACAAACCAAGTAATGCATGATGAATGGCAATATAATTGAAAACATATTTTGGATCTTTCATCTCTTAACAAATCAGGCTACACAAAGGTAACTACTCTTGACATGCCAGGGTCTTATCTTATAGATTTGTTTCTCTTATTTTATCTTATAAAGATAAAACTAATCTAGAAGTCTTTTTTTGCTTTGAATGTTTTTGTTCTTAATGCTGAAAATATCAATAAGGAGTGTATATACACATATATGTGTATATATACATATACTATGTATATATATGTATCTATATACATAGGTCACTCCGAAAGTAATACCTTCTATTTATTTCCACAGAAATTAGAGCAGACACAAAGAGCACAATAATACTGTTTGGTAACATAAATTTACAGTTATAAAATACTATTTTTCAACAGTCACCCCATTAACTGATTCACATAGATGAGCTGATATGGGCATTCCTCATTTTATGGTTTGACAGCTGTGCATGGCCATCTAGAACATGGCTTGTCCTTCACATTTCTCTACCTACTGGTTAAACATACCACCCATCACCTCACTGTGCTCACATCCACTGTTTGAGCTCCACAAACTATCAGCAAATTTTGATGAATATCAATGGTTGCAATTTTTTTTTTTCTGCATGGGTCCATGTCAGATGCCATTTTATCAGACTTTCTCTCTGCTGTCATTTGTCACATCTTTTACAAAATGTGAAGGAATATTGGTGGGAAGGTACAACCTCTACTGCCATACCTACAGCTGCCTCTGACATCACAGGCCAACATAATAAGATAAGAGGCATTACTTTCAGAGTGACACTGCAGAAGCATATATTTTTAATGTTATTTTACATTGGTTTAATAACAGCAATCCATTATTTACTGTAGTGAATTTGACTTGAGTAAGTTCAAAAAAATCTTCCTGTGGAGAGATTCTTACATATTTGATTACTTTGAACACAGTTTCCCTTCAGACTCCCTGGTGTAAGCCTGGTTCCATTGAAAACAATTAGAGTGTTCTCAGAGAACCTCAATAATTCACATTGGTTACAAGTAGAAGCATTCACATAGATTTTGTATTAACTGCACAAGTATAAAAAGATGCAATCCTGACCAAAGAACTTACAAAATAAAATGATTAAAATTCTTGTGGAAACAATAGTTATAAATTGTTGGACTCAATGTTCACTTGAGGTCCCTTCCATCCCCTGCAATTATGTGAAATAATCATAGAATCATAGAATGTTTTAGGTTGGAAAGGAACCTTTAAGATCATCTAGTTCCAATCCCCCTGCCAGGGACACTCCCACTAGATCAGATTGCTCAAAGCCCCATCCAGCCCGGTCTGTATGAGGGCATAATAAACATTATGGTAAAAATTTCTATAGCATATTAATGAAATATTTTCACTTTAGTTGCTAGTTCTGTCGTTTTTGATAAGTAGGTTTGTATCAGGTGTATGAATACGCACGTAACAGGCTGGCTTGTTGTTTGGATGTCACGTTAAATCATGGCTTCTGTCTCTTTTGCTGGCACTTCAAAAGCCATGTTCAGAAAATGGAGTGGGATGGGGAGCTACAAATGCACAACTCACAATCCTTTTTTCATATGCTGTGCTCACTTCAGCCCAGGTATTATATATATATCTTTTTTTTTTTTTCAAGAGGTCTGCATCATTTTGCATCATAATTATGTCTTGATACAAGAAGTAGTAGCTATGACTTTTAAGTAATCAGGCTCACTAAGAGCTACATTATAGCAAACAATAGTGTTCTATCTTAAGTCATTTTGATGACACACTCTCTGTATTGCACATAGATTTGGAGCATTCAAAGCTGGGACAATATCCACAGTTAAGAAAACTCCAGAAGCGTCCAAACAGGTGTGCCCTTGTCTCAGAAAAAAAGCCTTTTTAGATAGAAGACCTTTTGTATGCTAGTTTTACCCTAGGCCCCTTTTAGGGGCCACACCTGAGAGAGAAAGTGAATTATCAATGACATTTTTTTAAAGAATCAGTGGTTTAACACTAATTTCTAATCAGATCCTACAGAAAGGAACAGCTCGCATGGCAGCTGTACTTTTCCCAGGGTTAATTACCTTTCACTGCTCTCTACTAATGAGTCAGCTGTTCCTGTCATCACACAACCACACTGTGTTCATCTGTAGCTCTAGCTGTGGACAAACACAGTAGCTAGAGCCCTGTTTACACATTGGTGAGGTTTGTAGTGCAAAGAATTTGCAAAGCAGTTTAAAAAAATTACCTAAAACTTTTATTTCCATGTCTCATTTCATAGAAACAACTCTACTTTTGAGGCTGACATTGTGTTTTCAATGCTACTGAATTAATCACCAAGAACTGAAATCAAAGAACCCAAAAAATAATAAAAAATTATTTAAAAAAAATACTGAATAATAGGTTATGTAAAGAAGGCTGTATCTATTCCCCTATCTACCTAGTCCTATTTAATTTTGGGGAGAGAATTTTTATTTATAACTTGCTGCTCTATGGACTGGAAACTACCATTATAAAATACTGTTTTAACCAGATAATAGTACAAAAACTAATGGGCTTAAGGAAAGTGTTTTTATTATTATTATGTCAAAACCTAATGAGATAATTATTTAAGTCTTTCAGTGACCTCCTGCTAATGTTTTTACATAATTCTAGAAAGTAATTCAATATCAAGTAAATAGAATGCATCATTTTCTAGTTGGAATGAAAAGGATATATACTTTATAGCTGTGTAAGATCAAGAACAATCCTAATACATCACTTTTATACATCTTCTTTACGGACTGTGATATTTAGAAAAGCTAGCTTTAAAAACAGAGAGGGGGCAGGCATCTAGATTCCTTTTATTGTCAAGGAAGTAAGGACATTGGCTTCTCCACCACAGCAGCAAGCGCCTGCAGCTAGTCACTAAAGTTATTGTCTTGCTACAAAGAGAGGCTAAGAAATCTGTAGCAGAGCTTCCAAAGTTCAAATCCTGCTTGTGTCATCAACCAGAAATGCTTGCTTTTGATTTTCATATAACTGAGGACAGTACTCTAAATTGGCATGATCTTTAAAACATGATTCTATCTTAAAACTGTCTTTACAGTAGTTGCCCTGATCTGAGAAGATTTTCTTGTAGTAAGATCAGTAGGTATTAGCAGAGAAAATGAATTTTCGTAAGACACCAAAGGAATGCAACACAGTACAAGTTACATGAAAATTAACTTATCTGCTTGAAGTTGTACCTGCAGCAGGCCTATTCATGAAGATGCCTTCTTTGCTGTCATATAAAATGACAGTACTTGAAAAATATCACAGGAATATGATTTTCTGAATATGATGATGGAGAAAGAAAATTAATTTTTTCCAGGTCTAGGTTAACCTTGCAGGGCTGGTAGCTCAAAATACGATAAACTTGCTTTTAAAAATATCAAGGCAACAGAATCAAGGGATTCCAAGGTATCACTTGGAAAATCATCTGGAAAATGAGTAATGTAAATTTCTTTGTACGTCACTGTAAAGAAACATCCCTTTGTCCAGATGCCTTAAGCTATTCGGGCTGTATTGGCAACCTTGGACTCTGAGCAATGAGAATATATAAGCTATGTGGATACAATCTAGAATCTTCCTCTGCTCAATAAAAGATTCCTTCTTCCATTACACTATATTTTCATCCATAAGCAAGAAAACTCAGAACCAGTCATCTCTGTTTAGGGGATGAGAAAATCTAGGAGTGACTTTCTCCCTTTCCTGAGATGCCTAATGATCTCCGGCAGTAACAGGGTTTAATGGCTCTCTATCAGAAGTAAACTTTCTTCTTTTTTTCAGCTGTACACACTAGGATTCTAGAACAGTTTCTCTAAAAAGCCTATTGTGTTAATGGCAGAGTTGCTCTAATTTACTTGTTAAATATCAGCAAAACAGCCACGTATCTTCTAACTTTAGAGGCAGAGATTGTCATGCAACTAACAAAATAAATACAAGAAATCCCACACATAAATGGAGAAGCAAGATGTATGACCTGAAGGGTATCTGATGAATTTGCCTTTTGAAGACTGTCATTTTCTGAATGAAAGCAACTTGCACCTGCAATATTACAGTATTACTCCCCGTCATCACAAAACAGTAGCAATTATTATTCACACTAAAAACAATAAAAATAATTGGTGTAATACTTTTATTGCTATAAATAATGTTGGACCTTAAAGCCTTTTATTCTCCCATGCTATTCAAAATCAGATATCTAAATGGATGCCTTTTAATCACACCCATTAAAATGTTGGCTGCAGGGAAGAAAACTCCAAAAAGAGTATATTTGTGTAAGGTAAGCTTTTCAGGACAAATGTTAAATCATTCTAGCACCGGTTGTTAAACTGGTGTCAACTTACACTGTATTGAAGTTTGCATGCCTGTAATTTTGGGCACAGTTGCCACTGATGTTGATTCTCACATATGGAAGTATTACCGAATATACAAATTTACACTTACTTTATTTTATTTTAGTAAATCTCAACCTAATCTTGCAGTACGTTTTATTACTCTGAGTTTCCTCCTCTCAGGAGAGTAGTACAAAAAGGCAAAAGACTTTCAGAGAACTGTGGCTCCATGCTTCAAATGCTATAGTATATCTTAGGGAACGTTGAGGAAAGTTGCATACTATCCCATAAGATTCTGTATGGATCTACCCTGTAGTGACCATCTACTATGTAAATCTTAGCTCAGCCTGTTGAAACTCCATCCAGCTCTGAATTCAGACAGAGGTCTCAGTATATTAAATTTAGAAATACAACTGAATCACTTTGCCTTCATCTGAAGAAATTGAAAATGTGTACCTAGAACTTTAAAAGTCAAAGATTTGTCTAAAGCCTTTATGCTTAAGCTATGGGTATAATATATAAATCTTTAGAAATCAAAATGTGTGTCATCAGATTTCTTCAAAAATACACAAAAAATGGAGACTGCATGCACAGCAAGTAAAAATTTGAAATGAGACCTTGCTTATATTTATGACAGCATGAGAAACTATGAATCATAATTACCTACAGAAACAGTGCAAAACCATGATCTAATCTACTCTTCTATTATCTCAAGGCTTGAGAAATAATCTTGAAATTCTTCAAAAAGAGAAAACTCTGGAAATTCTTCATTGAGAAATCCAACTGGTTTAGTGTATAAACCTCTATTGTATTCTGACATGGATAATTATTTATTGAAGTTCATTTATTTTTAAGAATTGCATTTGAAAAGAAAAGTAATTACTTCTAAAAATAAGATAGAGAGTTGGCTCGTCCCCTTTTATAAATGTGACATTTCAGAGGCAAAATTTGTTTCTCTGAAACTGCATTATGATTTTTAATTTTCTTATTCTGCTCTCCATTTGTATCTGAGTACACACTGAATTTCATTTTCGTTGATGCTGTGTTTATGCAAAAAAAAAAAAAAAAGTATAACATATTACTCTAATCACTGTCTCAGAGCAGGGAGAAAGTTGGGAGAAAAATAAGTTTATGTGGAGACATCAAATCTGTCTGTATGCTGGACAGGAACAACAGGATACACTTCTCTAACTTTACATGCCTGAAATTCAGATATATATTTCTGAGGTACTGACCAATCAGTTTCCATAGTCTCTGAGTAGCCTGTAGGCAATCTGCAGGCATTTCTGTTGCTTTGTAGATGTGTGATAGATCTTATTTGTTTCAAATGTCTACTTCAGGGTGAGATTAACTGCATCCAAGAAATTCCTTTTTTTTTACTAAAGGGAGTGTGGATGACTAGCTCATGTCTAGACACTTACACTCTTCACACTGACATTTCACTAGAGGATTCCTAACCAAGGGACCTATGACAATTGCTGAGAAGCATCTTACAGCTTATATAGCACATATGCTACATGGTTCTGAGAAGTAATTTAAAACAGAGATGAACAAAAGCTAAAGAAATAAAGTAGGGAACTATCTTTTGGGAATGAAAGCAGTGCCAGTCCTTGTAGGAAAGCACTGGCAAAGGAACAAATAAAATAATGTAAAACAGAGAGAGCCATAACTTCGGTATAAGCAGTGTGGTTTCAGTGTGACAGGAACAAGACAAACCAGTGTCAAGAGTGAAAGAAAGAATAGTGTCAGCATGATATGGCAGATTCTTCTTTATCTAGGTATAGAACAAAGAGTGCAATCAATCTGTAAGGACAGTAGAAAGAAACTGAACTCTAAGAGTTGATATGGACAGAAATAACATCTTTTTAATGTTTGCATTGGACAATATTTTATGAGTGAATAGAAGTTCTCATAAATAAAGACACCACATTGATTGATATCTGATAAATGGTAAGAATCTTTCAGCTTGAACTACTCTCACTTTATAGTAATATGACTTATGTCTGAGTTTGCTATTTAAGCTCACCAGTGTTTTTTATTCAGTGTATTATAAACTACTGTATACTCCATGGCACCACTGACAGCGGCTCTTTAATTATTTTTTAACCATCCATAATGTCACATGTCCTGTTCTGCTTAGTGTCTTTCCTTCAGTGCCAAGTTTTGAACCACAAAATTAAAGAAAGTAAATCCAAATTCTTTCTAGCAACTCTTGCTTGCCTTTGGGAGCCAACAACAGGAGCCAGATTTTCAAAAGTGAAAATGTTATTGCGCCTACATTGCCTGCCACAAACATGCCCTTGTTTCAGCATGTAAAGTGAGTGTTTAAGCAAAGAATTATTAACACAATCATTTGCTTAATCCATGAGTGCCAAGCGAAGCTTTTTCACATGCACTTTGTGAAACCTTAGTTAAAAAAAAAGGCTTTCTATGTTGTTTTCTATATTTTATGTATTTACTCCAAAGCAACAAAATCTTGTAAGTAAAATTCACCATATCCAAACAAAAGACTGGCAATTTAAGTAAGTATATGAACAGGGGGAAGGGAGACTTATTTCCTGAGTTTCAACAGATGTCATACTTAATTGGTTGTGAAATAAACCAGAGCTACTCTCGGCCTGTTTCCCTAGTTTCAGCTGTGAAGACACTTTCAAACATGTGCATTTCCCTCCTGCTTGTCATAATGAGGGTGTGGGGTGAGAATCAAACCTCCAAAAGGAGTAAAGCAGCACGCATGTTGTATACAGGCCTTCAGACACACTAATTAGATAGAAGTGAGAGTTGCATCTTTTGTTCCTACAGGGTACATGTCAATACAGAATTAAGCAAGACAGTTCTGTTGACAGATGATAGTCTTTCCCTTCTGCTAATATCAGGAAGTCACTGGACAATCCCATTCTGATGCAACTTTTCCCATCTTCATGTATTTTCTCTCTAAAATGCCCCTTTTCCTAATTCAGAGTGCAGACAATATCCTATAACTTGCTGAAAAGCAAAAGATGTTAATTATGATTAATACCTTTTTTTCCACTTGAGGATGTTTTCTACTAGAACAAGCAGAGTTAGCACTTTGTGTGAAAAAGAAAGAAAGAAAGAAAGAAAGAAAGAAAGAAAGGAAGGAAGGAAGGAAGGAAGGAAGGAAGGAAGGAAGGAAGGAAGGAAGGAAGGAAGGAAGGAAGGAAGGAAGGAAGGAAGGAAGGAAGGAAGGAAGGAAGGAAGGAAGGAAGGAAGGAAGGAAGGAAGGAAGGAAGGAAGGAAGGAAGGAAGGAAGGAAGGAAGGAAGGAAGGAAGGAAGGAAGGAAGGAAGGAAGGAAGGAAGGAAGGAAGGAAGGAAGGAAGGAAGGAAGGAAGGAAGAAAGAAAGAAAGAATCAAGTATAAAGTGGATAGATTGGCCTACTATGATGAAGGACACAAGAAAATGGAGAACAAGGCTACTTCTATGCAAAAAGTCCAAATATTTATAATTGTGGCTGACCACCAGTTGATTATAGGCTCATTAAAATACACGCATAAAAAAAATGTTAGACACTCATTTTATGCCTGGTTCTATGTGTAACCCTCAAAATTAAAATTCTTTTGAACTTCATTGGAAAAGCTAACTGTGTAATAGGGGCATCTTTATGAAAATCAATGTGATCAAGATCAAAAAAGAGAGAGACTGTTTGTTAAAACATTTCAGATAGTGTTTGCTAAAACATTTCAGATAGAAATGCAATCAAAATGGCTTAAAAAGGAAAAATTAGGGCCAAGGTCAAATATGTTTAATTCACCTGTGACAAACAAACTGAACAATATTTGTTCTTTTAGTTTAGACTTGGAACCTAAATCTCAAGGGTGTTAGGAGAGAGCTTTAATCCCTAAAAAAAATTCAAATTCCCAAAACGCATGATGGAAACTGGTATAATCCTTCCTGAAGTCAGAAATAAAATAGAAAATACTTTCTTTGCTATTAAAACAAGAACAGTTGTCAGAATCTTTATTCTTTTAATATTTTACAGGTCTGACTTTCGGCAGATGACCTCTCTTGTTTGTCCCTACATGTTTTCCAAAATATAAAAGTGAAATAGAGTCCCAAGGGCACTGTACTTGAAAGGTTATGAGAGTTAGAGAATTTTAACCATGCCTGCCAAATCAGCAGATGGCTTGTGATTATAATTATATGCATCAATAAAACGAATAATCTTTACAAAATTTGAATTTCTACTAAAGTAAGGGATTTAGTAAGCAGATGCAACAGAATGCATTTTCTTTAACCCTTTTTGTAGACAGCAGTCTCTCTCAAAAATAATGGGAAAGGCTATCCATAAAGAACATGACCATACACTTAAACCTCAAATATATTTGCTTCTTTTGACAAAGTGTCAATGTTATTTAGAGTGATTTATGTATTCAGTTGCACTTTGTTCATTAATGTCTAATGCTTATATATAGGTTGATTCCCACCAGACTCGTACTTCAAAATGGTGTTTAATTTTATAAAACATTACAGATAAAATGAAAATGTTATGTCTATTCACTCTCTTCATTTTTATTGCTATGTTAGTTCTTTCTGTTTATTATTTGGTGACTTTCCATATCTTGAGGTTGAGTTGACCGCATTGTTAACAAGGAGAAAAAAATTCCCAATGCTGTGAAATTCATTTAGCGTGTGGCCTTTTTCTTACTCACAAGAAATTTGATTATTTAAAAGAAAATAAAGTAATACAAAAATCACAGTTTCTGTCCTTACTTACATTTGTAATAAGATTTACATTAAATGTACTGGATTGTGTTAAACTTCTGTCTGAAGTAAGAGAAAGTCAAACAGTAAAAACACTGAACAAAATAAACAAGCAAAAATCTCCCTAAGTCCAAGCTTTTTCTGGACTGCATCATAAAAATGCTACTCGATGACATGATTTTTAAGGATATTCTATACTCTTCTGATACGGCAAAGAAGAAAAGATTTGAAAACAGCCATAAGTTCATTTTCAAAAAACACTCCTTTTCGGACACCGCCTACCTACTGTATTGTAACATCATTTTGTTCAATTGTTAAATGAAAAATCTTACTTGAAGAACACATGCTAGTTTTTGGTTTGTATTTTTTTTAACCACCATAGAGTATCTGATGTGAATAGTGTGTGAGATTGCAAAACAGTATAAAGCTAACAAAAAGTGTACTTTTACTTCAGAAATGACAGAGCCATTACTCTGTATCATGTAAATCCTTCTTAGCATAAGGATTATTGACCTGATCGTCCATAACGGTGCCTTTGGAGCCATTACTACTTTGTTGTGCCAATCCAGTTGCTGTACAAGTGCTCTAAGTGTCAGGGGGAGTAATTAAGGTGTCAAATTGTCTGCTCTCTTAAGGAACTGACCTCACAACTCTCACTATCACCTGAAGAAACACTGTTAAGAAACTGGGATCTCCAATGTTCAAGTGAAACGATATTTTGGAAAACTTCTAAATCATTCTTTTCTTAACATTTTATACAGCAGAGATAAGAGACACATCTTAAATGAAAAATGTTTCTTAATGGAGGTAAAAGTTATGTTTGAAGCCGAACCTGAAAAAATGAACTAGCAAATGCTATCTGAATCTATTAAGAAAATCAATAAGCTCCTCATGCTCAAAACACTTATACACCTGCTTTACCATATTGAAATGAGCCATCAATCTCACCTCAGTGGAATCACACATGCTTATTGTAATGTTCACCTACTCAGAAAGGTAAGCTCAATTACCAGTATAAAGTAACTTTTGCTGTTAGGTTATTTCCTGTCATGAATGAGGAATCTCTCATTTAGGAATTTAAAAGTTGCTTGTATTATTAAAAAAGTTTGATGGTCATAAATGAGAGCAATTTTCCTTCAAGAGATTTTATGTAAGTATTAAAAGAAAGTTAAGAGGAAGACAATCTTCTGTTTTAACTCATTAATTAAATAGTATTTTCATCCTGAAGTGATTCAAGATTATTAAAATTCAGAAGCACTAATTCTGCCTATGTGGTTTTTAATAATCTGCAACTATGCACACAAACTACAAGAAATGACCTGGTTCCAGCTATATATGCATAGTTCCAAAATTAATCCATTCAGGTAACAGACATTTTGGTCTACACATTTCAAATAGATGTGGACGTAGCAGAATATAAAATATACTCTGTATGTTCTTTGGTATGCTTTATTTTGGAGCGAAAGAGCCAAGCCTTCGGGACAATAGTCTGTCACTGACCTTGAACACACTTGATGATCAGGAGTATCAGATACATCAGGATTCGTGTTTTGAAAAACTAAAAGCGTTCAAAAAAAAAAAAAGAATTAGAATTATTCAAATCAACTGAGTAATGTCTTAAAGTTTTTCAGATCCATATACAAAACTGACACAGGTCTTTTCTGGAATGGAACACAAAGATAAGTAAAAAGGTCTCATATCAGCTTGTGAAGTCCAAAAAAGTCTACGTCAAAAAGTAATTTTAAAAATGTAGTATAGTTCTGGGGGAGATCAGATGAACAGCATTAGTTGACATAAATCAAGTTTTCTTTTCCTCTTATCTTAGGTGTACCAAAGAAGTGATAGGGAAGGGAAAAATTATGAAGTATGCAAAATTACAGAAACTTACTGTGGCTTAACTTGTCAGATTAAAGTAATATTATTAATTTTGTAGTAGTACTACCTGTATATTAGCCATATGAAATGACTGTACTTATAACGGGAAAAAGGACAGCTGAACTTGTTCGTTATCACAATAAATACTCAAATATTAAATTCAACTTATTCTCCTTCACAGATGTGTAAAAAGCATGATGATTGTGTGATAGGGATGTGTTCATTTGCATAAGCTGTAGTGATGCACCTGAGCTAAAATATCCTCAAATTATATATGTTAAAATGAATTGAAAACTTAATAACAATTAGCAAAGTTCAAAGCAAAACTTTTCAAGCCTTTTTAACTAGTGAAATCTCCGTGGATCTAACCATTAGGTGTGAAATAAATGACTTAGTTGGGAAGGCAGGTTTGTATTCTGATGTGTTTCACTTTCTAAGATAACATAAGGAAAACATTGCTCAGAAGCACACACCTCAAATATACATATGAAAAATTAAAGCAAACACACAATTTTACTGGTCTTCATTTGCTTCCTCATTAAATTTCCTAAGTTGGAAATATCGAGAAGTACAAAAAGAAGAAACAATTATTACTTAACACATATTGAGTTTCAGTAAACTGGGAAGCCATGTAGGTGAACATAATTTTTTGCACACATCCAGTATTTATATAAAAATGCATACGTGGATTCACAAATGGATATACTTCTTTGCAAGGAATCACCTAGTGCACATTTTAAAACATTATATTTGATCTTAATTTCTATAGGCTGTAATGTTACTTCTTTTACCCATGCAGTAAAAAGGATGTCCCTGGATAAGAGACATGTTGTGAACTGATTTCTGTGACCTATGAAGAGTTTTAATTAAGAGAACAGGTTATTCTGGCAAATCTATATAAACATATTTTGGCAAATTTTCTCACAAATTAATTAATACTTCAAAAATAATAAAAATTAAAATGACAATATCAAGAAACAACTGTAGCACAAGGTGATATCTTAACTTCGCTTCTTTAACTGTTGACATTTAAGAACATATTCTTAAAACATTATTATTTCGTGTTTTTCAGGTTTGGGTATTGTTTTCCTTTTTTATTTCTATAATCAATATTTATTTATTTATTTTAGTGGGATGGTGAAGAAAAAGGATTACTTAATTCAGACAAGCACACTGTAATAATATAATGTTGTTTTGAACCTAACATCCCCCTGAGCCTCTAAAGTACAAAGCAGACAGAAACATTTAACAATGCAAACAAGACTTTCTGGCAACTTCCTGTTGCCATTTTTCAGCAAAATAAATGGTCCTGAAATACTTAACTGAAACGCTTCTACAAAAGATTTTATCATTGGATACACAGACACCTACAATTATAAGGTATCAGATGAATATTTCTCTGCTGTGCGAAGGAAATAAGTAACGATTGCATAAACACTTAACAATAGATCTTCAGTTCTTTCTTTAATATCTGCTCATGTAAAGACGACATTAAGAAATAACATACAAAAATCATAAAGAAGAATTATTAATAAAAATATATAGTAATGCATTCATTTATATGCATAGTTCTAAAAACTGTACTGGGGGGAGTAAGTAGCTGGCTAGTGGACAGAAATGTATTCTTGCATTTAACATTTTCAGCTGATTTTTACAGAGTAGTAAAAAGAAACTTTCAGTCTGCAAAGTTCATCAGATGTTAATGTACATCTGAGGTGGTGCTTATTGTGTGACAGTTCTTACAAAGAATATTTATTACATTATACTATAACTACAATTTCCAGTTCATATACATACTGTTTCACTTTACTTTCAGAATTCCAGAAACTTTTCTAAGCTGGCAAACAAGACAGAGAGAAAAGGAAACAAACAAACAAGAAACAAACCCAGCCTTGATTCCAGAGACATTTTTCTCCCCTTCATGAAGTGACAGGAAAAAAAAAATCCCTTCATTATGACCTACTTGTCTAGAAACGGACTTTCAACCCCATGGTTAGGCTAAGATTTGCTCTACTTTCTCCCTAGGGCATAATTGTCAGACTGACTTACCGTGTGCCTTTTAGCCTTTGTTCTGCCTCTCACGCTGACATCAGGGAAGCAGTGATGTAGAATAAAGCAGGGGTGGGCTAGGTTAGTCCACTGTTTGTGTCGTTGTGTGGTGTGCAGGGACACTCTGTGATACTCTAGTGAGCTGCTAAGCTTTTTTTGTAGGCTTTGTGTCATTTACTTAACGACCAATCTCATTAGCTGCCAGGGTACAATGGGCTGATGCATTTTCTATGTACATACTCTACACAGTGACCCTCAAGGTTGCCGAAGGTCTATTTAATCAGTCAAAATGCTGAATATATTTGCAGTAAATCACTAAAAAAATACAGGACCACAGAGGTATCTCATGAGGGTTTACTCTTCCCTGGGAGTTATTTGCAGGTAATAAAGTGATAGGAGACGCAGGCAAAAGCAAGGGCAAAGAAGGGAAAGGGGTACTCACTGAGTTCGCACTGGTCACCTTAAATCTGGGGAAACCTTGGGGGCCCTGTATATTACTGTGTCTCTACTTGTTAATATCTCCATGCAGTTCATGCTTCAGCGTAATCATGTTATCACAATTAAACCCCTTTAAATAAGAAGAGCAGTGCTAACAAAATACACAGTCTTTTGCACATTGGGGAGGGGATATGTGTGTGGGGGGGATGATGTTTATTTATTAACTTACTACGAGCAACCTCAGGGCTGGCTTCTTTGCATTTCTAACCTCTCGTCAGTTACAAGGTAAAACCCTTTTAACTCTTCTGAAAAATGAAATGCTGAAAAGCCCTATGAATGACGACAGCTGTCCATAAGTAACAGGGAGAGTTCTATTGTCCAACTTGTCCCTGGATAAAATGAATACTTTACAGCAGAGGCTGTTCAGCTTGGCTAAAGAGTATGGGGAGAAGGGGAGGAGGTCACTGGAGATTTCGCACACTAATTTAATCTGGGAAAAGGACAGGCACTGCATCTCACTTGAACAGACTGGCGGCAATCTGGGCTCCCACAGAACTATCTCCTTTTGCCTGTGCTCTATTTATTCCTTATCTCTGTTTACCAACCGCTAGGTCCCTTTCATTCACACCACGAGGCCGTTCTCCTACTATCAGTCAGCAGCTGACACTGTGGAAGAGCCTCAAAGGCAAAAAAAAAAGGATCAAAACTAAACCAAAGCTGTATAAACAATGCAACAGTAGAAGTAAATGCATAAATCCTAATTCTTAACCCAACCCACAGGGTGCGAACAGAACCTTTATAGTAAATCCAACAAACCCACCGCAGTGAGCTTTGGGCTACACAGGAAACAGGAAAAGCCAAATATCATTCATGAAATCATCATCTCAAGCAGAAACATTGAAAATAGGCACTGGAGGATATTTAGCTGGCTTTGGGATAACAGGTTCTTCAGTCCTGTGAATCCATCTGAGAGTAATGAGGAGCACATTTACCTGTGTGCCTGGTATAAGGTGAATAAGACTCACTAACGTCACTTGATTACTTCAAGGTTCAAAGACCTTAGATAACTTTGCACTCACTGCTTGTGATTTAGGTTAAAAGAAGTAGAGGCAAATGCTTTTTTTAAAAAAAGTGTAGCTGGAATTTGTGTCAAGTTTGATAACTTTATATCTCAAACTTAGAAAACGTTATTATTGAAGCATGCGTCCAATTAATTTTGCCTTTTAAAACCCTGCGTATTTCATTACTGTTCTTTCTCAGTATTTAACACATTTTTCCTATTACTCATATATAATTTTTTAGCACTTATTGTAAATACACATATATATACGTATAACAGGTGGAGACAGGAAAGAAAATAACAGATGAAACTTGTGTCTCAAATGAAAAAGTAAAGTAATAATTTCTGCACATTTGGCATTGTGGATATGGACTTTTATTATGAATTAACTGCAAATATGCTGATTTTCTAATTACATCAGTACCTTTATTAATAACTGACAAAAAAAAGAAGTTGCAAATATTCATTGAGACATAACAATATTTCTTCAGTGAAATGTTCCAGCTTTTTAAACCTACATAATCTGTAACTCCAAAAGCAGGGGCATTTCTTTTGGAAGAGGAGTTTTGTTTTCTCAAGTTTTTGATACATAAAAATGACAGCATATAGGTGATATATTGTCAACTGCGTGATCAAGATCATTACAAAAATAACAAAGAAAATGCTACTCATTATCAAAGATGATACTGGACCTAATTTCAGTTTTGATTTCCACCTATGTGCATTATGAGCAATGAAGTCTTTACTACTTGGATCCTTTTTTCCAAATGAATTAATGAATTAAATTTATCCTTTCACCAGCTGCTAGGCAGCAGATGGAACCATTTCTGAAGCCTTGTTGAATTCAATCCATAAAACTCATTTCCTAGGATTAGCAGTCCAAAGTTTCTTTTAATGTTTATATACCGCTTGGGATTTTGAATTTCATGATGTTAAACTTCCAATTTGACTATTTTTTTCATTTCATATCAAACAAATATGATCGTTTGGATTTCTATAGCTTTGTAACCAGACATTTCAGGTCACATAAGGACAAGAATTCATTTCAAAAGCAATCAAGTAATGCAAGATTGGGGTCTGGTATTTTTTGTTTGTTTGTTTGTTTTGTTTATGTTGCAACACTACCATAGAAACTATTTGTGTTATATTCAAAGTTTAATTTAGACCTGAAAAATTGTATTGTCTGTAACTTGGAGGAAAAGATAACAAACAAACTTTAGCTTAAATAAGCAATTTTTTCAAAGTGTTTGTGTTGTTCACGGAAACTTGATGTGTTTCTGAAACAAGTTTTTCATACACATTTTTCTTACAGTTAACTTCAGCATCAGATTTATCTAGTTTTGAAACAAAACAAAACAAAACAAAACAAAAAAAGAAAAAATAATAATAATAAAAAACCACCACTGTAGCAAATGAAGGCAGTTCTCTGTAATTCTACAGATTTTTTTTCCTGTACAATAACAGGATACATTTGTTAATCAGATGCAGTACCCTGGACAGTTCCTTTTCTTTCATTTTCGGTTTTCTTACCTCCACTACACATCTCTGCCACAATAACCACAGAGAAGGAGACTTTAACTGTGACTTCATTCACAAAAGACTCCATTTATAGATCTTTGGAAAAGCTAAATTATAATTTAACCGAAGTTTCTATCTATTAGAAATTGACAAAGGAAAAGTCAAAACAAAAATACGTCGTCTCCTTCTTAGCTTTAAAGACATATTATATTAAAAGTCTCAAGAATAAAGCCTCATGATGTAAAAGTCTTCCTGTTATTCAACAAAGTAAATAAAACTAAAAAAAAGTGATTCGTTCTTGTGTATAACAGTGATTTCCGCTAATTTGGCACAAGAAATCTATATTAATCTAATATTGCAGTAAGCCAAGAAGGCCACATAATAATAATTACCATTGAGTAATTGAATATTTAGAAGGAGGAGAAAAAAAAGAAGTCTGGTAATCTTAGCCTGCAGGCATGAAAGTACTATAATACACAGATGATATTTACAAGTAAAAATAAAATGCTCCAAACTTGGGAGGCAAAGTCTATATTTAGAAATTCCTCATTTTGAATCTGGATTACTTGTTAGCCACCTTTTACCAGAAATATGTTATTGCCACAGTGAAAGCTTTAATCACAAATGCTGTAATTTTCCCCAAGAATTGCAAAACCGTTTCATAGCCAAACCAAAGAAGACACATCTATGCAATTAACTCAACTAATTTCATTGACAAAAGAGATAATAAATGGTCATTTCGAATCCAAAACAAAAAAGATCCTTGAGTGACAAAGTCCACCCCACACACTTTAAGGATAAAAACTTAGATTCGTGTTTTTATAATTTTTAGATGAAAAATTCACAGCATCTTGCAAAAGACTGTCTTGTTATTTACATATGAAGAAAGACAAACATCTGAACTAAGTGCTTTGTTAAAGACAAAAGAAAGTCAGAGAGAGAGAGCTATTGCTGATCAGAGTGTTAAGCAGACTTTCTCTAGCACCAAATGCTATTTCATAAAAATCATCCTGCAAAACGTTGTCCCAGAAGGTCCATTTCATTCTTCAACCTTGCCTGATATTACTGTCATTTAACTTTCAAAAGATTTTCCTGACAGAGACATTCATTCTAAAGTGTACAGCATTCGCTTTTTAAATCAGAAGCTCTCAATTCACACTCTGAATTTCAAATAATTTAAAGGACTTAAATGTCACACTTTGAAAGACCCTTTTTCATTTAGAGTAATGCTGTTAAATACAGTGATCAACAATCTTCATTTTGGAAACATTATCCATGATTTTAAAGCTTCCAAAAATGTAATAAGAAAAACCTATTTGGTTTGTCATACATATCTGCAAGTGAACCTGCATCTATCGAACAGTCCCTATGCTGGCACCACTGCCTTTCTCTCTCGTCTCGTTTTTCTCACTTCATTTTTTTTCAGTGTTAGTATTTAAGTTCAGTAACTTTTCAAAATGAGAGGAAAAGTGTCCTTGTGATCATTTCCTCAAATCAAACAGCCAAAGCTGCAAATTTGCACAATTCTAAAATGTATATGAACAAAGGCTTTACTGAGGCAGTATAAATGCAATTACACCATGACATTTTGTTCAGAAAGCTTTCTCAAAGCAGTTACAAGAAGCTATTTTTTAATTGAGGCCCAAAATAGCATTTAAGATAATGACCAAGCATATATTGTGGAAGAAACAGCATTAGTGTCATTTCAACAAAAAGAAAAGTTTGCAGAGAGCATTTTAAACATTGATTAAAAACCCTCAAACTTAGCACAAATCTCTCAAGCTTTCAACATTGATATATGGACAGGATATTTTTTATTTTAAATTTTTTTTTGCAAAATAAGAGCACAAACCATAGAAAAGACAGAAAGTTACTAATAGTACAAGTTGCTTAAACATCAACGGGTTCAGAATAGTGTGAAAAAGTTGTTAAACTTACTTTATTTTTGTTTCCAAAACTTATATGTTTCTCCTCCCTTGTGTGCTGAACTGTGCACTAAAGCTGTGCCTTTGAAAGGTAGTTCCCATGATATGACATCCAGTGCCTTTGACTGCCTAGAGATAAGCACCTGCGTTTGTGTCCCCTCTTTACGTCACACCTCCCTATTCAAACCTTCTCAATATGATTCACATTTGCACATCAACAGCCTCATGCGCATACACAGATTTTTTTCGGCTCTGGGCCCAAAACTTTCACTTTAATTTTCATCACATGATTGCTGTGGCATATGTCCTTCCAAACCTCCCATATATCAGTCATCATGCAAATGAGATGGAATATCACTCCTCTGCAGCAGATGGCCAGGGATGATAACAATGGCTCAACAGAGGAGATTCAATGTCCCTGACTTTATCGCCACGGCAACAACAACCTAAAATATATGTAATGGAAGTGGTGCTTATTAATTTTGCAGGCTCGAGTGTTCTGATTTTGTGAGTGAATGGGCTGAGTTAAAAAGGGGGCTGTGTCCTCCTGCCTCTAGAAGACTATCTATAAAAGCCAGGGACCTGGAAATTATTTTCAGTGACTAAGAAGGCAACAGCCTAGCAATTATTTGAGTAATTAGGTGTAATTCCTCCCTGTAGGCCTTGTACCCTCCTGCGCTTGTTTCACAGAAGCTCGCGAATTAGACAGGCACAGATACTGAAAAGAAAAGTGCCTCAAGATATATCAGGAGAGCTTGCAGGAACTAAGCTTCAGTGATATGACACTTGGCCTCCACCAGGCTTGGTAAACACAAGCCCCAAGCCATAAGTAAATAGAGGCCCCACTCCACAAACACAGACCAATTAAAATTACAAAGGCAGCCACACTTCTGGGTGGGGCTTGGGGGAGCTTTATTCTGCAGTGGTCTCAATGTGGGTTGCACACATAATGGTCTCTTAGTTCAGAGCAGCAACTACTGTGCTTCCACTGCTATCTGTCACTATCAAACGCGAGCACAAGGCTCTCTTCAGGCTGTGAATTTCTCCGCAGGGATTTATCATGTGCCTTTAAGGAAATGTTTCAAAGTGAATTTTCTGTGTGTTGTCTTCCAAATGCAAACAAGGAAGAAGAAACAAACGCAGCAATTTGCTATTTATCTTCAATAGTTAACAGAAAGGACTGAAGATCACCTTTTAACCTCTGAACAAACAAAATATTCGAAGACTCTGTATGTGCCACAACTTCCTTGTTCTTTAATATTTTGAGTATGCGAATCACCATTTGATTATTCAGAAATAAAGTTCAGTCATGTTCAAATAAGAAACTGCATATCCAGAAACTGCATGTGTCTTTTGTTATTTGCTCTAAAGTTTCCCCAGGGAACACTTTAGAGAAATGGAAGTTCCTTTCTCTCCCTCTGCAGTAGAGGGGAGAACATTTTAGGTACAAATGATGAAATACTCTGGAATGCATAATGTTCATTGTGTGCTGGAGGTATAGCACAGAACCAGACCAAAGAAGCTTGCTATCCATCACTTGAGAAAATGTCTCAAAATTAATGAAATTGTTGAAACTCCTCCCCTTCAAGTCCCCACACCTTGCAGAAGTGTCATGTGTAGATTTGAAGACAGAGATGAGCACTGCACCCTCTGAAATAAAATTGAGCTGGTGAGAAAACAGCTGAAGCAAGTGATAGGAAACTCCAGAGGCAGTGCCAAACTTGTGGATCCTCCTTTGTTTTGACAGGGCTCAGCACCACATTGTTTCTCGTATTCTGTATCAGCATTTCCAATAGTTAATTTCTACAAAGGTAAAGCTTACATATATTACAATTTTATATTTTAAACTTTATATTCTAAACTTCTAGAACTTTAAATTATAGGTTTGTACAGTGTACTTATCATACTGTTTGTACAGTGCACCTTTTGACCTAGTAACAGAAGATACCAGTAACTGTAATTTCAGTACTACATCATCTTTACTTTTCAACTACAAAAAATAGTATATGGCTGTTTTAACTGAATGAAAAACAGAAGTGCTTATTTTCTATATTTAGTATTCCCCACTACTAGCCACCAGTAGAAGTACATAAAACACAAACAAATGTAAAGTAAAGCCTACTGTTCATCTTTATGTCATATTAGTGTGGAGTTTGTGACTACATCTTCCAAATATAATGTTCCTGATGAGTTTTCTTTTACTCCTTTAAAAAGGCTGAGCTGAAATTAAAGCCTTTGGGTTCTTATTTTTATTCTTACTTTGTATGTGTGCGTGCATAGGTACAGTTTGATTCTAGAGTGTATGTGTTTATGTTCTGTACTTTTCATTCTTCAATAATATGGAAATAACTCAGGAATGTAGCTATTATAGTGAGCTGAGGACATTAAGTGTGGTACAAATCTCTGCAAAGCCCCAAGGTTCCTTGCAGTGGATCTATAATTGGAAAGCCAACACACAGAGTACTATAGGAATGATGTTTTCTTGACAGCTTGTGTTATTTATGGGTCTGGCCACTGTCTTCAGAACCAGATGGAGCTTTTTTTTCCAAGGGTTTTTTTTTTTTTTTTTTTTTTAATCTGCTGTGCATGGTCCTAATTGATCATTGAGTGAGACTGTCATTTAGGTCACTGTCTTTATATTTTCCACCATTAAGTATAGTTCTGTGTTGTGAAATATCTCATTCATCTTAAAGTTACAGCTTGTTTCACAAAACTATTCACATCCTCTCACATCACGAGACAAATATGGGATATATATTTACAGATTACTTTTTCCTGTTTGATTCTTATCTGTGTAATCGTAGTGACATACATATTCAAATCTGCTTGCTGAAAAAAGGTTTTGGAAGGTATTTCTTAAGTTCCACAAGACACATAAGTAAGAAAAAAAGTTATCCTTGTTATTAACTCAGCTTAACCAAGTCCACATTTAACGCAACTTTGTTTTATGCACAGTCTACAGTTCAGTAAATATGCATGCACTGACAAGGAGAGCATTGTTTGCATTGACTGTACATTTTTAAAGCAATATATGTACTGTGGATATAGTTATTTTAAACTTTTAAAAATAAATCTTAAATCTGAATCCACATTCTATTTTGACTCTAATCAAGGAGGTTCCATGTTCACAAGAATAACAAGAAAAGGATGAAGAGTTGACTTATGTCCCAGACACATCACTTTGAAAAAAGTGAAATCTAAAAATGATGACTTGATATAGAATCATGAATGGAGTAAATATACATTGCAATATACAGTAGCTATCATTCAAACTTGCAGTTGCATGGCATCGTACAAGTCTAATAAGTATCCTCAGCTACAAGACTTTATCATCTTATATTAATAAAAATTCCCTCAAAAGAGCATAAACAAAATGGTAAATTAATGGTTGTAAAATACTAAACAGATCACAGGAAAGAACGAGGGACAAAATTTACTTGACGACCACACAGAAGTTAGTTGGCTGCTATTTGAGTTCAAAGGAAATTTCAAAAAGAGAGCAAAACCTTAAATTACTATAATGAATATTGTACTACCTAGCTTTAAAAAGTCATTCTTTTCCCTTGAATTTAGCTTATCTTTACAGTAATGAAGAAGTGACTGCTACAGTAAGAAAAAAAAAGTTTTAATTCCTCTGCCAAATATATATGTATGTATATATATACTCTGCAGTCCTACATATCACAAAATAATATTAAAGATTCATTTTAAAAAGACAAAACTTGGTTATGATACAGCCTATTTAACAAAACAGATATTCCTAAGACAGACCTTGAGGGGAAAAATAAACAGTGAGAATACTACTATAAGAAAAACTTCAACACAACTTCAAAAAAACAAATATATTTCTATTTTTAAAAACAGCTTCTATCAGAACAGAATCATAATTGAGCATTCAGGAAATTGAGAGGTATCAAAGAAATCAAAGAGATTAAATGAGACATACTGGATAACAAGCAATATGGGAGATAAAACCTTGATTCTTCATGAAGAGATAAGGATATGAAATTAGGAAGTATTACTTTTCAGAAAGGGTGGTCAGGCACTGGAATGGACTGCCCAGGGAGGTGGTGGAGTCACCGAGCCTGGGGGTGTTCAAGGAAAGACTGGATGTTGTGTTGAGGGACACGGTTTAGTGGGAGCTATTGGGAATAGGTGAACAGTTGGACTGGATGATCTTTTAGGTCTTTTCCAACCTTGGTGATTCTATGATTCTATGATTCTATGAAATATTCTCTTCTGGTGCCAGTAAACTCATTGCACACATGGGCATCACCAAGTACCAAGTGCACAGTCATTATAGACAACAGCACTGACAAAACTGACAAAGTCATGTAGCTCTTGGTTGAATAAAAATTACTGAGTTACGTTAGCAAGCTCATGATGAAGAAAACTGCCAGATATATATGTAGTAGGAAAACTGCAAGTCATTAAGCGTTTAATTTAGAAATGACATTTAAAAAAGATATTTATGTTTGCACAATATACTACTTCAATAATTTCTATTTAGAAGAATGAAAAAGATGAAAAATAAAGTATACTTAACCAAATATTAATAACAGAATGATTTGTCTAAATAAAATGATACATTGGCTTTCAGAATTCTGGTTAAGGCTTTCAGTATGTCTTCCATGAATTACTTAATTCACTGAAGTGACGGGAGGATTATGTTTTCTTCCTGCCACCTTCACCAGAGAAAGTCAAGGAGATTCGGAGCCTCACTTTTCTGCCAATAGATTCTATCACTGAAAACATGCATTTCAGGTGAGTTTTATTTCTTTCTTCTTTCTAGTGCAGGTGCTCACACAGTTCTCTTAGGCTTTCCATACAAACACTCAAAGGATTGTGGGCAATTGTCAATTTCAGAAATATTTAAATTTTACCCTTAATGGGTATTGGGATTGTGCCTCACTGAAAGGGTGATTAAAAAGCCATTATTTTGAGTTACAAATTTTTCAATCAAGACTGAACTAAAACTGGGAAATGAAACTATTTTTCTCTTTGTACTTTTATTTACTTTAATATATAGGTTTAATAAGTTACTGAAAACAGTTATTTAATAAACCCTCAAAATCAGTTGCAGGTGATGTCAAATATGGATTAAGCCTATCAAACAATTCCCGCAATAAGACTAAATATTAAGATCAACATATTTTCTCAGCTCCTGCTGCTAATTAAAAATACCCTCATACACATCTTTCTCCTAATCATTGTATTATTAAATGCATAAATAACAATGCAATAATCATATTGCTGTTGTGGTAAGAAACTTTCTATTATGAAAGCTACCAGATTTTCATTTGAGGTTAGAATAGCCAATCAGCTGGAAAAATTCTTTTGAGTTACAATGTCAGATCTTGTCACAAGTTAGTAACGACTGTTTACATGGGTTTAAAGTGATAGGACAAGAAGGAATCGTTTTAAACTAAGACAGGGGAGATTTTATGTTAGATATTAGGAGGAAGCTTTTCACTCAGAGGGTTATGACATACTGAAGCAAGTTGTTGATGCCCCCTCACTGGAGGCAATCAAGACCAGGCTGGATGTGGCTCTCGATAGCCTGGTCTAGTGGTTAGTGATCCTTGCTGCCCATGGCAGGCGGTTTGAAACTAGGTGATCATTGTGGTCCTTTTCAACCCAGGCCACTCTGTGATTCTATGATTCTATGATTTTCAAGCTATTATACTGACTCAGAAAAACTGACCATGACTATGTTATGTTTACTATAGAGAACGTTATACTATACTTCTAAATCCAGTGTTATATATTTCTATCTGTACATGTAATCCCTGTCTTTCACATACCATAGCAAATGCTGTTAACAGTAAAGGTGACACCTCTATCATTTCAAGACTTATCTGAAAACTTGAGTGTTTGTAGTACTGGTTGATGCTCTGCTGAACATGAGCAAGCAGTGTGCCCAGGTGGCCAAGAAGGCCAGTGGCATCCTAACATGTATCAGAAATAGTGCTGTCAGCAGGAGCAGGGAGGTGATCACCCCTCTGTATTCAGCACTGGTGAGGGTGCACCTTGAATACTATGCTCAGTTTTGGGCCTCTCACTACAGGAAAGATACTGAGGCCCTGGAGTGTGTCCAGAGAAGGGCAACAATACTGCGAGGGGACTAGAGCACAAGTCTTGTGAGGAGTGGCTGAGGGAGCTGGGATTGTTCAGTCTGGAGGAGGCCTGGGGGAAACCTTATTGCTCTCTATAATTGCCTGAAAGGAGATTGTGGTGAGGTGGGAGGTGACCTCTTCTCCCATGTAACTAGCACTAGGACTAGAGGTAGTGGCCTCAAGTTGCACCAGGGGAGGTTCAGGTTGAACATTAGGAAATGCTTCTCTCTGAGACTGGACAGGTAGGCTGCCCAGGGAGGTGGTGGAGTCAACGTCCCTGCAGATGTTCAACAAATGTTTCGAAGTTGTACTGAGGGACATGGTTTAGTGGAAATATTGGTAGGTAGTCTTTCCCTCAGCTCATCTTATACACTTCTTTACAGTTTATTCACTCAAGCTCACCATGATCCTGCTAGTAGGAGTATTCCAATTCTCTCAGGGAGAAAAACCTCCTTTCTCTTATCTGTACTTGTATGCAGGCATGCCCCTACTTTGCTTTGTTTTGCACACATATCATAGTTCTCCAAACTGAAGAAGTCACAGATACAGTCACACTCATCTGTTGAATGCTGGTCTTTCAAATGAAATTCTTGTCCCCAGATTTCCCCTGCCTTCCATCTGTGGTTCTTCAGAGCTTTTTAATTCTGATAGCTATATCTTAGGAAAGTACCTAAGCAACCTCTTTTGCTTCTCTCTCTGCAGCATTTACAAAGAGCTACTGTCAGCAATATCTTATGTGATCCTTGACAGTGGCTTCCATCAGGGAAATCCTGCACATTTTTTTTCAGTTCTCAGGCTCACCTATATGATTTACATACCTATCTCCCTGCAGAAACAGTGAATTCAGCATTGCTTGGTTTTAAGAAATGTGAATGGCAAAGGAAAATCCAAAGGTGTATGGATGTTATCATAATGAAAAATCAGCTGGTTAAAAAAGAATTTTTTAAAGATATTTTGTGTGAATACAAACACAGAAAACATTGGCATCTTTTCCATTTTTTCACTCTCAAGTTATTTGGCACAGAATAATTTTCCTGCTGCTCCTAAATTTTTAGGATTTATTTTACAGAAATATCCTACTGAAAACAATATGATTTTTTTTTCAGAAGAACTATCTTCCCAGTACAGATCTTCTATTGCATTGTTAAAACATTGTCAGATTTTATTGATTCTTAAAATCTCTAAAGTTGTAGGTTTTTACACTTTTGAAAATATTCCATTTGTGTAATGTTATTATACTACATTTGAAGAGTCACATTATACCATACATAGTGGTAGCATGTGGGCAATTTAAGCACTGCATAAAAAAAGCCAGAAGTCACATTCAACTGTGTATCCCATATTGTGTGTAGATAGTCACAATTTGTTCTAAATTTACTTTCTGATGCATCTTGTTAGCGTTAAAAAATGCCATTCTAATACACCAGATAATTACATTATTTAATACTGCAACACTGTACACAACAAACTTTGGGCTATCCAAATCATTATAAATAACAGTCTGCAAAATAATCTCAGCTTTTGCATATTTTTACATAAACTCACCCACTGTATGTATATGCACATGCACACATATAAGCAGCTTTTTATACACAATACAACAAAATATTTGGGGGAGAAAAACCTTATTATTTCATATACTGAAGATATCAGTTGAATAAAATGGAAATAAACAGTACTAGAAACCTTTGCTAAAAGGCTAACACAAAGTTAAGAGAGAACTATATATGTGTGTGTACATGTATATTTATGTATATTTCCTCAGTAAATTAAATAGCTTTCCAAGAATGCCAGGTCTTAATCATAAAGAATTTAAAATGCTTAGATCCAGAACGGGATAACAACTATCTGAAAGAGGGGGGAAGTATGTTTCCATGGACTGTACTCGCTTTCTTTTCTTACACAGTTTGTTGAACAGCCTACATGGCCAGAGGCTATTCTGGACCTAATCCTAGGAAATGAGCCAAGCATGATAAATTAGACTGAATGTTGGGAGTGGCTAGTGTTCACCACAGTGTCATTAGGCAGTCTCTAAACTGCAGTCAATAGCCCTGAGTAAGCAAGTATTTATTTTCTTCTGGCCTTCCAAGAACAGTCTTTAACACTCAATTGTTCCCTCTGTGCTGGGAATTTCAACAAAGAATATTTGAAGAACTGCAGAATATAAACACTTGCTTAAAAACTCTAAGTACATCATTATGTATTTTATACTTCACTTTGAGGAGAATATATACCTCAAAGAAGTGAATTGCTTTTGAAAATATCCATCAGATTGTCTAATTCTGTGTCTATAGAAGTAACATGTAGACTATCTCTACTGTCATCTCCAAGAGAAAAAAATAGGCCCATCATCAAGATAAAATTTAGGCCCAACACTCCTTATTGATATATATATATATATATGTATAACTATATTTATATCATATGTAGCTATCATAGAATCATAGAATCACAAGATTTGAAATGACCTATAAGATCATCTAGTCCAACCTTCTCCTCATCACCATTGCCACCACAAGCACTAACCCATATCACGCAGCACGTCATCCAGACGCCTCTTGAACACTGCCAGGGACGGCAACTCCACCACCTCCCTGGGCAGCCATTTCAGTGCCTGACCACTCTCTGAGAGAAAAATTCTTCCTTATGTCCAACCTAAACCTCCTCTGATACAACTTGCAGACATTACCCCGTGTCCTGCTCTTTGCCTGGGAGAAGAGGCCAAATCCCTCTTCACCACAACCTCCCTTCAGGAAGTTGTAGAGTGCAATGAGGTCTCCCCTGGGCCTCCTCTTCTCCAGACTAAACAGTCCCAGCTCCCTCAGCCACTCCTTATAAGACTTGTGCTCCAGACCCCTCACCAGTTTCATTGCCCTTCTCTGGACACGTTCCAGGATCTCAACATCTTTCCTGTAGCAAGGGGCCCAAAACTAAACACAGTACTTGAGGTGCGGCAGAGTGTTTTGCTAAATAATTTGTAAATCGCTTCAACCAATAAGAGCAGGTATGTTAACAACAGATACAGTAAGAGTTTTGGATCAGTTGAGTTGCTTTTTCTTAGCAACTTAAATTTTTCAACTTTTAAACAAATTTCCCCCCAATTTCACAGATAAAAAATAAAAATAAAATACAACCCTTCCACCTTATCAAACAATACAAAATCTTAATCTATTCTACTTTTCTTTTGGATAAAATGTGGCAATTTGTATTCCAGTTTTTCAAGTCAAAGTTACAGGGGGGATAAAATAGGGTTTTATAATGGAAGTTGGCTTTATAATGCAATCTAACTATAGATGGGCCTTTCCATAATAAAGAGCTGTGCATTTCTAAGGAGAGGAGAAGAATGCTGCTCTGCATGATTTCTTGTAATTTTGCTTCTTTAAATTAAGGTTGTGTCTCAGGAACTTTCTCAGTCCTTTTGAGCATGAAGTTTGATATTTCAATTCATGTGGTTTTCATTTCGATCTAACACACTAACATTTGCTGTTGCCACATTCTAGAAATGAGGTAAAAATATGAAGTTTTGCACTCTGACAAAGCTGTGATCATAATTTATTTTTCTGTGTTGTTTTTATTTTTTCTTTCTTTCTCTCTCTCTCTCTCTGTTTTTCTTTTTTGTTTGTTTTTTGTTTTTTGGTTTTGTTTTTTAAATGAATCACATGAAAAGGCTGTACAGGATAAAGCAGGAAATTAAATATATTTGGATTTAGTTTGCTCACTTTGTATTTTTTTCTTGCTTAACGGTATAATGACTTTTGGCTGTTTAAATTTCAGTCTGGAACCAGTGCTGGCTGTTTCTCCTCTTTCTGGGCATAAAATGGGGGAGACCAGAAAGACAATGGTAGGAATGTAAACTGATCATAATTACCAGTGTCCAGGTATAAGATTATTAGCCATTGTTTCTATTGTACACATGTTTAGCTAGCATAAAAAGCTTTTTACTTGGCTGAATACTTCACTAATAAAGGCTGCTGAAGGAAAATAAAATCAATAGCAAGTAAAAGTATGAGCTTATGTAAGTACAAATTTAAATTATTTTTCTAATATTTAAAAGTTACAATTTTTCCCCCCCCCATGTTTCCAAAAAATTGCAAAGAAATGAGATTTTATAATATGTTCAATGATGGAGAAATATTTAAGTGCATATAAAAACAAACATATGTCTTGGTCTCTAAAACTTTTATGTGGATTAAAATCCGTTTGTATCTTTTACTCCATTGCTACTTACATTCATAAAACCTGATCAAGACAGCAGTTTCGTGTTCATAATTAGTAACTCACTTTAAAATGCTTTCATTATACTGATAGGTCATAGAATCCCTATCTATTTAAGAGCCTTTCATTAAGGCATTTTTTTTAAGAGATTACTGTACTTAGAAGCAAACCTACAGAACACAAAGATTTTCACATATTTAGGGATACTAAAGAAAAAGAATGGTATCTGAAGGCAGAATTTCAAAAGATTTTAACACCTAGAAGGTTTGAAAGACAGTCTATACTGCATTCTGATGCCTGATTCAAGACTAAATGTCTCCCAACACTACTATTATATAACATAAGTAATTTTTGGCATGTATTCATGACTATTGTTTTTTACCATAAAGTTATGTATTCTAAAACTGAAAACAAGAATATTATTGATCAGAAATATAATTCAGAAAACAACGCTGTATCGTTTCACACCATTGAGAGCAGTGCTCTTAAAGTGAAGAAAATTAGAATCACTTTTTTTAATATATAGGAAGAATACTTTTGGTTTTAGGTGCAAGAAGTAAGAATATAATATACTGAGTCTTGAACAAGCAGTAAGAATTGTTTTTCTCTTCAAATCTCTCTGTGAATAAAGATGTGAAAGAGCATTTATTGGCCCTAAAACATATACAGGATTTTTTTTCTTTTATAATATATGCGCTTTTCCAACAATTTTTCTAATGTATATGAAATATAATTTCATATACTGAGTGGAAAATCATATGATTATATATACGTTTCACATTGAATTCCCATTTCTGTAAAAAAAATCCAGACTAACACAAGCTATAAGGGTAAATAGTCATTTTCCCTTTTCAAACAAAATGCACAAAGTAGATAAATGTATATCCATTCAGGCAATATTATTTAAATTGGAATGTAATATGACTTACAGGTTGAAAAAAAAAAGCATGTATAGAGTAAGACTCCAGCTGGTTGAAAATCCACATCTTCATAATTCAGTCTTGTATTCAGAAAATAATAAAGTATAAATGCAATCATTTGAACCAACAGTTATCACTCATTTACTCAAATGATAGTAAAAATTAAACCATTAGGATTTATAACTAGCTATACTGGTCTATTTTCTGCAAGAACTGTTTAAAACATTACTGTTTAAGTTCTATGGACCTCTGTCTCCATAACATCCACTGATATAAAATTAGAACTGAGTAAGGCCTGAAGAAAACTGCCAGGTTGTGGATAGATCAGCCAATATTGTAAATTCTGCACAGCAGTTGCCAGTGTCAGAAAAACAAAATAAAGTCATAAACATACCTGGAATGGAGTTAAAATTGAGCATTTGATTGTTTTCCCAATCCAATTAAAGATATGACTAGTTTTATTATGTTTTAAAGCATTCCTGTGCCTTAATTTGTATGGTAGTGTATTTAGAAAGTCAGCTAAAGACAGAAATTCTAGTGGCTTAAGCACTCTCAAACACAGAGCAAGAATGAAACAGACGTAAGTTTCAATACAGTGTCTTCACAAAAAGTCATCTACAAATAAATTTATGATCAGAGTGAATCCATTAAAAGTAAAAAAAATCCACACATCCAGGCACATCCAGCCTTTAAGTGACATTCATTTGCTTAATACTGAGATCTATTGAAATTATTCCACTCTTTGTATTGGAGGCTTAAACTTTCCACATATAAACTGTACGTGCTTGAGTTAAAACACACTACCTCATTTATATAGTCCATCAGACCTTATGTCACTAAGAAAAGGCCTGTCACTGAGTCTTAACATATTTCAGTGTGGCTGATAGCATTCCAAGGCAAAAAAGTGCAATTCGTTGTCAAGTACTTACCAAGAACAGTACACCACTAACTTTTAATGGTTAGCTTGAGTGTTACAGCCTGTCTACAATGACGTTCCCAAAGAACAATACGGACAAAACAGTCACTTTCTACTAAAAGAACAAAATAATTATGGTTTTAAGAGACAGTACCAACAGCTTAAATGTTTTTTCAAAAATCTGCTTATTAGAGAAAACAGAAAGTGCTTATTAAAGGGACTAAGTTTAATACGCTGGCTGTGAGACTAATGACTGAATAGTTTCAGATGCTTATGTTTCCATACAGAGCACACAGGGCTAGCTGACCCTACATTCAAATAGCAGTGCTAAGACAAGTGTTACCTGACAAGATCAGAATTTACTTTCATTCTTTAACTTCAGACCTGAATCATACTATGACATTTTATGTGGCTTAAAAGTATATAAGCATCTGTTAGCAGAAGCCCTTTATTTCACGTAATAAGAGAATCCTGTTTATAATGTGTCACCAGCTGCTCAGTCAGAATGGGTTCTATTAGAACTAATTTAATTTTACATAAGTTGATCTATTTGCATTCCGAGTCTCCAGTTAAACAACTAGGTAGCATTTTGTTGACTGATCCTGTTTCAAGCCTCAGTGTATGGACAATGCTTAATCAGTGTGTACATCAGGAAATAAACATAATCAGCAAGCGCACTAATTAAGCCAGGAAAATTTTGCGACATGCATACACTGTATGGATTAACAAGGCAATTCATTAGAAATCTTAATTATGGAATATTATACTTTCCGTACATTTTATTTTATGATGCTTCAGATGAGTTTTCTCTAAATACAGAAATCATCTACACTTCTCAGACTAGACAGTGATATCCTTTTAACTCAGGCACATCTGTGTAGCCTCTAGTCTGAAAGCCTCTATGGAAAACAGGCTTTGTTATCTTCAGCCAGATAACCTGACATGCTCTCTTAAACAAGTGGTTGCTAATCAAATGTTAATATGCAGATGACTGAAAAGTAAATATAACATAAAGCATATAGATAAAAATTCTGTTTGGTGACTTAGAGCTGAACACTGAAAATTGTTCTAATAAACACCTCAGGCTTGTGCCATGGCACCCAGGTTTAATGAGGAAAGCTTCCATTGAACTAAGTATGTTTCAAGCTTTTAATATAATCAGAACTCCAGTCTAAAGTAGAGATGTCAATAAATTCCACAAATGTATAGTAGCAAGTATATGGATTTGTCTTCTCTGGCAAAATAATGCTGTTTAGTTGACTCCTAGCTAACAAGTGATCTCATCCTACCATACAGATTCACATAAACTTGCTAAAGGAGTTCTGCATTTAGAATAAACAAGGACTGACCTCATTGGAATTAGAGGGAAACAAACAATTTGTAACATCATAGGCACGTCATCTGTCAAATAGAAGTAATATTATATAAATGGCTTCATCTAAAGTTCTTCCACACTGATGGAGCAAGACTTGGGAGGTCAGCATATGCTTCTTCTGTGCAGTCAAGAATTAGGTTGTTTCAGACCTACACACAAGTAAGTTCATTGAATTACTTCTAAGCTTTGCATTTATGAGCAAGTCCTTTACAGCTTTCATTTAACAGAGAAGACTACGATTTTTTTAAGTGATGGTACACTGGATTCTGCAGTATGTTCTGAAGATGTAGACCAGCATTGTTTCCAACAGTGAATTGACATGTAGCTATTAGAAAATAATATATATATATATTTAAAAGAACAGAAAGCCTATGTAAATCTGCTTATCATTCATTGTGTATTCCACATCCAGGTAATCAAAGAACAGCCCCCGAAACATCTGTAAGTTTGGCTTAATATTCAAATACATGAATGGGAGAATAAAGAAAAGTTGAAAATACCCTTACACTAGTATGCTTTCTTTAAAACTTTGGTTAGCATAGTTCAGAAGGAAGTTTCTTCATCTCCTCTCCAACATGTCATAAGACATACTTGTTGCCTTTTTATGAAATCCTTGTTGCTCCACTCAATTATCATTTCAAAATCCCTGTTCAGAGATGCAAACTACATAAGTCATAACAGCTGGGAGATATTCTTGTTACCACAACAAGGTCATGAACCTTTGCAGTTTTCACATCCAAATTTATTTCTTAGAAAATAATTGTGGTTCAATTCCAATGTTAATGAATTTATGTCCAATAGAAAAGATGGAGTATGAAATCAAGTCCAGAGATTGGATATGATGACCTTCAGAGGTCCCTTCCAACCTCAACCATTCTGTGGCTCTGTGAACAATAACAAATGAGCATGCTTACATGTTTCCCTTTCGACACAGTATGGGACAAATTATGTTTTCGTCTATACCATGCTTTCGATGTATAATATTTGTTTGAACTGCCAGGACTGATCATTCCTTGTTACCTGTAGTACTAAATAGAAGAAGTCAAGGGAACCTTGAGCACTGATTCATATTAAGATGACTAAAACCATTACTCATGGGCTTTAACTGTAAACTTCAAAAACTGACAAATAAGTTACTCTCTGGTCTGCTAGCAGAAATGCCAAGCTGTGCCCATATTAGGATGGTCCCTTGGCATCTGTATGAGTCATAAACGTGTCTTTTGGCCACTGTTTCACTTACTGCCCATTATGCTTGTTATGGACTGGTAAAGGCAGATATAAATAGAAAAATGCTTACGTAATATGATGGACAGATTTTGTTTAAGCATTTTCAACAGCCTAGCCAAAACCTAACAAAGTAGATATTATTGGCATTTGAAAATTCCCATCCCATAAAGGATTATTCATGTATAGTTAGGCCACAATTACCATTTTATTTGTGGCAAGAACCATGACCAAAAAAAAAAGGAGAAAGAAAAGAAATCCAGGGACTAATATATGCAGTGAAAGCACTTAGTAGATATATGAAATATTCATGTAGAGGACAAGGGCTAACAGCACAATAAAAATGCATTCCCAAAACGGAGGCCAGATTACTTAAATGAGATGGAAAAGGCTATGTGACAGCACCAAAACCTTGTCCAGAGTTCTGGCCTAAAGGCAATGAAATAAGTGAACTGACAATCTGAGTGAAGCTTTTGTTGTTGAGAGTAATAATACACATTTTCTTTGTTTGAACATGACAAAAGAAAATTACTTCTGCAACCAGTTCTTCCTTCAGTCTTATACTGAAGGCCTATGACACAGCTGAAAGGGCACTGGCATCATGATAGTCCAACAATATATAAGATAAAAGATTAAAGTTCTAAAAGTTCCCTAATCCTGCAGTAGAACCTACATTCACACAAGATATTTTACTCATTGCTTTCTTGGAATTACTAAATTACGATGCAGCCTGGATTTTGAGTTTAAAAGATTTTGAAGTTAAAAAGAACAAACAAAGTTGACTTTTAAAAAATTCTCTTGAAGTATAAATTAATTTACATTAGTGTATCTGTTACAAAGTATTTTTGCCTTTGAGCAGTAACTTTGTCACATCATCAAGTCAAGGAAAATTTGATCTGTCATAAGCTGAAGGGCCAAACTGTAGTATCTTCTGCATTACAGCATTAAATAGGAAAGATAGAGGAAATTATATTGACGGTTAGTTATTTGTCTCAGATTTCATCAGTGAGAGGACTTTTCTAGTAATGTAAAACAATATAATTCTATGGCATTGCTGATTTCACAAAGTGTGGGCAATACCTTTAATCCTTTTGGTTCTATGAGGTAAAGTATGAAATTATCATAGATATATTTTAGCAAGCCTTTTTCTACAAAAAATATCTTAGGTATGAGCCATCAGCAATGCTGAAAAACAGTATTTAACTGGATGTAAATAAAATAAATTAGCAAATTCTTAAGTCCTCAAATGCTACCAATCTCTTAAGAAATAATTTTTAACATAATTATTAAGGGGGCCAAAAAGACTTTATTAAGAACTGCAGTACCACTAACTGTATTTATATGTAATAAGATATATACAAATTTATTAGCATATTTATTAATTATTCATCTAGAGAATTTTCTAATCCTAGTAAAATGATACAGCCAGGTAGAAACAGCTATCACTATAGCCATAAATTGAAGCTTGCAGAAGGTGTGCCTGGTTGAATTTAGCTTGAGTAGCTCAACAGTGCATTTTTCAAATCTACCAGTTTAACTATCTCACTCACTAAAACAGTGCGCAATCACCTACATTTGCACATATGAAGAAATATTTTGGGCATGCAAGACATAGCATTTCCAGTTGGCAAGTGTCATATTTGAAAGTATTTGAAAATGTGTACCCAAATGTCATATACTACCCCTGACTGAACCACACAGATCAAAATGACTTCAAAGAGAGTTCTGCACAAAGATTGAGGGTAAGATATGGCTGTAATAAAACGAACATTAATCAACAAACGGTGTTGTTTTCTACCATAGGGCAATTATAGATTAATCATAAACCTTTTTCATCTGTCAAATGCACTGCAGTATTCTTATGCCTATACTAATAATCTTCATATTTACAGCAGTGTCTTTTGAACACAGTGTCAGACTACTAGCAAAATACACCAAATAAAAATGGATTCAGAAAAGCGTAGGAAACTGGCTTGAAGTTTTGTACCATGCAAATGATTTTCCTTTTAAGCTGAACAAGATATTCCAACTAATGCCATTACAAAACAGATGCTGGGAATCTACAAGTGCTGCTCTGAAAGTAAATGCCTCCTATTTTATTATGCTGGCCTATGATATCAGAGGCAGACATTTGTTCTATATCAGTAGAAGTTGAACCTACCCACAAATATTCCATTATATTTTGTTGCAACTTGGCAGATGGCAACAGAGAGGTAGTCTGAAAAAATGGCATCTGATGTGTGTGTATGAAGAAAAGGTGTGTCACTGAATTCTTCCATGTAGATTGCATTCATCAATGCTTGCTGAATGTTGGATGTTAGCACAATGGATGTAAGCACAGAGTGGCAGTGAGTGGTGCATTTCAGCCATGGTAACAGAGACGTGAAAGAGACAAGCCATGTTCAGGACAGCCATACACTTTATCTTAGTATCAGTTGATGGAAAAATATGAATAGGTCACATAATTAAACATTATTTGGCTATTTGTACAACTAATTGAATAATGGAAACATTTATTCATCAATAATATATTCACATATCTATACAAGAAAGGAAACAAACAGTCTAAATTAGACTTAGGATCTGACGAATACCAGTAATGTCCAAAATTTTTGTCATTATTGCAAATAATATGGAAGCTTACTGAAATAATATTGTCATTTATAATGACAGAACATCAAAAGGGAAGTAATTTGACTAGAATACATTTGTATCATTAATCCACTGTATACTTAACTTGATGAATGGGATGACATTTCAAAGCACACATGGAAGAATAATCTCATGCTTTAGGTAGAGGACCAAGAACTAGATGACCTGATTTCTACTGCTCACCCTATTATTAATTATTTTCATTGGGTTTTCACCTTCCTACTTGGAAATTACTTGTTTTTGAGCTAATTGCTTTCACCTTAGGAAAACCTATGATCTTTATTCATAGTCCTGTGAATATTAGACTACTCTCAACTACCTTTGAGTTAGAGAGACTGTAGAAACATAGATATAATTAAATAAGCATTAGAAAAACAGAATACATGAAGAAACATGAAATTCGAGAATGAGAAATTATTTCTTATAAAGACATCTTTCTGCTTGATTCCCTTCAGTTACCTCAGTTGGTCACATTCTCTGCTCCCAAGCAGAAAGTAGAATTATAATGTGTAAGATACCTGCTGTACCTCAATAAAAAGAGAATACTGTAGCCACTGCAGGAAATTAGAATTAAGAAATAGCAAAACTGTTGTAAATGAATTGAAATAGAGCAGTTCATTGTACCTCAGTAAAAAGGTACCTCCTTATGTTTCTGTATTTTTTCCTGTCTTGTAAGAGGGTCAGATGGCTGCTTACTTTAATCATAAAAGAACAGAGTCATAGAATGGTTTGAGTTGGAAGGGGTTTTAAAGATCATCCAGTTCCAACTTCGCTGCAACTCACCAAGCTGGGCTGCCAAGGGCCCCATCCAATGTGGCCTTAAATGCTTCCAGGGATGAGGCATCCGCAGCTTCTCTAGGCAGCCTATTCCAGTGCCACACTATCCTCTTAGTAAAAAATTTGCTCCTAACATCTAATTTAAATCTCTCCTCTTTCAGTTTAAAACTATTCCTTCTTGTCCAATTACTACCTGCCTGTGTAAAAAGTTGGTCTCCCTCCTGTTTATAAGCTCCTTTTAAGTATTGGAAGGCCACAATGACTTCTACCTGAAGTACTGTCTTCTCCAGAATGCACAAGACAAGTCCAGCTCCCTCAACCTTTCTTTGTAGGAGAGGTGCTCCAGCCCTCTGATGATTTTCATGGCCCTTCTCTAGACTTGCTCCAACATCTCCACATCCCTCTTGTTCTGGGGACCCCAGGCCCCAGAACAGTACTCCAAACTGGGCCTCACAAGGGCAAAGTAGAGGAAATTAATCACATTTATCAACCTCTGAAACTATGCAGAAAAAATTTGAGATGTATAAGCATATCAGTACTCCAAATCAAAACTAACATGACCAGAATCTCAGATGCTAATTTATAAATACTTGAAATTCAGCAGCATTTTTTTTTCTATTAAAGCACAATACCAAATGCCAACAAGAAAAATCATCTTGAGGTTAATATTTTAACCATTTATGTTATTAAAAAAAAAAAAAAAGGAATTCCCCTCTGAACATATCTTCTCTTTTTAAACAGAATTAATGCAAAACTTGCCACTTTTGTGATTCTGAATGAACTGTACATGTCTTGAGCAGCAATACTAGTCACCTGTTAGCTTATAAAGCTGTATTTAAATGAGTAAGTAGAACTAGCTTTGCAAGTGCTCTCCATTCCCAGATGTAGGAAGTCAGGAAAGGAAGGCAAGAAACTGGCATGGCTGAACCGGGAACTGCTAATCAAGCTGTAGAGCAAGAAGAAAAGGCAAAGGCAACAGAAACAAGGACAACTACTTTGGATGAACATAAGGATGCTACTGGGCTGTGGAGGGATGGGTCAAGAAGATCAAGGCCCAAATGGAACTGGTCTTGGCAAGGGTTGCAAAAAAGAAGGGTTCTACAGTACATTAACCAGAAAAGGGAAGTCTAAGAAGCTGTACCATTCATTATTGCATAATCCAGGCAGGCTGATTACAGCAGACAATGAGAAAGCTGAGGTACATAACAACTTTTTGCCTCAGTCTTCACTGTCAGCTGCTTTTCACACACCCCTGGAGTGGATGGGTCAGAAAGTAGGGTCTGGGTTAGCAATTACCCTCCCACTGAAACTGAACATCAGGTTTGTAACTACCTGAGGAACCTGAACATCTATGTGTCTTGATGATATGTGTCCCAGAGCCCTAGGGAATTGGCTGTTGCATTAGACAAGCCATTCTCAGTGATATTTGAAAAGCCATGGCAGTCAAGTGAAGTCTCTGGAAAAAAGGCAATGGTACAGAGTTTTTAAGAAGGGTTGAAAGAGTGACTCAGGAAACTATAATTCTGCCCTCCACACCTCTGTACTGGCGAAGATCATGGAACAAATCATCCTGAAAACTATGCTAAAGCATGGAAAAGAGGGAATCGATATGAGACAACTAGCACGGCTTCCTCAACGGAAAGTCCTACATGACCAACATAATGGCCTTCTTTAACAGTGTATCTGGATCGGTGGACAAGGGAATAACTACTGATGTCAACTATCTGGTCTTCAGTAAGGTTTTTGATGAGGTCCCCATAGTATCCTTCTTTCTAAATTGGAAAGATATGGATTTTATGGTTGCTCAATGGACGAGAAACTGATTTTGAGATCATAACCAGAAAATAGTGGTCAATGGTCAACGTCTGGATGAAGTTCAGAGTTGAATAGTATTCCACAGTGCTAACTACTGGGTCTGATACTCTTTAATATCCTGATACTCTTTAATATCAATGACATCAATAGAGGGATCAAATGCACCCTCAGCATATTCATGGATGACACCAGGATGTGTGGTGTGGTCAACACAATCAAGGGACAGGATCAAGCAGTGAGCCCAGGAGACCATCATGAGGTTCAACAAAGCCAAGTGCAAGGTCCTGCGCCTGGGTCTTGGTAACCCCTACTATCAGTATAAGCTCTGCTGAAAAGAAACTGGAGATACTGGTGAATGGCAAGCTAGATGTGCGCCAGCAGTGTGCCCTCGTGGCCCAGAAAGCCAACTGTATCCTGGGCTGCATCAAAAGAAGCATGGCTAGCAGGTCAAGGGAGGTGATCCTCTCAACTCTATGCTGGTGAGGCCTCACCTGAAGTACTGCATCCAGTTGTTGTGATCTCATTATATGAGATATGTGGACCTGATGGAGAGTGTACAGAGGAGGGCCACAAAAATGGTCGAAGGGATGGAACACCTTTCCGACAAGGACAGGCTGAGAGAGCTGGGGATGTTTAGTCTGTAGAAGTGAAGGCTCTTGGAAGACCTGATAGTGACCTTTCAGTATCTAAAGGGAGGCTATAACAAAGAAGGAGTCAGACTCTTCAGCAGAGTCTCTGTGGTAGAAAAAGGGCATATGGTTTCAAACAAAAGAGGGGAGATTTAGATTGAATATAAGAAAAAAATTTTTTACAATAAAGTTAAGGAAGCACTGGAACAAGTTGCCCAGAGAGGTGGTGGATGCCTGGAGATATTAGAGAATAGGCTGAATGGGGCTGTGAGCAATCTGATGTAGCTGTAGATGTCCCTGTTCACTGCAGGGGAGTTGGACTATGACCTTTAAGGGTCCCTTCCAAATCAAATAATTCTACAACTCTACAAACTAGCTCACAAAACCAAAAATAGAATTTTAAGATAGCTCTGTACTTTTTTCTGTACCTTGCTCTTCAGAGTACAGTATAATAAAATGCAGGCGATTAATATTTATTCAACCCTGATTATACTTGAGTTGCATTAGTGTACTTTAGATTTAAGCTCTGTTGTTTCTACTGCTGATTCGCAGCATGGTAATTTTTTTTTACATTTTAGATCTTTTGATTTACACATAAAACTATACTTACTATAGTGTCTGTCTTATTAATCCTCCTTTCAGTTCTACTTTCTATTCATGATAGTATTGTATTCATGCAATGGGTTATTATATTTACAAACTTGCCTTATTTATATATACTATATACTGTAAATGCAAAAATTACTGTTATTAACTATGCATTCAGTACAAAACTTAGAAAGCTATTCATACTGAAAGTAGGCTCTTATGCTGCTCAGAATATTCAATCACCAAGAACTTGGATACATTTATTTTTATTTTTTAATAAATAGAAACATGAAGGTATTGCTATTTGCAGCAAAAAGCACTGTCTGTCCCTTAAGATTTAACAACTGGAAACTTGACCATGCAAGACCTCTAGAGGCCAAGAATGCAGCTGGATAGAGGAGGCCACTTAGATGTCATCCTTATCCTTCAGACATTTCCATAACCAGTCCTTTCAGAATCATTTTGACTTATGGTTAATAAGATATTGATGACAGGGAAGTTTCCAAGTGTAGATACAGGTGGCTATGACAAGGTTGGAGAATGAGTTACATGGCTACTATAACATGTAATGATATTTGAACTGGTGCTACAGTGAAGGACAAGTGTAAAATCATTTTAGTCCCACTGCTGCAAATTTTTTTTTATTTGTCTTTTTATTGTATAATCATATGAGCCCTCAATTATTTTCCTCAATTTTTAAGGCATATTAGACAACAACGATCAAGCATCTCTGCTAGGAATTGTCATCTACTAATCTTAGTATTATTTTGCCACTGACATAACAGTTTTGGAGAAAAGGAGAAATTCATCCATATCAATCAGATCAGTGCTGAGAGAAACATAAAACGCACTGGTAACTTGTAAACTGGATAAGACGAGAATGGAGCATAAGGTCTCCACCAAAGTATACCACCTATGAGTTACTTTCCATCCTTTTCATACCAGTTACCAAGTAGATGGAAGTATTTTATTCTACTACCACATCAGAAATCTTGGGAAGACAAAGAAAAACAAACAAACAAACAAACAAAAAAACACCCCAAATCAAAACAACAACAAAATCTATGGAGTGAAAGGAGCACCCTGCCACACTGCAGAAGCTATAATCAGATTTCTTCTACTAGCATTATCTGCACTTTGCTCTCCATTTCTCTTCCTTTCTCCTCGCTTAGAGATGATACAAAACTACTAAGGGTTAAGGACAAGAAAGAAGTATTTAACTAATACAGATAAATATCTGTGTATACACCTTACAGCCAAAACACAAGCACAGTGTCAGAACCTGATAATCTTTCAGTGCATTACGGGTTTACACGGCAAGTTTGTGAGAAGACTGCAAGGATGGACCCTGTAAGGAGACAGCAGAAGTTGCCCCCCATGTCAGACAGTCAGTTGAAACCAGCTCCAAAAGGTACCCACCTAACAGGGAACTCATCAGCAAAACAGGTGATGCACCTGTGATGGTACACCAATAGCTGAGAAAGCAGTATAGGAAAAATACGAAAAACAACCCTGCAGGCACCAAGGTTAGAGAAAAAGGATGAGGGAGAGATACTCCAGGTTTCTTTCTGCAGCCTGAGGAGAAGACCATGACAAAGACTGTCCTCCTGCAGCTCACTGAAGGCCATGTAGGAGCAGATATCCACACTGCAATCCATGGAGGACTCCATGCCAGACCTGCTGGCTATGGTAAGATAGCTGCAGCCCAAAGAAATTATGCAGGAGCAGACTCCTGGCAGGAACAGCAGCTTATAGGGAGGAGCCCACGTTAAAGCAAGGGAGCAGTGAGAGGAAAGGAACATCCAAGTTTAAAGGCTATAAACTAACTGCTATTCCCCATTTCACTACGCTGTTCTGGGTGGAGAAGTATGAATTAGGAGTCAAGGAGTGAAGCTGAATCTGGGAGGAAGGGGAAGGTTGGCAGGAAGGTGGTTTTAGTTTTGTCTTTGTTTTTCATTATCCTGCTCTATTTCTAATTGCCAATAAATTAAATTAATCTTCCCCAAATTGAGTCTGTTTTGCCCATAATGGTGATTGCCCTGTTCTTGTTTTAACCAATGAACTTTTTCATCTTATTCACTCTTCCTGTCCTGCTAAGGAGGTGGAGAAAGAAAATGGCTTGGTGGGCACATGGCTGTCAGTCAGCATTAACCCACCAGACACTACACACAGTGCACCTTTCAAGGTAAAAGAATGTCACATACATGTCAGCTAGATTATCATTGCTAATTCAGAACATTTTCTTATGATTTTGCATCAGTCAGCATCAGGAATCACTTCTTCAGTTAAGTTACTTAATAAGATGGACTTGAGACAAAGTGAGCAAGCACCTCCATACCAAGGGACATATTTTTGAGGAGTGGGTATCAGCATTCCCTCAAGAGAGCTGTCACTTCATTCTAGTTGAGCAATATAAGAGTACAAGTCCATTATTAACAACTTAGCTTGAGCAAAAAAAACAACAGAGTCACAAAACGTGGCTTGTAAAGAGCTTTGTAAAGATCTCAAACATCCTCAGAGATCAAGAGAAGTAGCAAATTATCATCCCCCAAGAGACAATTCCCTTCATGAGAAATAATGTAGTCACTAGCTTGATGATGTCATAACTAGGAAGGTCTTCAGAAACTCATCACAAATGAAGTGTTAATGAAGCAGTGGAGCCTAGAGAACTCAGACTGTATACAATACCAGAAAATAAATTGTTAAATATTTTGGCCAACTGCCAATTCAGTGATCATTATTTGGAAATATTTGGCTAGTAAATTCAGTATCTTTAATTTTAATCAGATTTGAGTGTTTGCAAATGATGCAGCTGTTGCTATAAAGATAATTAAATAACCAGATAGCCAACAACTTTATTTTTTTTTTCTTGTGGGGGGTGGAGTTTAAAAGATTAGAGGATTAGAACTATTTGCAAACTCTTCATAACCCAAGGCTCTCAGCACTGCAAGAGGAACAATTTCAATGCATGATCTATGTAAAATGTATTTGCTAACTTAGTCCAGTTCTAAGCAAAGTGTGATAGACCTGACAAATAATCTCACAACATAAAAGGCATCTTTATTTTCAGTCTCAGCAGAGAGCCAAAAGAAACCATAGAGATGTAATTATGTACCTCTTCTCCCTACAATTGGTCCCACTGTGTGAAAAGCAAGCTGACTGCATGGACCAGAAAGAAAGAATCACAGTTCTCACTGTGTGTACTGACTTGCTTTGTTTGTTGGTTCTTCTTTTTTATTTTATTTTATTTTATTTTATTTTATTTTATTTTATTTTATTTTATTTTATTTTATTTTATTTTATTTTTTGTTGCGGACAGCACATCTGACTCTCAAGTTATCCTCAACCCCCTACTTCAATTTCAGGAATTACAAAAGGGGATGGCTTTATTTTGATTAGGTGAATGCAGTGTGTCACATTCTGCTCATTGAAAATCACTATAAATTCAAAATAAATCAACTGACTCCAACAGACTTACTGCAAAGCTTTCTTGGCATAGTGATCTAGTGATCTGTGGAGCATAGCAGCTCTCCAGGCTGCTGCGGATCTTTGTCTTGTGAGGTAAATTTATATTTCATCTTTAATATTAGAAACAGCAAAAGGTTTCTGAGAATATAATACAAAGTACAACTCTCTCCTCCACTTCACTGTGTGTACACTGCAGATACTGTATCTACTCTCCAGTAGAATTGTCTTATATGCATTCATATGATTTCAGTGTATGTTCATGCTCAGCCCATGGTATGGTGGCCCAGAAAAGCTCAAAATCTTTAAAGCAGTACTTTGTGTCCCCATAAAGCAGCACAAGGCACAGCATGAAATATCCTAAGTGTAGTTGTAACCTGACTCAGTGGAGATGATATTTTGATCCAAGCAAAATAGCACTTTTTAGGCAAATCTCACATTCAAAATCTTACAGAATCCCTCCCCAGTGCTGACACGAAAGTCAAAAACATGTCCTAGGTGTCACCTGCATAGCCATATTTTTTTGTTGCATTTGTATGCTAATCACACAAGAAGCAAAAATAGGCTTAGATTGGAAATCAAAGATTGGTTGTATACAGGTAATAGAGTGCTTGAATGCTTTATTTAAAGATAGAAAGCTCTTGAACCAGGCTTTATTATTGAACTAAGACTATCTATCCTTTTTGACACTTTTTAAATTAAGTTCTTCCTCTAATTTATGTTTTTGTCAGCTTTCCTCCCTTACCTGACTTTAAACTGATTTTTTTTCTCTCAAAGTAATAAACTACTCAGGAGAGAAGAGAAAAAAAATTTTAATGACCCCAGGAATTCAGATTAACAAAATGGATCATTTGTATACAGCTGCATAATTATGAAACCTTTTGAAGTAGAGAGAGTCTGTAGCATTTTACCAGTAATACACTGCTTCTGCACATTGCCACAAAATTCTTGTTAGTGCTCCCTACATTCTCAATTCTTGGCATGTCTAAGAGGGGCAGTATCCCTTTGGTGCAAAATTAGGAGGTCAAAGTTAAGCCAAAGGGATAACATCAAGGTAAAAAAATATCAACGTACTCTTTCTTTCCTTCCTTTTTTCCTCTCTTCCTCTCTTTCTCTCTTCCTTTCTTTCTCCCTTTCTCTCTTCCTTTCTCTCTCTCTCTCTCTCTCTCTTCCTTCCTTCCTTCTTTCTTTCTCCCTTTCTCCCTTTCTCCCTTTCTCCCTTTCTCCCTTTCTCTCTTTCTCTCTTTCTTTCTTTCTTTCTTTCTTTCTTTCTTTCTTTCTTTCTTTCTTTCTTCTTTCTTTCTTTCTTTCTTTCTTTCTTTCTTTCTTTCTTTCTTTCTTTCTTTCTTTCTTTCTTTCTTTCTTTCTTTCTTTCTCTCTTTCTCTCTTTCTCTCTTTCTCTCTTTCTTTCTCTCTTTCTTTCTCTCTTTCTTTCTCTCTTTCTTTCTCTCTTTCTCTCTTTCTCTCTCTCCTCTTTTTGAAAGCTCTGATGGATAAACCTTACCAGTCTTTCTACAAAAGCAGCAAACAAAAGCCTGCGTGAGCCTGTATTTGCACCACTAGTCATGTCTTTACTGGCTGCTCAACCCGCCTCCTTATTATTGCTAATCCAACCTGCTTCCCAGCATGGTCTGCATCCTGTCTGACTTCAGCAGAGATATAGGGAGCTGGTTCAGAAAAACAGATCAGGGGAGCAGCTGCAGCTTGATGAGTGGTGGCAGCCAGATAATCTACTGTGATGTCTTGTTGGAGAAAATTTGGGACAATGTAATTTCCCCAATTTGACATGAACCCTTGTCAGAATAACATGAGGCTGTATGCAGAACACCCAGCCTTTGGCTGCTATAAGCAATGTTTGTTTCACAATTACATGATCTAAGATTGTACATGCTTTCTTATAAGATGGCTTCACATTTTCAATAATTTATGCATTTAAGATATGAATACACATTGAAACATGAACTTCCTATTTAAGAGTAAAATGATGGGAAGCTGTGCATCTTCTGATTCCCTTTTATCCCTTTCTCTGTCTTCAATGTGATTTCAGTCCTCCCTGTGATTTTGCCATGCAGCAGGCATCTTTTGGAGACTCCTTTACAAGTAAGCGTATGCAAAACAACTTATAAAAAATGATTTACTGACATAAGAAGTGATCTTGTTTTCCTCCACTAAGTAGAGTCATGTTCACAAAATTGTGCAAATATCCAGTACTTGCTCTCATGTTCTAAAATGGCATCATATCTTGTTACATCTTGCATGGTTCCTGATTTGGCATGAGAAAGTGAAATATAGATTCTAAGAGCTCTGTTCTTACAGAATAAGGCTTCATTAAGTCAGTTCTGTTCAGAGAAACATCCAATAATGGGTTTAATGGAAGTATTATTTCCAGCCCTGTTCCTCTGTAGACATTTTCTTTCCACATGTGAATACATTTTCAACACAGAAATTCAGTAAACTCAACTCAGCTTAAAACAGCAGTGAAACAGAATCTTAACTTGCCTTAAAAAATTCCTTTTAACTTTAAATAAAGTTTCTGCGACAGGCTGAAGTTTACCATTCCTCCTCAGATTTTCTAGCAGAAGCTAATTCAAACAAATTTCAGATTTCTGTTGCACTGATAGCTGAATGCTGTTTTCATAGAAATTTCTTCATCTTTTCCCTTTGAAATCTAGGTAAATGTCAAACAATACTTCAAATGAACAATATGAATGTCCTGCAAGGATCCACCATTGCACATTATACTTACATTCCATAATATGCCAAAAATTTTCTCTGTGAATACACCTAATAAGATAAAGTTCCAGTAATGGTGCTGTTTAACTTCCTTATACTGCATTCACAATTACTTACACTAACACAACATAAAACTAAACTGTTCCATATGTCCAGGTTTTCCTCCAGTAGAAACTGCACCATGAGGATGGATAGAAGAGCTAAAGCCCACTGTGATTTTACTCTGGTGATCATGATCCTTAGTGGCAGACACACGAATAAATATTTAGTGACTTGTGGAAATAGCTTAATCAACATTAAAAAAAAAAAAAAGTGCTGAAAGCATTGAACGTTTGTTATAGTTACTGAAAATTTATGCGGTATAGGTATTTTGGTCTAAAATGTAAGTAGCTAACATTAGCTTTTGACAAATCTAAGATCTAAATGAGAATACACTGATGTTCTCTATTCAACTAAAGAGCAAGTAAACATTGATTGAAGAACTATCTAATTTCTTCCAGTCTGCATGCTTCAGATATCTTTTAGCAATCTTTCAGGATTTTGGACTTGTGGTTGAGGCTTCTCAATGCATGGATGTGTATTTGCAGAGGTCGTTACAATTAATAAGGAACAGAGAAAAACGAGTAAATGCAACTTTCTTTGCTGCTAGTTACTAGTAACAAAGTTTCATTAGTTATTGTTTACACATCCTTTATCTCATTTGTTTAAACGGAATTGATTAACTTTTAACTAATTTTTTCACTAGATTATCCCTAAAGTGCTCAAGCATGAAATCAAATCAAGAGACTCTTTGACTTAAAATTTATTTCTGTTGCAGAAATGGTTATCTGTGAGAAGAAAATATTAGAACTCAATTTGACTTCATCAGTTGTGATAACAATTTAGATCACTAAGTATGTACAAGGAAATGATCACGGAACATATTTATGCATTATAGATGCTGCTCTGAATCTCCCCATGAGTGCTGACTTCTGAATGAAACTGAAGAGGCTGCTGCAACTGAACCAATTGAATTAATACTTCTGGGGCTCAACAGACCTGTCAGGAAGAGAGACAATGCCATTGAGTGTCATTGTCTTTTCCACTTCATTATTGATTCTCTGTCAGCATACAGTGTCCCTGCCTCACTGCATGGTGCACACCAGTGTCATGTGCCATGTTTAACACCTGGGCTCATGATAACTGAAGAAATGCAGCTTGGCAGTCCTTGTCGCTGCAGTAGCTGCACCAGAAATATCATTTATTCTTTCTTTCAAAAAATAAGTGCATGTGTCTGGTGGAATGAGGGCTAACACTGGTTCTTGGTGTGTTTTGTTTTGTTTTCTTTTTGAGTCTTTACGGTAGTTAACTGCAGATACAGTATCTCCTATGCAGACAATAAAACTCTCAGTTGAATTTTTAAAGCAGATTATGTATCGCACTCACATTCATAAACACACAGTACAAAAGTATCATTACACAGCAGAAAAGACAATATTTTATCATTGTAGGAAAATGAAGTGTCATGCATACCAAATGCTCAGTGAGGCCAACAGAAATTACACATCTGATCATAAGCAACTAAGTGCACTATAGCCACAACATAGTCATGCTGTGTGACGGGATGTTAGTCACTAGGCATGTATGTGCTTTTGGAATAGGTAGGTAACAGAATATCTTCAGAAATAAACTGACATGAAGTTAGTATATGATACTAGGATCAATGTTTTAAAGTTATTAAAAAATTGTTCAAGGTAGAGGGGCGATATCCATGATACATCACTGAAAACCACATACCTTCAGATAACCACCAGTTAGGATTGTTCACAAGTACTGCTGGATGATAAAGTGCATTTTGCTCAGATCATATGCAAGTCATTGCAGAGGACATTCTCCACCAGCACATGAAGGAGTCATGCTTATGTCATTGAGCTTTTGATTTGTATTCTATTCCATATGTTTTCTCAGTTCCACAGTTATGATTCATGTTCATGCTGTTGTGATGCTTGGAATGTAGAAAAGCAAGGGTCTAATTTTTCTTTCATATGGTATAATAGGAGTTAGTGATGTCAAAGTAATTATACTTCTGAGTTGCTCTGTAGATATCATTAGTATGAGTAACAGAGATACAACATGTAAATCTGCTGAGGTATTTAATACCATCTCTGTTAATGACAGTGAAACCAGTAAAATAACAATACAGTCACATTCAGTTTGTTCACACACCCAATTATTACAATGTATTGCATGTCACAGTACATTAGAGTAGTTTAGGATTTTCATTAAGGTTTCTCTTTTCACTGTGTTACAAGGTGATCTTGATCATTTGCCTTGGTCTCAAAGCAGATACATGAAATCTCAGTTCAAACGCGAATTTCATTTGTGTGTATGTTTGTCAGAATAATAAGTGAAAAAATAAAAAAAGGTAAATATTGTTCTCTTTGCTGCATTAACTAACACATATCTTTATGAGTTTTCATCCACTGTGAGACCATGTAGGTCAAGTTTGGATGTTAGGAACAAAACCAGGGAAAATGTATGCCTCAAAATTCTCCATTCAGCTAATCATGAGCGGGGAGGAAAAAGGCTAGCAACTTGAAAATGCTTGTTGCTGTATGCTTCTGATCAACTGTGCCATATGGTGAAGAATGAAGTCACAGACCTATGCACGCACAGGTAAACACCTTTGGGTGAAACAAGGTGTGAGGCCAGTGGGAAAACATATGGTACAGAGTACATTATTTGTTCTTCCTCCCGTGTTTATGACACAGTCTGACATCTGCAACATGAATCAGGAAGTTAGGAGAACTTGAGATTTCCCAAACATTTTCACTAAGTAAGTAGCCAACATCTAAAACAATGAGACCAAAAAGTTTGAAGGAAACACTTGCAGAGTCCACATCCACAATTTTACCATAATTTAGAAACACAGCTTGTGGTTTTTTTTGTGTGTGTTTTTCAGATTTTAAATCAGGTTGTATGCATTAAATCTACTACCAAAGTATAATTATAGAAATGATACAGTAGTTACTTTAAGTCTACCTTGTTTACTAAAGACAGATCTATTTGCAGAAAAATAAAACAAAAACAAGCAAAACCAAAACAAAGCAAACAAACAAAAAAAAAAACCACCAAAACACAAAGTTGACTCAACTATATCTAAAGGAATAATTTTATAATATCCATCTTTTCAGTAAGATTTCATCCAAGTTATTGTCCCCTTTTAAAGTGGAAATTAGATATATTGTGCCAGATCAGAAGGAGAAAACATATACAAGAGAAGCTCTGAAAGTAATGCCTCTTATATTATTATGTTGGTCCACAATATCAGAGGAAGATGTTATGGTATGGCAGTAGAGGCTGAACCTTCCCACTAATATTCCATTACATTTTGTTGCCATATGACAGACGGCAACAGGGGAGTAGTCTGACAAAATGGTGTCTGATGTGGAAATGCTTATGAAGCAAAGACATGTCACTGAATCCCTCCATGCAGAAACAATTGCACCCACCGACATTAATCGATGCTTACTGAATGTTTATGGAGACCAAACAGTGGATGTGAGCACAGTGAGCTGGTGGGTGGTACATTTCAGCAATGGTGACATGGAAAGCTCTTGCATTAAGCAATGAAGACCGTCTTGATCAGCTCATGTATTTCAATCAGCTAATGGTGGTGACTATGTTGAAACTGACTCAGTTGTATTTTGAAGTCTAGAATTTGTTCTATCAAACAGTGTTATTGTGCTTATTTTATCTGCTGCAGATTCCATGGAAATAAAGAGGAGGCATTACTTTTGGATTGTATGCCTTGTCCATCCACCAGTCCACAGTTTCTTCATCAGAAAAGTACAGACTAACTTCACTGAACCATCCTTTATACACGTGCTGCTTTTTGTTAGATCAATTTTAAAACTTTTGTTGTAAAATATGATATAATAATTCTTAAATAGATGGCATTCAACAGAGGGATTCAATTAAAAAATGCTCTGCATGATCACATTTTTAAGTCTATGTCTATGGATTAGATAATAAATGCTAGCTACTCATACATACTGCTAAATCTTTATCTCATCCTGTATCTGTGGCCAGGCTGAAAGTGGGGAGTTCTTGTGATATTCAATTTTTTAAAAAGTGTAAGAATGCTTGCTACACATTTTAAAAGATTTCTGTATTTCTTTTCTAGCCAATTGCAAGATATTTCATCAAGGAAAATATGTTAGAGACATGAAGAGGTATCTAATGATGTTCTGAATAATAAGAGATTACTAACTCCATGACATTATATGAATTTCCACAGCAGATATTCCTATTAAATATATAACTCACTTTTCTAGAACACTTTCACAGAAAAAAAATGCCATGACAGTTTCAAAGCAGGTTTTACTGGAATGTTTGTCCTGGTCCCAGCAAATTATTTCACCACATTCTCATTTACGTAAGAATTAATACTACTATTCTTCCATAAATTAAATTTCTGCAGGAAAAGACTAGATAAGCACAAGATAGTCATTATTTGACCCAAGATTTCAGTGTAAAATTAACACAAAAAATCTCAGTAGAGAAAACCAAGTGTAACAAAGAGCTGCATACGGAGTAGAGAAAGGTGGCATTTATAACTTGAAGACAGTTGAAGGCAACAGCTAAAATGATATATGAAAGATAATTTAATGCTATTCTTATAAACAAACAAAAAGAACTAAAGCCTAAATGAAGATTTTGTCGGTATTCATGTAAAAATCATAGAATGATTTGGTTGGAAGGGACCTGTAAGATCATCTAGCTCCAATCCCCCTGTTATAGGCAGGGACAACTCCTGCTTGACCAGGTTACTCCAAGCTCCACCCAGCCTGGCCTCGAATACCTTCAGGAAGGGGGCATCCACAATCTCTCTGAGCATCCCGTTCCAGTGTCTCACCACCTCCACATTAAGAATTTCTTCCTGGTATCCAGGCCAAATCTACCTTTTCAGTTTAAAGGCATTTCCCCTCATCCTGTTTCTACATGCCCTTATTTTTTTTTTTTTTTTTTTTTAAAAAAAAAAAAAAAGGAAGAAAGATTTTAAATAAAATTCCTTACTGATCAGTAAAATGTAGCACAAAAAGAATCTTCAGTGTGTGCTTGTAAAAGAGCCTAACAGCCAAAGCACATATTTTGTCTAATGTAAAAAAGAAAGAGGGGGAAGAATGGTTAGTTGGAGGAAGAATACATGCATTATCTTTGCTTAACAGGTTAGAATATTCTCCCGGATTGAAGCTCCCTGGCATATGTGAGGGTGAATCAGGACATGTAATCCTCAGCAGTTTCACAACTTTGTGGCACGCTGCCAGAAGAGCCAGCAGGTCATTGATTGTTATTGGGGAATCCCCTGACAGTTCCAACCCTGAGGAAAAGAGGGAAAGCTGGGCAGCAAGCCAGGACTTCACTCCTGCAAAAACCCCAAATGCTGCTCTGTGACTACTTATGCAGGAACCATTCAAGTCTTAGGTACTGTTGGCACTCATGATGTTCATGATAAACCACTGAGAGAACATAAAATTTACTTAAAGGTTTAAACTGTGAGCTGATATTATGATGTACTTTTTTCTTTACTCAAGAGCTGCTCTTAATTACAGTAGCTAAAATATCACCACAAAGGCGAAAAATAGCGCCTTCTAGTGCCATCTATAGCATGACTATATACTGCTATATGTTACCTGAACCTGCAAATCAAACTACTGAATAATCTGATTATTCTTCTGTGACAATAGGACAAGTGATATAGACAGAGATTGTCACTCTGATCACTTCAGTACTATGTGATATACTCACTGGGCATGTGAAATGCATTCCTCTGATGTAGATGGATGTATAGGTTACTATACATTTTGATATTCCATCCAAATGAATGAACAATTTATCTATTGTATTGCCACTGTTGGGGCATTCCTCTATCCTCATAGCACTGAAGAGGTTAAAAATGATTTTTCATGAGAATGACTTATGTACTACAGCAATACAGCGTCATGTCCCTCCACACACACAGCTACAAGGAGAAAAGCCAATAACTATTTTTAAACATGACTGACAGAAGAGAACACTTTCCAGCTTACACACATATACCTTGTTTGCTCAGTGAGCACTAAAGAACAAAGAATCTCCCTGTCTAGTTGAGTCTTTCAAACTAATTTATTTGTCCTGTCTTTTTCACATTCACCACTTTTTCACAGGTATGCAGAGGCACTGAATTATCAGTACAGGACTCAGGACAATATGCTAACAATTCCCATACAGAAAATTTGAACATATGTTTCTAGGAGTACAACTGACAGTTACAAGAAGGAAATAATCTGGCTATATGATTACCAGATCAGCATTGGGGATATATATATATTTTAAGGTCAGCATTAGCAAAGAATATGATTCATAAAACAGTCCTTTAACACTGAGAAAATGAGATGAATGTTACTTTATGAGACTGAATTGTTTGATGACAGTAAGTCACATTACGTTTCTGGAGTACTTTGGGAGAGTCAGGGTTTTCTCATGAGGTGTCAAATACTGTGAAGCGTTAGAAGTCTAAACCAATGAGTTTTTTGGGTCTTCATTTTAACTATTGAACTGCCTACTGATGACAATCTGAAAATGCTGTACTGTAGTCAGTAAAACTATTCAATCCTCAGTGAAATGTAGAAATACAAATTAAAACAGTCACAAAATGTTGAAAAGTTATGGATTGCTATTGCATATTGCCATGGAGACTGGCTAATTTACAATTTCTTGCTGTTTAAAATAATACTCATCAGAAAAACATGTCCCAGCTCAACATTTGATTCCACTCAAGTCACTCAAGTCCCCATTGAAAGCAAGTAGAAAATATTTTGTTTTGGTGATGTAACTCCATTCATTTACAAGGCTAGTAACAGGCAATAGGAATTAACAGGGCAGCAGAAGCTTCTTCAGTCATAGCCAACTAATTAAATGGAGTGTATCTAGAAAACTAGCTATTCAGAAGTCCAGATTCAAAATATGACCAGTTGTTTCTGATGCAAAATAGAAAGTTTCTTTAGGTACACATATTCTTTCAGGAAAAATTGGTCTCATTATTCAAAGACATATATTCTTCATATTTTTAGGGCAATGGAATCAGAAAACCTTTGAATAAACAGGTTTTGTGTTTCAGCTTTATGTAGGTTACCATTTCTTGAGTACGCTATTAGACCAGCATTCTGGCAAATCCCTCACCTTCTACTTTATAGTATTTCGTAGTGTGGGAAGAGTTACGAGTGACCAAAAATGGCTAGAAACAATTCTACTTCATAACTTTACACTGAGAATCTATTAAGTGCTTGTTATGTACATTGTAAACATTTTTTAATTCATCTTCAACATCAATACCATAGTCTATAAGTCTAGTCCCTTCATCTCAACTGTAACTACAATTTGATTACTCCCCTTGCTTCTTAAGAAATGTTCTGCCAGAAAAAAAAATCATTGCAACACAGTTTGTGACAGCAGTGTTAGAACTAAATGTCCAACCACACACACACACAAAAAAAATTAAAAAAGAATAGAGAACATATGTGCTAATGCCAATGCATTTCTCCTCAGCATGGTTCCCAAGTCTCTCCCATTAAGTGGTTAGTTCTATTCTCCTCTCTTCTCTCCATCCTAAGCCCTTTGCATTGAAGTAGTACTGAAACTGCTGTCAGTATCACTCTGGAAGTTGATTTCAAGCCTGTACACTCACAAAGGAGAAGTCAGATCATGATCCCATATACAGCTGTGGACAGTGAATCAGATGCTCTCTGTAACAGTGTTTGGTTGCATCACACAATCCAGCAAGTACCAGTGGAACCAGACAATAAAGGACTTGGCCTTCTGGAGAATTTTGGGGAATCTTCTGAATTCCCTGGCAAAGTGATAAAATCAGCTTTCTTTGAGATGTAGAGTTAAGGGTAAAACCACAGTAGTGGAAATATGAAGGAGAAACCTGGGAAGAGCCCATGAAGAAGATAAAGTGATCTTCACAAGGAAAAAAAAAAAAACAACAAAAAGAACCATCCTAGAGACAGCATATAATGCAGCTCGTTCTATTTACGTTGGTGTGCATGCAAAAGAAAAAAAAAAAAAGAAAAAGCAAAAACACAACCATGTAGCCCACTTATGCAATTAAGGCTTGGCAATTTGATGAAAATATCACGGAACAGAATTGATGTGAATTCAAGCACCCTGCCAGCTCATTGGGATGGAATTGGCAGTCAGGGGAAGAGACGGGTGGTGTGATGTGCACGCATGAGCCTGCAAAGGCAAACTCTGGGCTTCAGGGCAATTGCCAAGAGTTGGTTATCCTGCAGGAAAATGAAATATAACAATAGTTAAGCTTTCAAGGGAGGTGGGTTTTTCCAAGCTTCTGATAATTTAAAAAAAAAAAAATACTGTGTGGGTAGTTGTATTACCACTAATGCTCACAATGCCGATGTAGAATTATCATCATGCAGGTGGTGGCAAATTAACTGATTTTTCTTCTAGAAGAAACTAGAATACTTGCAAAACTTCACACTCTGCACAGTAGTGGCTACATGTAGGGTGGTTAACTGCTTCTTCAGATTAACTCACTCAATACTAAATAAAAATAAAATGCAGAACACAGCACTTCCCATATTTTCTTCACTCAGTGATTTCAAATTTATGCTGGATGTTAAGGGAAACAGAAGCAATTACATCAGTTGTATGTCTAAGTATTTGTAGAAATTACTTCAATACACAAAGAATATATAATGCAAGGGACCAGTGTAATTGGGAGAGATACTGCCTTAGGATTTAAAGTTACAGCATTGTGCTTCACAAAGAATGAAGAGGCTTTCTAAATTGCAGACTAATTACTATAATTATAATAATATTTTCTAACAAATCTTTTCTAAGCTAGGAAGATTTTTTTTACCCCAGAAAGAAGCAACAACTGACCATTCCTGTAGCAGATTCAGCTCATCACATAAAGACAATGAAAAGTTAATTATATACTGATGTAATAAATGTTCAGGCATCCTGAAAAACAGTCTTTTATTTCAAAAATACTCTATTTTATAAGGATTTTTTTAAACTAGTATTCATTACTTACTGTCAGATACCAAGCACTTAATGTCAGGCCTCACATTGTGCATATTACAGTATGATAGCAGAATGGCCACAGTTCAGAAAAAGCTTATAAATCGTGCCAATAACTGGACTTGCTAGTCAAACCCAATTAACTTCTAATACCAGTTTGCCTAGTAAAGCAGCCACTTGGTCAGAATTCATTTGCGATTTAAAATGACGTGTGATACATTTTTTGAAAAGTATTATGTTTTCAACACGCTATTGGAATTAAAAAATGTGTAGCAGATTACAAACTCTAAAGTTATAAATAAAATTAAGCTGAATATTTAGGGCTTGCAACATTCAAATGTGCTGTTAGTACAAAGTATTTTGAAGCATCAAGCAGTCCTTAGATTCCTGCTGTGTCCCATATAGAGTCTCCATCACTATCATCAGTCATGCATAAAATAATTGTTTTTCTGCTCTTACAATAGGACCAAGAAAACCCTGCATTCTGGTTGAAATGAAAATGAAGGCAACATGAGTAATCACATCATGATGGGTCAGCTGTTATGTACCAAACATTCTTAAAAGCAGTTCAGTAGCAGTACCTCTAACTAAATATTTATTTACATAGTTGCACAGGCAAAAAATGTCAAAACAAAACAAAAAACACCATTTTAGAAGAAATTTTGAATGAATTATTCAGAAAATCAGTAGTTAAAATAAAAGCTACTTGTCTGCAACTATAAATATCCTAACAAGATATTTACAAAAACACATATCCAAATTTCTGAGTTAGCATGAACCAAGAAATTAACAAGTAGTACCAAAGCTACCATTAACTATTTGAATTGTATTGTGAAAAAATCAAAGGAAACTGAATATTAGGTATTATTGTGATATTTTTTTTTCTTGGAAGCTTGTTTGAAACAGATGCATTTTATTTCAGTAATACCCTGTTGTTTAATCTATTACCAGAATATCAGAAGCATTTTTGTAAAATATGTAATATTTGGCCTGCTTTCATTATGACTCTGGAAATGTTGCTGTGTATCTTAATAAATCATTGTAAGTCAGCGAAGAAAAATATATTCCGGTTATCAAAAAAAAAAAAAAGAAAAAAAAAAAGAAAGAAAAGAAAACTAGAGTAGAAATGAAAGCCATTTCCCCTTTCTCCGTGAGGTAATAGTGGATTAGTGATGCAGAATACTAGTTTTAGTTTGTTACAATGGTACATGTGGGTCTCATATCCTAAGTGAAAATCAGAAAATATTTAATTACGTTAGAAAATGGTGTTTTGGCTTATTACATATTTGAATCAAGTTGGCTCTTCAGTTTAGCTAATAACAACTTCTTGACAGGAATATTTGGCCTTGACCCTTGAAATGCTTAAGTATATGCATTGCTCTATGCACATGAATTGTCCCCTTGAACTTAAGTCAATTTAAGCCATATGACTAAGTGTTTGGAGGATAAAAGATTAACATTTTTTAAAAGCACCTCAGTGGTGTGAAGAAAAAAGCAAACACACTGTGATATATAAATACAGTGATGGAGAGTCAGCTACAAATAGGATGTCATGTTAGATTCATGAAGTCATCCTTCCACTCTACTTGGTTCTGGCTGTATCACATGGAGTATTTGGCAGGGAGATGTGGATCAATTGGAAAGAGTCCAAAGGAAAGCAACAGCAATGAATTAGGTTTTGGAAATCTGATTTAGAAATGAAGACTGAAGAAACAGAGTTTTTAAAATCTGGACAAGTGGAAAATCTCATAGAATAGACTGTCTAGTGAAGTTTTACAGGCTTTATACAAGAAAATACCCTGAGAACTTCAAGTAAGCGTGTAAGTTCACAATTTACAAAGACAAAAACCAGATCTCCAAAATCCTCCTTTACACATTTTGTGTGCATACAGTCCCGCCACAAAAATTCTACTTCCTTGTTCAAAATATGATAATTAAAATTGACAATAATTTGGGTACCTCTATTCTGTTGTAAATTTGCTTTCTCCTATATGATACAATTAAACACCCAAACAGTATTCAAATCTACATTTAAATTTGTTTGTTACAAATCACTGTTTTTCAGATGGACTGAAGAAATTAACACAAAATTATTTTTCTTTGTATCTTTCCCTTTCTGATCTTTTTTTTTTTCTCACTGATGGGAAAAATAAATACATATAAGGTAACAAATTTGATCACATTACTCAACTGCCATGAGTCATTCTAACCATATTATCTATGGATTACTACAGTTTAACATTCTCACTTATAAAGAGTAGGAGGAGATAAAAAATGAACAGAATGGGAATGCTCATGCCTAATTATCTTTATTATGACAGAGGATCATTGTTTTAAGTTGCAAGGTTATAGCTTATGGAATGGTTGTGTATAAAATATTGATGCTACATCGAAACTGTATTTTGACTGTTAGCATGGTGCATGCCGTCTGTACGAAACATAAGATCTGGCAAAACAAAAATGTTTTTCTAAGTGATTTACAAAATGACAATTTTTTTTTTTTTTTTTTTTATTCCAGCAATCCTAAAGATGGAGTCAAATATTTTCTTGTAGTTGTATTCCAAGAGTGAATGCCTCAGCAGCAACACTAATCAGGAAAAATCTGTAATCTGTACTATTTATCATGCAATTAAAATGATAAAAAGAGTAAAATAGAAAGGAACTACCAGAAAAGAGCTACATGTACGCTGATATCCAACATATGCTCCTCCAATGGAAATTATAAAGTAAAGCTAGTGCATTTAATATTTTTTTTAATTATAAAAGCAAAGACTCTTCAAAAAGTAAATGTATGTGGAAATATCCTTAGAGTTCCAGCTATTGATTTTTCCTTTCATGGTTTCTGTAAAGTGCTTGCATGCTTTATTTGAACTATTCTAATCATCGTGTTCTAAACATAATACTACTTACTTCCTTTACTGTGTTCCCCCTTTATTTTACTAAATATATCAGCTCATACTATTATTTCGTAGCACCTCACTGTTCATGTTTTACACTGTGTGGTAGGAAAGTGCTCACGTTTAACCTAGTTTAGCTAGGTGCTTTGAACTTCAGAATTAGCCTTTCACAGATAACCACTGGAGAATGGTCAATCTCCAAAAGGTGACTTGGAGCACTCTGGAAACGTTTTATGATGTAATGATGTAATGTGAAGACTATTGCCTACCCAGAAAGTCAGAGATCTCTATCACATCAAACTGACATTTTGGAATTATTTTCTAAAAGGCACTGAGTGGAAAAAAATATATATTTAAAAATATATATACATTGAAAGGAGAAAGAAAGCAAGAAAATAACTTCAGGAAACCTAAGTTTAGTATTTAATGCAGGTCAAAAATTTGAAACGATGTTTTTTATAAGCACCATCTCTTCAAGTGTCTCAATTTTTAAATATTAATACCACATTTATAACTCCAGTTAGTGGGGACTGTTAAAGGCATGGTAGATATCTCTGAAAAAGGTAGAATATTTGTATGCAGATTCTATGCAGAACAATTTCTGGCTTAGGAGTTTCACTATTACCACAGCACTCTATAGCTCTAGAATGAATACAACTTCCCTCATATGTTAGTAAACAGGCATAGGAACTCTCATCTGTTCACATTTTTCTTTTGGATATACCATAATTCCCTATTAAAGACATACTTGAAAAGTAGAATTGTCCAGGTTCCAACCTCCAATCAAAATCAGCCAGTAGGGAGGTCTAACTCTGGTCCTGTGTGCCCATGAGAGACTTCCTAACTTCTGAGATGGAGTCTGATTCCTGTTCGTTCTCCTTCATTGGAAAGTCATTGCCAGCAAAAGCACTGACACCAAACTGAGCTGTGCAGTGTGAACGATACACTGGAGGGGACTCATGAGAACCTAATGAGGTTCAACAAGGCCAAGTGCAGAGTGCTGCCCCATCCCTGGAGTCATTAAAGGCCAGGCTGGACGTGGCCCTGGGCAGCCTCGTCTAATGGTTGGTGGCCCTGCACATAGCAGGGGGGTTGAAACTAGATGATCATTGTGGTCCTTTTCAACCCAGGCCATTCTATGATTCTATGATTGTTTGAATTCTGTTCCTACAGGAGTCTTTGATTGCAACAAATCCCTGCCTTGAAGAAAATGCTTTCCTGAGAAATTCAGATGGTCTCTAGGTATGGTCCAGCTCATATTCAGTGATGCTCATTGTGAGAGACTGTAGTTCACGCTAAGGCCCAGTGTAGTTGGTTGTAATTATTGCCCCAATGTAATCAATTATAAAACTCTTTATGTTTTAAATACTTCATAATCAGACTTAAAAAGCATAATTAGTAGGGATGTCATATTGAACTGTAAGCTTATTCAACACAGACATATTTAAAATGGTTTCTTTTAAAAGTTCTGGAACTCTCTTTAAAAAGTTCCTACTAATAATTTGGCTTCTTATTTTTCTACTCTAATGCAAACAGTTTATTTGAGCGTGAACATTGAAAATCTAACTGTAGGAGACCCTATGTATCAAGGAAAAATACAGTTTCTTTATAATTATGCCACAAATTGCAAGGCAAATTACAATATAAATGCAAATATATATGTGATAAGCAAACAGAAAGCTGCCAGAATTATAGTATTTCATAAAAATAACAAGCTATTGATCTGCTGAATCTAATCAAAGAGTCTAATAATTGACTAAACATTTGGTACCTTTTTTTAATCTTTTTTTTTCTGAGCAGGCTCCTTTAAAATATATACGTGTGCCCCATCTTAACACATGTTGGGCAGTTAAATCAGAATGAACAGTTCTAGGGAGTAATGGAAAAAAAATACTTGTTTGCATGCTCACTTCAACTGAATGAAGTAGAAAAATGATGGGAGAAACACAGAGATGTGAGTATGTTGCCATGATTGTGACTTTTTTCTTCAGACTGAACAATAGATTTGTTTTCTAGGATTATTTTCTTTTCCTCTTAGGAGTGATAAACAGCAAAATGGTAGGTGTCACAGAATTATATACAAAATATGACCCACAGCAGATTGCTAAGGAAGTGTGTATACATGAGCAAGCATTAATTTAAATGGAAGGCAAGACTTTCTGAAGTGCACAAGACCAAAAAGGCAAGATTACTGCTCAATTGCTAATTTAAGACGTTACAATAATAAGAAAGAACAAGGTACATCAATACAGTACAATAGAGGAAAATGTTATTTTTGAATAGGTAGGTATGTTGTTAATAGTACATCTATCCACATGCTTCTAAGATAAAAGTCATTGCATAAAACTCACACTGTTTTCAGTGAATTAAACCTCTCCATGTATTTCTGGTTTAGGGATATACAGTAGATGTGGATTTATTACATGAAGAATTAAAACAGGCTTTTTCTAAGCTGCCAAATAAAGCTTCAGGGAAGTTTGGTTTTACTATCTGATTTTACAAAGCACTCTGCCTTAAAGTAGCCCCAGATGCACAGTTCATGTTCATGCACTTCATCTCTTCTTCCCACTTTATACGAGGCGATAATATCTTTTATTCACAAAGCTGAGAAAGATGTCCTTGAAGGTACCAACATAGACATTCATATCATTAAGACTTGATTTTAAAATTCTCCCTCAAGATTGGACAGATAGGGACCAATTCAACTTATAAAAGTTTCACTATCTCTGGAAAAAGTGCCTCCAATTTAGCACCTGAAATACCTTACTTAGAGACTTTGCACTAGGTCACTACTTCTTAGCCACAAAGTATAAGGACAAATTTGATTTATTGCCTTTAGTTAGATAGATTAAAATGAGGAACATGAACTAAACTGGATAGTTATCATTTGTTTTGTGGTAGACCTCAGCTGTGAGCAGTGAAGCCTGCAAGAATATCATTTTGTGAGGCACTCTGCATGCAATGAAAAGTCAATCCCTGTCTCCAAAGGTTTGTTTTCTAAAAACCCAATGGACAACGTATTGTTTTCTGATTGAGCTCTACCCCCTACCTCTCTGAAATCCTTCTGGTCTTCCATCTAGCCACATTTCTGGGAAGGGAGCAACTACAGTAACACCTAGAGCATGACATAACATGGCAATGAGACAGACAGATGCAGGAGCACTATTTAGCAGGGAGATTTATGACAAGTGATTAATCACTTGAACATACGTCTTTAGAAAAAAAAATGTTAATAGCAAATTACCAGTGGCACAATCCAGGTTTCCTAACCTTTTAAAATACTTATAATTTAAAATTAGCAATCTGGTTACATTCACAAACGTCATGAAAATATTTATAGTTCAGGCCCCTTCACACTAACTACAAGACAACTTGGCACTGTTGTCAGGATCACTTTCACAACAATGAGCTACTCTTAGGAGCTACTTCTAGACAAGTATGGTTGTGCTAATAAACAGTCTGCAGGAGGAGCAAGAACTGCCATTTCATATAGATGATACTATAATATTTCTCCTTAAGCCAGAGAAAAAGATTTTTCATTTATTACAATAGCTATAATTATAATAGCTGTATCATCATTAATGGTTGCATAATAGCTGCACAGTTATTAATACTGAAGTACAAAATCAATTTAAATGGTCAGAACTTTTGTTATTATCCAGCAGTTATTAAGATGCCTTTTACTTACCTATTTAATTTGTCCCCTAAGACTAATGAAGAATTAAGCATGTGAATGTAGAATAGAAGATATAAAATAACTAAGGTAAACTTAAATTTTTCAGATTTTTTTCTATAAACTTGTTAAATAACTTCAGCAAGTTGTTTTCATTCCTTTTATGTTAGAAGACCATGTTATAAAAATATCAGCAGCCTGTCCTGCTCTAGTCATAACAAAAGGCAAATGGAAGGATGACCTGCTGTGATTGTCCTAATGGTCACACCTAGAAATCTAACTATTTCACAGTTCTCCCTTTTACCTTTGCCTTTTTTCCTTTAATGAAAGCATCATGCTCTTTTATTTCTCTAACTGGAACCTAGTGAGCAATATACAATATGAATTTCTCAATGAATCAATAAACCAGACTACCATGTAGTAGTCTTAACTGGGGAGGTGCCCCGCTAGACCTGCTGTTCAGAAATAGAAGGACTGGTGGGAGATGTGGAGGTCGGGAGCTGTCTTGAACAGAGTGACCACGAAATCTTAGAGTCCTTGATTCTCAGTGAAGTCAGGAGGGGTGGGCAGCAAAACTGCTATGCTGGACTTCCAGAGAGCTGACTTTGAACTGTTCAGGACACTGGTAGGGAGAGTCTCTTGGGATTCAATCCTGAAAAGTAAAGGGGTCCAAAAAGGCTGGTTGCTCCTCAAGAAGGAATAGGCATAGGAGCAGGCTATCCCCTGTACCACAAAATGAGCCAGCAAGGAAGACGACCAGAGTGAATGACCAGGGAGGTTTTCCTGAGGCTCCAGGAGAAAAAAGGAATCTACCTCCTGTGGAAGAAGGGATGGCAACTCGAGGAGAGTACAAATAAATTGTTAGGATGTGTAGGGAGAAAATTAGAAAAGCAAATGCTCAGCCTGAACTCAACTTAGCTGATGGGGCAAAAGGGAACAAAATTTTTTTTCAAATATATTAATATTAAGAGGAAAGCTAAGGCTCCATCCTCTACTGGATGTGGCGGGGAACATGCCCACTGAGGATAAAGAAAATGCTGAGGTTCTCAACACCTTCTTTGTGTTTGTCTTTAAAAGTAAAACCAGTTATACTTGGAGTACTCTACTTCCTGACCTGAAAGTTTCAGATGGGGAGCAGAATGGACTCCTCATGATTCAGGGGGAAATAGACCTCCTACACCACCTGGATTGCCACAAGTCCAGGGTGCACATCCAGGGCCGGATGGGATCCAACCGAGGACAATTAGGGAGCTAGCAGAGGCAATAGCCAAGTCACTTCCCATCATCTATCATCGTTCCTGGTCTACTAAAAAGGGGTCCCAGAGAACTGGAGGCTTTCCAATGTGAGTCCTATCTACAGAAAAGATTGTAAGGAGGATCCAGGCAACTACAGTCCTGTCAGCCTGATCTCTGTGCCAGGAAAAGTTATGTAACAGGTAATCTTGAGGGAGATCACATAACATGCGCAAGACAACCAGAGGATCAGGCCTTGCCTGATTGGGTTAATGATAGGCAGGTTCTGCTTGACCAACCTGATCTCCTTCTATCACTGAGTGACCCACATGGTTATCCACCCACGTGGATAAAGGAAAGGCTGTTGATATAGTCTACCTGAACTTCAGAAAAGCCGTCAGCAGTCTTCCACAGTATTTTCCTGAAGTAGCTGTCAGCCTGCGGCTTGGACAGGCAAGGAACTTTGCTGGGTAAATAACTGGCTGGATGTCCAGACCCAGAGAGTGGTGGTGGTTGGAGTTAATTCCAGCAGGCAACTAGTCACAAGTGCTATACCCCAATGGCCAGTATCAGGGCCTGTCCTATTCAATAACTTTATTGATGACCTGGACAAGCGAATTGAGTGCACTTGCAGAAAGTTTGCAGATGACACCAAACTGGAGAGGAAGTGTTGATCTACCTGGGGGTCAGAATGACCTACAGAGCAATCTGAATATGCTGGATAGCTGGGCTGAGGCCAGTGGGATGAAGTTCAACAAGACTAAGTGCTGGATCCTGCACTTCAGCCACAACTACCCCAGGCAATACTTCAGGCTTGGGGCAGAGGGCCTGGAAGACTGTGTAGAGGAAACAGACCTGGAGGCATTGGTCAACGTTTGGCTGAACATGAGTTTGCAGGGTGCCCAGGTGGCCAAGGCGGCCAATGGCATCCTGGCTTGTACAACATTGCCAGCAGGAGCAGAGAAGTAACCTTCCTTCTGTACCTAGCCCTAGTGGGCCACTCCTTTGGGCCCCTCATTACAAGAAAGACATTGAGGCCCCGGAGTGCGTTCAGAGAAGGGCAACAAAGCTGGTGAGGGGTCTGGAGCACAAGCCTTATGAGGAGCAGCTGACAGAGCTGGGAGAAGAAGAGGCTTAGGGGTGACCTTATCGCTCTCTACAAAGATCTGAAAGGAGGTTGTGGTGAGGTGGGGATCAGCCTCTTCTCCCATGTAACTAGCAGTTTGACAAGAGGGAATGGCCTCAAGTTGTGGCAGGGGAGATCAGGTTGGACATTAGGAAATACTTCTCTGAGAGAGTGGTCAGGCTGCCTAGGGAGGTGGTGGAGTCACCATTCCTAGAGGTATGAAGAAACATTCAGATGTTATACTGAGGAACATGGGTTAATAGAAATATTGGTGGTTGGTGGGCAGTTAGAGTGGATGATCTTGGAGGTCTTTTCCAAAAGAAGCAAGAAATGACAGTGCAGGCCAAGTAGTAATCACGCATGGTGTACAGGAATTTGCTATGTAGGGGGTGCTGTGCTGGCACTTTAATCTGCACTTTATTTAATTCACTATGGTTGCCTTGCCTTTTGCCTTTTGACATCCAAGATTCAAAAGCCCATAATGACATGCATTAGTTAATTAGTTAATGTTTATAAAGCACTTTGAAAATGTAAAGCACTGTGCTGAACACTACATATGAGAAATTGATATGAGGATACATTTAACTGTGAGAGTGGGAAACGTACTTTTCAGATATGGTAATGGGGAGAGAGAAATACTTTTGCATAATTAAACTAGACTATATTCTTCTCCCTGTAAATATACAAGAGATATGTTTGTGTCATACCATGCAGCTACAGCATCATTTAGTTTATACAACCAGAAAAATGGTTCTCTTGCTCATTGGAAAGAACACAACAGATCTGTGGTTATGTGTAAATGATGCACATGTTTATAGCAGAAAATTGTTGAGACTATAGCCCATATTCTATATAGATACTATACAGACATAATATGAGATTGCCTGCATTGTTTTGCATATTAAAGAATATTATTTATTATTCATTTTGTGGTGGGGGAAGGTTAAGCAGGTGCAAGCAGAAAAGAAAGGAAAAATTAAAAATAGATTTGTTTCCTGACTGCAATAGTCTCTAAATTTTTTTTTTTAGGACATTAAGAAGGATGACCTGAGCCAAATAAGGTGCTCCATACAGTGTTTAAGATGTAGGCACCTACCTGCTGGCAAATTTTACAAGAAACTGATGTGCACAACAATCTAAAGACATGCATATCACACAGAACAATGATGTGCCCAAGTAAGATATGCAAACTGTAAATGAAGATGTGTCTAGGAAGTAATTGAAGCAACATAATGTGCTATCAGCCTGTACACTAACCACACTAATATAGGGCAGCTCATAATCAATTCAGATTCCGAAATTAGAAAGGTTTGTCCATGCAAGATGGCAGTAGAGCATGTAACTATATTTTAAACAAGAATTAAGAGACCCACTAAACATTTATTGGTGTATCTAGTACAGAATCACATAATTATCAAAATTGTAAAAGACCACTAAGATCGTCTAGTCCAACCACCAACTCATGCCCCTAAACCACGCCCCTAAAAGCCACATTTGCATGTTTCTTAGAAACGTGCAGGGATGGTGACTCTACCACTTCTCTGGGCTGCCTGTTTCAATGCTTGACCACTGTTACTGATAAAACAAAAAATACAAAACCACAAAAACAACAATAATAGTAAACCTTTGCTACTCTCCAGTGTTTTTCATCAAAGGTTTTTAGTACATTCATGCACACTACTTCTTTCAATTTTATAACTTGCTTGTCTTATATAAAACTTTTGCACACATTTACAAAGTTACACAGGAGAGCAAAGGACAACCAGAAGTCAGGTTAGTAATATGCACTATTCCTAAACAACCACTTCCACATTCTAGATTTATCAGGTGCTGATCAGATCAGATCAGAAAAGTTACTGCTGAAGATAGGATAACAACTTTTAGGCAATTGGTTAAAAAAAAAAAAAAAAAAAAAGATCAGTTGCAGTAGAACTGGTGTCCCTTCTGTGCATATTGCATCAACACAGGTTACGCAATATGAAGTTATACCTTCATATACCTATAAGAGCCATAAAAGAGGAACAAAATTGGATGGCTGCACTCAAAGAAAAGTATGTTCAGTACTGTCTATAAGTGAGACCAGTTGCTCTTAAAACATGGAATCAGATTTATCAGAAAATGTGTCATTTCTGTTTAACTCCATACTGGAAGGAGCAAGCAAAAACTATATCTAACAAAAAAAGAGAAAGGGACAAGATCAAAGCAAATAATAATCTGAGGAATGTCAGATACATTAAACTATTACCCTTTAATTACAATGTAAGCGTTATGGCTTTGTATTTGTGAAGTGAAAACTCATCATTTTGAAAAAATTGTAACCAAATGTCTTGGTTTAGGCAAATACATCTTGGCATACATGGCAACTGCTCTAAAAGTACTGCCTCCTATTTTATCGTGGCGGCCCACAATATCAGAGGTGGATATTGGTGGTATAGCAGTTGAGATTTAACCTTCCTACTAACATTCCATTACATTTTATTGTTGTGTAACAGATCACAGCAGAAAGGCAGTCTGGCAAAATGGAGTCTGACATATAAGTGCGCATGAAGCAAAGGTGTGTCACTCAGTTCCTCCATGTGAAAAAAATTATACCCATTGATACTCATTGGCACTTGCTGAGTGTTTATGGAGACTAAACGCTGAATGTGAACAGTGAGGTGATAGGTTGCGAGTTTCAGCTGTCATAACAACTATGAAACAGTGGGTCACCTCCTCTGGTAAAGATTTTCATAAGCATGACATGCAGCCGCTTGTTTGTCACTGGCAAAAATGTGTAGCTAATGGTGGTGACTAGATTGAAAATTAGTGTTTTGTAGCTGAGAATTTGCTCTTTGAAATAGTGTTATTGTGCACTTTTTATCCGTTATATCCTTCCACAGAAATAAATAGCAGGCATTACTTTCAGAGCTACATTTATATTAATTCCCCAGTATGCTTCAATTTAATTAGATAAATGTCTGCTGATAGAATTTGTTTGAATTTTATTCTAGGAGATCAACTCTTTAAAATTATTTTCTATTTGCAAGATGGATTTAGTATATCACATGTCCTGAACTTGTGATTAGTAAGTATAACAATACCATGTTCATTATATGCTTTTTGATCATGAGGGTTCTTCAGTGTCAAAGTGAATTTACAAACTACACTGGCTCATGCTACATATTTCTGTTTCATTAAATATACTGACTCATTTCCACCTCTTTACACAGCTAAAGATTCATGCTTTTCTTCTGCAAAGACTGCATTTATTCCATTCTTTTTTTAAAGGCTGAAGGCAGACTCGATCTTTGATTAGTACACAAGGTCTCATTTGTACTTTTTTTTTCTTTTTTGTTAATGAGGAGAGTCATCAGCCAATATGTAGATTTCTATTTCCCTCAGTGGGATAAGGATTTCTGGATTTCTGCCTTTGAATGTTTGAAATTATTAATTGATATTTACATTGGTGAAAGGCAGGACCTGTTCAGACCTACTTACTTGAAAGGAATGGAGACAAGCATATTCCACTAGCTATAGATATACCCTTGCACACAGGCCTACTCTACAATCATCACCCTTCCAGAAAAACAGTTATCTTGCCATACTTGTATCCTTTCAGATACAAGCAAACTATTTCATAATTTTAGGAGCCTGTCTTGATGGTCTGTTCTCTTCAGATTACTTCACAGTACTGATGTATGTAGCACGTTTTATTTCCTCTTGTGCTGTTTAAGAACAAGCTATTGCCTACTACCCTTTTCTAGTAGTGATAATTGCTCAAAGCCTCACCCATTCAGCAAGCAGTTTCAGTCTTCCCTCAAGCTAAGAAGAGACAAATTAATAGAACTCTTAATACTAAAGAATAGAGAGATGGGAATTATGTTCTTGACAAAGGAATACTAGCAGAAACCTTCTGAAATAGTTCCTTGGGCAAAAAGTTGGCTTGGTTTTATAAATGAATATTGTTAGATTGACAGTATTTAGTAACAGAGGCTCTGAAACAGAATGGTGTAAATGTCATTCTTTGTGGGTAATAGATAGTGATAGGACAAGGGGGAATGGTTTTAAACTGAGACAGGGGAGGTTTAGGTTGGATATTAGGAGGGAGTTTTTCATCCAAAGGGTGGTGAGGCACTGGAACTGGTTGCCCAAGGAGGTTGTGGATGCCCCATCCCTGGAGGCATTCAAGGCTATGCTGGATGCGGCTTTGACTGCCTGGTCTGGTGGTCGGTGAGCCTGCACATAGCAGGGGGGTTGAAACTAGGTAATCATTATGGTCCTTTTCAATGCAGGTCATTCTATGATTTTATGATTCCTTCCAATCATTAGCATGACAGCTAAAATATAGCAGAAGCCTACAGCTACACTGCTCACTGAATCACCCTTTTTTTCCTTTTAAGAGCCACAAATCACCATGATGTCAGCTGGAACACAGCAACAACCACTACCCTCAGTGAAGAAAACATAGGAAAGACATGCAGTTTTCCTCTGTATGACTAGATTTAATTTATTCCCAGAACAGAAGATCTCTCATCATCATCTTCTCCCAGTTAAACCATGACTACCTTTCTCTGCTTGCTGAGAACCACTACATACAGTCAATTTGTACAGCTATGAATAGAAGACATCAGGCTTCCAACTGTGATATATCATATTTTATCCCAAACCACTCACTTTATGGCATCTGTTACAGTTCATCCACTATTGGAGACTGTAATAAATCTGTTAGTTATCCTTGGGCAGATATCCATCATAAATATACTGCCAGATTCTGCTAAGATATTCTGTAAACATATCTGAAACAAGATTTTTTTTTTTTTTTTGGAGGCAATCATGTTTTCTGCCTTTTACAAAGCTACTAAAGCTGTTTTACTCCTCCTTTTTCAGAAGGTATTAGAATACAAAGCAGTCTCTAAAACATCTTTGATGCGTGCTTTTGATGTGACGTTGGCCCAGGCTACGTACAAACAGGTCATTCTATAGTAGTGTTTTTCAGCACATATCTGTGTAATGAAGGAGAAAGCGCTTAGTGTAATAAGCAAATTAAAAAAAAAAAAAAAAAAAAAAAAGGTATTTTTAGATCAGCAATGCTAAGACATGGTGAAGAAAAATATGTTAGAAAAACAAAAACTAGCCAAGAAGTTTTTTGAAAAATAGCATTTTGGGATCTATACTGTCATTAAGGTAGCAGTGTACAAGCAATGCACTACTAACATATCAGTGATGATGACAATCCCCTTTTACCTCAGAATCACTAAACTGTAGGGGTTGGAAGGGACCCCTGGAGATCATCTAGCCCAATTTCCTTTCCAAAGCACGTCCCCTGGAGTAGGTTGCGCCAAGAATGTTGCACCAGGAATGTTCTAAATATCTGCAGAGGAGTCTCCACAACCTCTCTGAGCAGCCTATTCCAGTCCTGTCACTTGCAAAGATGTATTATGTGTCATCTACCCATCTCTCTTCTACTCAATTCCTCATGCGCTCTAGAGTTCCATTTTAATCCCCTTTTCAGTGTAATTTCCCATGCCTATCTGAAGTCCCAGCAAATTAGATCAGTTTGCATTTGCAGTAATTTATAATTATTTTCCCCAAGATAGATAAGAGATTTCTATGACAATCTATGAGCTCTTTCTTTTATGCCATTTATTTCCATCTCTCATATGTATTCAACATTTTCCAAATTCTTTTCCGATTGAGTCACACTAGTTAAGTAGACTAAATAATCTACTTCCTTATTTCAAATGAGTCTACTGTCTATGTTATTCTACAATTCTGTGGTATAACTTTGATTCTACCTGATCACATTCCTCCTCATTGTGATTTTTGGGAAGCACGTCATGTTCTTCTCTACCTGTTTCCTATACACATACATGTTAAACTCAGTGAGCTTTGTTCCTACTCATACTTAAAGAAGCCCTGGTTTGCTCATGTGCTCTGCATTGGTTCCTTTAAATGCTACAACATGCTACTAAAATTGGTTTGAGTTTTGATTGATTATACATAACATATAAATTGAAGTGCATAGCAACCCTGTTCCTTCTTTGTCCTCTTTTATATAAAACAAATAACCTTCATTCTAAATCAGAAGCAAGATTGATTTTCACAAGTTTTGTGCTCCTCCAAACACAGGATTCTCTGTTCACTTTGACTGTGAAAAACTTCATAGCTTCATAAATGTGTATGTTCATGGGTACTTGATTCTATTTGATTTCCCTTCTAAACTGAAAGCACATGAATAACAAGCCTAAACCAAAACTGCAACATTATACATTTCTGAATAATTAACTTTAAAATTTAGGCATTTGGTGTTTAATATTTAGCATACAATAGGATATTCTGTGTTGTCTTGCAGGTTTATGAGTAATTAGAATAATTGATTGTACATCTTCCTTCTATTGTATCTTTGTGCAAGAAATCCTTGATGGAATCATCTTAATGTCACTGCTAATAGTTAGGGAGCACAGGTGTGTATGCTTTCTTTTTGAATCAGAGTTAGGCACAGATATCAGAGGAAACAAAATTTTTCATTTGTAGCTTGAGCTAATAAAACACAATTACAATGCTGTCAGCATGGAGATATCTCCCATGCAGCCTGGTGAGCACACTGGGGAGTATATTTTAACTGTGGTGCACAGTAAATTAGCCACTAAGCACCCATTAATGCTAATGAGAGCGCCATGCTTAATTTCCTGAGCACTGTGCTGAAAAGGTACCTGTACGTATTGGTTTTAAGCCTGGCTACCACACTTAGACTAATAAAATATACAGTAAAAAGTGAACAGACCATCTAATTGAATAATTAAAGCTTCTTTACAGCATAATTTAAACACAGCAGGTTAGTCAATTTGCAAAATAAAATAATATCAATGCAGATTAATAGGACAAGACATCTTACAAACATGAAAAAAAGATGATGGGTGCTCCAAAAGTAATGCCTCCTATTTTATTTTACTGGCTGACAATGTCAGAAGTGGATGTTGGTGGTGTGGCAGTAGAGGCTGAATCTTCCCACTAATATTCCATTACAATTTATTACCATGCGACAGATGACAGCAGAGAGACAGTCTGACAAAATAGCATTAGATGTGAATGTGTTAGATGTGAAGCAAAGGTACGTCACTGAATTCCTCCATGTGGAAAGAAATGTACCCACTGATATTCTTGATGATGATCAATGCTTGATTAATGTTTCTGGAAATTGAACAGTGATTGTGAGTGCAGTGAAGTGATGGGTGGTCCATTTCTACAGTGACAACAGTGGGTCACCTCCACTGGTGCATATTTTTTACAAGCATGGCATTCAGGCTGTCGTTCATTATTGGTAAAAATACATAGCTAATGGTGGTAACTATGGTGAAAAACAGTGTTTCACAGTGGAGAATTTGTTCTATCAAACAGTATTATTGTGCTCTTTGTATCTGTTTAGTTTCCATGGAAATAGATGAGGTATTACTTTTGGAGCAACCACACATTATTTGCATACAGTATGCAAATCAGGGATCCAAAAGAAAGCATAAAATATGCTAGAACTCTGATTAAAGCTATTATTTTCTATTCTGTTAACCATAGCAATTAGATACAATGGTAGAAATTTCTAACGCATGGCATTAAATTGTTATAAGTGAATGTGTCAGCTCCATTGAAGTTGTATATTCATAATTATTTTTACTGTTAATTTGGTTTCAGTAGCATAAGTCACTTTGCTATAGTTCCTATTCTTTTTTAAACCACTTTTTCAATGTTGATACTTCAAAATATAATGACAAAATTTAAGTGGAAAATGTGGATGTTACATTCTTAACTGTTATATTTCCAACTTACGTGGTGTAAGAGCCATCTCTGATTACACCAGCATTAGCTAAGTTGCATATAAGATGAGACAGTGCTGTTAGGCAATAGGATCAAATGTGAAGGAAATGTTTTGTGATTTCATTAAAGTGGAATATGATTTTTTTTTTCTTGTGCATTGGTCAGGACATGTGATACACAAGTCCCATAAATCCTTACAACTGAAATTGTTTCAGCAAAATTTAAAATTAACTATATCTTACAATATCTTACTTAGATGAATTCTTCCAATTCATCCTTGCTTCTCTTGTCTTTAAGCTCTGGATCAAAAGCCCTTAGTATTGAATGCACAAGAAAAATCTTCAAAATTGGTATTTTTTTCTATGGAAAGTTCTACTACTTTTCAACAAGCACGTTGTTTCCAACTGGCAGTTGCTTCCTTAATCTGAAAAAAACATCTCAGAGAAAGAGAGAAGGAAGCTTTTCAACATTTTACTTTCATGTTGAATGTATTTCTTCTGTTATATACACTACAAACAAATTGCTTCTATTTTTCACTGGCTTACCAAGGCTACATTTTTAATTGTTACGATTCTCTTTAGTGCAAAAATCAGAAGGCACTTCTAATTTTTGTGTTTTTTTAATGGCAAAGGTAACCATTTTACCATCTGCCAGAAAAATGAGAAGTATCTCATTACAAGCTTGCAGTACTTACAGGAATCTTATGAACTGGAGGGAGATTGACTTTTTACATGGACAGATAGTGATAGGACAAGTGGGATATAGTTTTAAACTAAAAGACAGGTGATTGAGGCTAGATACTAGGAGGAAATTTTTTTTACTCAGAGGGTGGCGAGGCCCTGGCACAGCTGCCCACAGAAGCTGTGGGTGCCCCATCCCCGGAGGCACTCAAGGCCAAGTTGAATGGGCCCTGGGAGCCTGATTGAGTGGGAGGTGTTGCTGTCCACAGCAGGTAGCTGGAACCAGATGATCTTTAAGGTCCCCTCCAATCCAAGCCATTCTATGACTTTATGGTACTAGCATGTAATTCACCAATTGCACAAATTACAGGGAAATCCTTATGAAACAATGATGTTATTGTCTAACATCGCATTAATCAGAACCACTGTGTGAGTACAAACAAACTCTCTGCCCCAAAAAACATGTAACATCAGGAAAAAAATCTCTCAGTGAAGGTTTTTCATGGATACATTGTGTAGCATCACTACTGGTCTTCAGTTAGTATCTACATCATTCATTGTTCACACAAACTCTGAGTTTTACAATATGCATAAAGAAAAATATCAATTGTCATATTTCTTCAGACATCCTTCCGAAAAATCAAGTTACAAACTAAAACCATTTTCAACATTATGACATTTAATTGTGTTTAAACACATTTAACTGCCTTAATATCATACAACTTCTCGAGTAGGTACTAAGTAACGTTTTAGTAAGTTCAGTAGCATGTCAGAAATAATGATATGAAAAGAATACGAGAAATTTAGATTCCCATGTGGGGGCACCCTATTTCTGAAAACTCAGTGCACAAATCCAGAGGTGAAAGTGTTAGCTCTGGATTTTCAGTGCTATCTCCAAAAGGCTTTTTAAAAGGCTTACTGGCTAGCAGCTGTTCACAGAATGAACCCTCATGGCTTTATGCACATAAAGAGTTCTTTGATTTCCCATTAACGTCACCACTTTCAAACTCAGTCAAGCTGTCCAGTTTCTCTAATGCATGAAGTTAGGGCAGCATTCAGAACTACAGATCTTTCTACTGGAATCACAGAAAACAAATTTCAGCATTCTATTTGCCTTACCAGTTCTGCCTCACTCTGCTCCTCACTACACATAGCATCTCTGCTTAATCTATTTCAATAGCAAATTGATTTTTGAAAAGTTTTGATAATTTTTAGAAAATAAAATGTTAATTTGAGATGCCTTTAATTACATTAATTACATTGCCATCTAATTACTTACAAAATTTTCAGATAGGTTCTCTTCGATTTTTCAAGTGTTCACTCTGACATGTTCTTTTGTATACAGATCTGCTTTCTGGCAAGTCAAGCACAAAATAATCATTTTTTCTTCCCTCAAACATACACAGAGCAACTCCAAAATCTTTGTTTGCTTTATCCTAAAATGGCTTAAGAAACATTAGTTTCCTGAGGATTGATCAAGGCTACTGTCCTTTCCTTTAAAATACTTAAACAAGTGTTCATCAGATTTTAGCTTTCAGATCAAAGTGATACAGCACATGAAGCATTCCAGCTAGAATAATGCAAAAAAGTGCCCTCTGGGAAAGAGACTAGATTTTTCCTGTTAATGCTTATCCATCCTCTAGATTATTCTGCAAAGCAAAAATTCAGGATGTTAGTCACACTTCAGGTTTCTCACACCAGGTTAGATTTTTCATGCCTGCATGGGGTGAATGTCAATTATATACCTAATCCACAAATAAAGCAGATTCTCTAGGTTTACAAATACAAGTGTAGGTGATGAAATTGGATTTTTACAAGAATACATTCCAAGAAGAGTCAGTATTTCGTGTCTGAAATAGTATCTATTTTTAAGGGTCTCCAGAACTTCAACTATAAAGCATAGCTATTTTGTTAATCACAGAAAAAAAAAAAAGAAAAAAAAAAAAGATGATGAAATACAAGCTTGAGAAAAAATTATGTTTTGGACCAGGGAGTAAAATGCTGATTACTCTTCCTACAGAAATTTATTTCCAATAAGCTACATCAGAGATCACTAAACAGTTTATTTTGTTCAGATGAATAAAATTAAAAGGCAAAATAAACATGTTTACTAATAGCAATTGTTCAACAGGAAACCTACACTCAATAAAGGTTAGAGTATTTCTTAGCAGTTCATGCTATAACACTTGATAGGAAAAGAAATATCTGGCACTTAAAGCTGGCAATGTAGCTATCCACTTAAAACCCTGTATCAGATTACCAATACCATGTGATGTTTTATATAAAGCTGGATAACATTCATGATCAGTTTGTATCCAGTACAAAGCTTCTCATAAATAAATAGGGCTAGAGGCATGTTTTGATGGCAGAGGGCAGCGTACTGCTCTGTTCTTATTGAAAGATGGCCCTGGTTTAGTAAAGATATGTTTTGTTGGCAAAAACTCTGCTATCATCTGGTTAAGTGGAAGGATGTTCAGACATGAAGCATCAAGCAAACATTTTAGCTTAATCTTGAAGGCAACTGATTTACTATGTAGCATTTCAAGGCTATTTATTTTACAGTAGAGCAGCTTGTTTGCCTGGAATCTGTGATTCACAAAATCTTGTTAAAAGGAACATTAGGAGGAGGAAAGAGAAAAATAAAATAAGGAAGAATCAGAGAAAGAGCTATGAGAAGTTAGAAATTTAAGTAGAATAGATAAGGAGTTAAATGAGAGGAATGTTAGATAATAGGAATATGTCAACTAAATATAAATTTATCATTCATTTGAACTCTTTAATAGAGACCCACCTACACTGGTCAGCAATTTCTCTTTCAAATAGTTTCTTAGGCATCAGTGGGATTATTTCTGAGAGTTAATACATAATTTTTTGTGAATAAGGTATGAATAAGGACAGTGCAGTCAGAATATAATTGATAGAAACAACTACAAAATAGTCAGTGCCAAGGGAACATATATTCTATAAAGTTAAATATCAGAGCAGCTAGTTCTATCCACTGGGAACACAGAGTTAATCAGACTTTTAATGCACGTGCATTTATTTCACATTCATACACACACACACAAATCTTATTTTACTTCTTTCTAAGTCTTAAACCTTCCCTTCCATCCTGTTCACATTGTGTATACATTTTTTCCCCCACCGCTGAAGAGGAAATTATAAAGCAGACACTATTTTTATTAGAAAAACAAATTCAGCTGGAAAATATTTCTTAACAAAACCACGAGCAATCTATACTGCAAATCTTACAGTCATCCTTTGAATTGCTCTTTACTACAGAATTTCAATCAAATACATTTTCTTATGTCACATAAATACATGTTTATCTACAAGTTAAGCCTATCACTTTGTTTACACTTTTATAGAACTACGTAGTTCCTCAGCGGATTTGTCTGTGTTGTTAAAAAGTTAATTTTTATATTAACCCCAGTTAAAGAAACATTAGAGTCTAAATTATCCTCAGATCTCTGGCAATACAGCAATGACCATATAAAATCTCATCTGAAATATATGTTTTATTTCATATTTCTATATACTACATTTTGCAAGACACTTTAGGTATGTACAAAACACCTCTTTAGACTCTCACAGTTTCTGGCTTATCTTGTCTTATAGGATAATTTTGCTGTGTAACTGGTTTGTTGTTATAGTACAGTGAATCAATGATAGGGTACATGACAGCTGAGAATCTTTTTCCATTTTCAGCAACCAGTGAAAGTGACGCTACCCTTAAAAAGAGCTCCTTTGAGGTAGAAGTTAAAGATGTCTCATTCACTGCAAGTCAATGGCCAACAGCCATCATTTCTTTGTCATTTTTATGTAGGTGTGACAATCTCCATCTGTCTCTCTTGCCACTTAACCAACAACCACAGGATTTAGGGAAAACATGTAGGTAGACGGAAGGCAGACATAAGACCTGTACAAAGAATGGATTATTCTCTCATCCTCACTGATCACAGTATTAACTGGTGGAATGAAAACACAACCAAGAAACAGAAGAAAAGGATTCAGCACAGTGAGGGGGGGATGTATGAAATAATCCCACAGTGCCCATCACTGGCCAAACAAATCACAGGCACATGCTGAAGTTGTGCTGTGAGGTTCACGTGTGAGTAACATATGAAAAATTATTTTTTCTACCACTGAAGATGACCACAGGGACAGATTTAAAAATGAACTGACTGCTTATTAGGTTTGGCTAAAGAGTGTACTTAAGTTCTGTCTATACTGGTTCTTATACTGGGAGACAACTGATTCCAACTACTTCACAGTCCCCCCTTTCACATTACCCCGTGCTAAAGCTATACATTTCCATAGAGTTCAGTACTCAGAAGGCACCTAAACAGCACAAAACTTCATTTGTAATATCCCCTATCAGCCTGGTCTAGTATTAAATGGGGAGGTTGGTGGCCCTGCATGTGGCAGGGGGGTTGGAGATTCATGATCCTTGAGGTCCCTTCCAATCCTGGCCATTCTGTGATTAACTTAGGATTTCAACCCTGACAAAAGAGTTACAATTAGCAATTAAACTTCAATTCTCTTTTTCTTGTGACAGTGAAGTCAATGATGTCTTTACCATTTTACCCAAGCAGCAGCTTGAACTACCACCATTAATTAAGTAGTAAAGTGAACACAGGATGGTTGTATATGTACAGTTTTACTGTAGCCAGTATCTAACAAAATAAAAAGTAGGACCAGTGAAAACTGGAAGTCTTTAAACAAAAAGATCTTTAATCAAAACAAATGAATATTGTAGAAAATTAAAAAAAAAAAATCTTTCTACAAACACACTCATTGTCCTCCTTTAACATCTGTTATTCCAGTATCTGTAGTTTTCTAGTGTTTGCTGTTTGTATTTTATGAATAACTGCATTATTATAACAATAGGTTTTATAATATTTCCATATTATTATATGGAATAGATAAGTCTATGCGAAAAGGAAATAAAGATCTTTTAAGGAAACAAGATACTTTATATCTAAAATGTAAAAAAAAAACAAAACAAAACAAAAAAGGGGGGGGCACAAATGAGATTGTCTTATACTATTTATTCCTAAATTATATGCAATATTTTTTCTGTTAGTTTCAACTAGAAGCAATTATCTAGAAGTATGCTTGCCAAGTGTGCAAAGAGATTAAACTTCTTGGGAAACTATGTTATATTGATAAAAATCCTCACATAAGCAGTCAGATGTGACTCTTCAAGCTCTAATTCTGATATTTGCTGTTCAACCCTGAAGAAATTCCTTGGTTCTACAAGGTGTAGTATGATGACTGATTGAATTGCAATACATATTAAACCGAGTTGCTTCTAACTTCTGTGTGTGAAGCATCAGAGTTGGATTACTAAAAATAATTTCTAAAGACAAATGTAATTCTAAAGACAGAACAATGTAATTGCATTAAATAATATGTGCAATCACATTAGGAAATAAAATTGGTGGAAAACAAAGTTACAAATCTTCAGTCAGACACTGAAAATCTGAAATACTCTCAATGATGCCAGGTGTGCTTCACAGTAACCTGCAGCTTCTTTTGCTGTAGGACTGTCAGAAGTCACAGGTGATCTAGCCCAACAAATGCTGTTCAGCAAACAAAAGAAACAGCTGGTTAGCTTAATGGTTCCTCAGATGAATGATATTATTGGAATCCCACAGCAGACTAGGGGCAGTGCGATTGTATCATTCTAAAGATCAGAATAATCCTATAGACATTAAAAAGTAGCGGTTATATCTGCTGACTGGACTCTGGAAAGCTACTGGTAGGGCAAGTAACTTTATTTGCTTCCAGTATGAAAATCTTACCTAGAAAAGAAAATGCTAAGCACACCACCCAATTTTTCTGCAAATATAAATGATCAGAAAACTAAATAGAAGAAGATCAGAAAAACTAAATAGATCAAGGTCTTAGATGTCATGGGCTTTGAACAACTATTTTCAAGAGCCTTCTGTGGATTTCTGTTCTACCGGAGAACTGATAGATATTCCCGTGGTCTAGACAAGGAAAGAGACTGCAGCTCTTAAAAAATTATACAAGTAAGAAAAAGTAGTAAGCCTTGCACAAGGAGTTCCACAGTATCAGAGAACTAACATGACAGAATGGTGTTAGTGACAGAAGATGATTTCAGCTAAGCTGTGCACAAATACAGTAATATCTAGATGGAGAGGTCCTGAATCAGACATGCAGAGTCAGGACACTGAAGGACAGAAGCAGCTATTCCTGCTAGCTATCACAATATCTTATGTCCTCAACATTTAATTAGTCACTGACCAGTTTGGATGTTATGCAAATCTCTTACTTAAGTCTGTCTGAGAGAAGTCATGACCAGATGAGACTGACTCAGCCACATTCTAAGACACACATGATCTTGGGTGGAAAAACACACATTTGCTTGTAGACATCTCAGAGGCAACCCTGCAGATGCCAGAGTACATGGTGGTATGTATATAAATGTATGGTACACTGGCATGACTAACAATCAGGTGATATCTATAGAAGAGATATGCATCTTGTACTTTTCACTACCGTGCCTCAAGGTTGGCAATTTTAGTTTGCATATTCTTGATAGTCATAACCTCACTCTTCTATGTTTTCATAAGATCATCAGCCAGGTTCCTCAGCAAGTGAGTAATTCCATTTGGAAGACACGATACTCTGCAGTTTAAGGGCAGTGCATACAACCACTGAAGTTACAATAATCACAGCTGAGTGGTCAAGTAGCTTGTGTACACTACGACACAATCCCTGAAAATCATTATTTGCAGACAGTTTTAATCAAGAACTCAAGCACTACAATCATTTTAAAGTGAATCTTATCATGTAACAAACAGACTTTTGTGGCAGATTAGTCCTTTGTCCTGGCAAACTTGGATGATATCTCTATTGCTCTCTTGTATGGTGGCTATGGACACTCTAATGCAAAAGAAAGCACCACCAAAAAAAAAAAAAAAAAAAAAGGCAACAACAAAATACCTAACAACATTGTCTTCTATAGTATATCCTGTTTTGAACTCTGCTCTCACCTTAAAGCCTACAAATGGCTTTTACATAAAAGAAATTTTAAAGCTTTTATGGTTACTTTAAAAAGATAATTCATCATCATGTTGACTGGCGGCAGGGAAAAGCAACTTACAAAACTGCTTTTTCAGTGAGTAGGTAGGCAATAATCTATCAGGAAAGATGTGATAATGCCACAGCAAATGCAGAAAAAAAAAAAATCAGAACCATCACACAGTTGATTCATATTGAAGGGTATTAAACAGGATTTGCCCACAACTAGCTTGCAGATTTTCTACACTGCATTCTGAAACAGATTTCTTCAATATGTATAAAACTGGTGAAACTATTTCAGCTATCATTAAAGGAACAGTAAAAAAATAAAGTATAGAGAACATGAAAGAGGATTACCAAATATAATCACCATGAGATTTTCAAATTTCAATAACAAATTCTAGAATCATCTCCAGAGTTTAAAAGAGTCCTTCACCTATATTTAGGTTCACCATCACAGTTTGAGTATCTGATCTTCTAAACTACTAACTTTTCAACAGCACTGAAAGTGAATGAAGTGCACAAACTACACGAGTATTTGTAAACGGATTTTAAATTCCTTCACACGTCCTTACTGAGTCACACACTGTATGGAAATTCTAGAGTTGAGGCTTTTACTCAAAAACAGATATGCCAAATTTAAAACAACTACAAATAACAAAAAGAGTTTTTGTGTTTCTGTTATAGGTACAAGAAAATACTATATCACATGAAATCGTGACATCTATATGAACAAGATGCAATACTAAAATATCCTCTGAGATTACAGGTATAGCATTTCTGTCCTGTGTTCTACTTGTTTCACAGATCTAACACCTAATATTTCAAGTATCTAAGCATTGCACAATTTTCAATTTCCTTGCCATTAGTTTTGCTGTTCTTCTGATACAGAGGGCAACATTTCTTGTGCCTCAGCAGCCCATTTCCACACACGTCACACACGAAGTCAGCAGGAGTGGAGCAAGCTGCACAGCTCCAGGCTGCCAGCCATGGGCCAGCAGCTCCTGCAGGCCGGGCTGCATTCATTGCACCTTGTTTTATGAGGGCCATTGCTCTGCCAGGAACAATTTCTTCTTTCCATATAGTGGGTGCTCAGGTAGCATGAGACACAGCCAATTCAGCAAAAGCAGTCTTTTTTTAATCAAGCACCTTGATACTAGCAAACAAAGCTAACAAGTATGCACCAAAAAGAAGATCTCAGGCTGAGAGGAGAAGAAGAGCATTTACAATATGGAATTGATCCATTTTAAGCGTTCTAGTTGGCAAATGCACTGGAGTACTTAAAAAAAATAAAAGACAAAAATGACTAGAGTCTGCAGCAGATAATCTGGCATGAATACGAAACAATATTTTGTAGGTGGGCCCAGTACAAAGCAAGGTCCATTAGGCTCAAAGGACACTGCAACCGAACAATGGAAACAGATAGGAAGTCTGCACTAATAAATATGCCCATTGGGCCAGTGCCATTGCCTACCATGGCATAGATACATACAGAAGGATTATACACTAAATGGTGCAAACACAGTCTAGTCCATCTGTCATAAACATTAAGTCCAAAGGCCACAGGTGCAGATTGCACTAAAAAGTAAAAATTACACACAGACAGAGACCACTTCATGTAATATGGAGAAGAAAAAAAATATCAAAACTAAATAAAAAAACTAATTTGTTTCCAATCAATAAATGTTCTCAGCACAGCCTTGTCTGCCTTTGGCAATCTCTGCTTCTTCCTTTCCCTCTGTCAGCGTACATGCATAACATATATTTTACAAAAGTGCTTCAAGCACTTTTTTAGAGATACATACTTTAATGTGACACTAGTACAGGTTTAAATATGATTAAATAACTCTTTGCAAGAGATAACAATAAGCAGCATTAACCACATTTTCCCAAAGTCAGAAGTAAAAGCATTAAAAAAAATATTCAAGCAAATAAATCCAGAACTGTAAATACTGATTTCAAAGCACTATTTCTCTCCCTAATACCAGGGAATATAGTATTCCATGCCTTAGAGCTCTTGAGGGGTACAGTTTTGTATAGCCCAAGAACATTCCCATTTTGATTAGCTGTAAACTAGCTGAAGTCTCCATTATCTTGTTCTTCTATCATTTAGCGCTAGGTACTTTTGCAGCATCAAGTTTGCAAGTTTCATCTCCTGCCCAGTTACTGCATTGATAACCGTGATTTCATCTTTTTCCTTTGCTTCTCTCTGTCCTAAGTGACAAGAAACAATCAGAATAAAGCTTCTTCTCTCATTGACTAGGTCTGTTTCTTCAAATGCAAGCAGATAAGGCTTTGTAGTGTCATATTTCAATACATTCAACTCTCATACATCAACCACAAGAATGAATCACTAAAACAGCAAGCCCGGTCTTGCAAGGCTTACTTACCGCTGTCATTGCTGTGACGTCTGCTCACCCATTTCCTGTTAGCCTGGAGTTCAAGTAGGGTTTGATTACATTTCTGTTCATGCCCTGTAATTCCCAAATGGGCCTTCCCTGAAAGACTGGTTCCTGTGTCAGAACATATGGGTGCAAACTAAAGAGGTTCCAGTCACTCATCAGTAGCTTTCACCATCCACATCCCTATGTCCTTTTCCCTTCATCATAATGCTGGCAACACACATGTTCCTGACTGCACTGTTACTCTGAGCTCTTCCAAGGAGAGAAAAAGACCAAATAGGGTGTAAGCAGTATTAAATCAAATAAAAGGCATGGTTTGGAATCCATAGGCCATGCAAGGACTCCTTTGCTGGTGAGATCATTCCTGCAGGCGCAAGAGGATCAGAGACCTGCACAAGCCATCAGCTTATACTTGGAATGATTATTTTGATATTTTTTCATTATTACCTATATCAAAATGGTATTTTATCTTTATTAAATAGTGCAGCATTATGCCAGCTGCATATCTACAAGGCAATGTCTTACAACATTTAGAGATTCATTAGATGTCATTAGCAAATCTAGTGCAACTGATGCATGGGAATGGGTGAGCTCATTTAGGAGACAGGAGGCACTATTCACATACGAGGAAAACGTTATTTCAAAAGCAGTAACACCAATATTTCTTCAGTATTTTCTGCCTAAGCATGACTTTTAAAATATTTTTTTATTCCTATTATCATTCTGAATGCTTCCGTTCTTCAGATCAAACTGCTTTCTCAGAGTCTCTTCACAGAACTTTTTCTGTGTCAATGGTGCCACCTCAGTAGCTGTCCACTGAGCTTATTCCAGTTGATGGAAGTCTTGTATCACCCAGGACTGGATGCAATATTCTAGATGTGGACTAATTAGAACCAACTTAAAGGAAATTGATTGCTTCAATCTACTAGCTATTATTTTGTTAATATTGCACAGTGTTTTGTTAGCTTTTATCATTGTCAGCATACAGTATGTAGACCGCTATATACCAGGACATATATAAAATAAGACAGATTCCAGGATAGATCTCTGAGTAACTCAACATACCACAGATATCAAAGCAGCGTATGACCCATTAGCTACTACCCTTTCAGGTTTATACTCCATCTATTTCTTAATAAAACAGCTTTAGTATGAAAATGTGGGAGATTCAATTTAGTAAGCTTTTTTTTTTTTTTTTTTTTTTTTTTTTTTTTTTTTTTTTACACAAAGCAGATAACATCTCCTGCTCTTCTCAACAACAAATACAGTTGTCTCATCATGTAAGGTGCTTGAGCTGGTCAAAAATTAAAACCCATACTACTCCCAAACACTTTTTTCTCTCAATTTGCTCAGGAATGTCTTCCAACTCTTACTAGTCTTTAGTTCCCCGTTTCATCATTTGGCCTTTTTTAAAGATAGGTAGAATCTTTCTCTAAATACTGGCAACCTTCTGCAGTTTCCACAACCTTGCAATCATATAGGTCTCTTAATACTCCACACATATCAAGAACTTGTATGGGTAAAGTTCTTGCAAATAATCCCTAATTCAATCCTTATTTCCTGCTGGTAGTTTCCCCTCTTTCTTGAACCCTGCCTCTAGACAAACACTTTTTTGACGACAACCAGACTGCTGAAGTCACTAAGTACTTCAACCTTATTCACATCTGCTTTCATTAAATTGCTTGTCCCATTCTTCAGCAAGCACATATTTTGCTTCATCAGCTTATTCTTGTGTAGCGACAGATGATCTTCCTGTTGCACCTGATTTGCCTTTGTAGTGCCAGTTCCTGATAAGCTTTGGTTTACTTAATACTATACCTGCATGTTAGGTTAATGTTTCTATGTTTTTCTTGTGTAGCCTGTCCATATCTACATATTCTGTATCCTTCCTCTTCGTTCTAGAGATTCATCGTTAATTCCTTGTTTAGACAAGCTGATCTTGTGGTACATCTACTTTCATCCTACCAGACACAGGTTAATCTCAGCCACCTTTTGCGTCAAGGAAAAACAGAAAAGCTAAAAATAGAAAGGATATAACAGAACTGATCCTATACCTCTTCTCTACATCAGGCCGTTTTTACATAGTATACAAAGATTTTATTTCTGATATTCTCTGACTCAGAGTATTAAGATTTTTGCTACCTTTCTCCTAAATTGCAAAGAAATGCCAGATTTACTCTCTGTTCAGTAAGATATTAGGAAGTCTGATGTGCTCAGATCTGAGGACCACCCCAAGACCAAATGATGTTTCCAGAAAGATTATAAACTTGTTGTACTCTGCCTACTAAATATTGCCTGTCTATGAAGAAAATATGACCCTGCAAAATGATTCTTCCCACAGCTGCAATCCAAACATGATCTTGCTGAACTGAAGGCTATAAACCCAGAGTGCATCATCTTGTCAATGTAGAACTAGAGGGAATGGCTTCAAGTCGCACTAGGGGAGATTCAGGTTGTGTGTTAGGATGTTAAAAAGAAATTTCTTCTTTGAAGGGGTGGTCAGGTACTGGAATAGGCTGCCCAAGGCTAAGTCTCTGTCTCCAGAGGCATTCAAGAAATCTTTAGATGTTGAGACGGGACAGAATTTAGTGGAGAAATACTGGCAGTGGGTGGACAGTCGGACCAAATAATCTTGGAGGTCTCTTCCAATCTCGGCGATTATATGATTCTATGAATACAAACCACTGAAAACATTGTCTGTAGATTGATATCAAAGACCTGCTATTCTATTTCATCACATGCTACTTCTACGTATTCACATTTTCTGTGGTCATCTTTACCACCAGCAATAAGACACCAGAAAATCTTTACTCATATTTTCTTTGAAGTAGTGTAAATCTGTAAGCAAAGTGGAATATTTTTGACACACGGTCATGTGATTAACACTTCTATAGGAACACTATTAATAGAGTTATTTTCATGGGAAATAAATGCAATATTTCTATGAATCAGGTTCAGGGAAGTGACATGTGGCTCTGCTTTATGCCATTTAAAGCAGCTAGCACTTTTTTTTTTTTTTTTTTTTTTTTTAAGATCTTTATCTATATTCCATTCAAATTTAAAGATTTTTTTAAAATTTAAATATCTTAATTTCTCAAAAAAAGTGAATGTCAATTTGAACTTGTTAATACCACAAAAAAATATTAGTGAGCTGGCAAGAAAAATTGTCCTGAATAAATTTCATAGTATTTTCCATATGCATTCATGTATGTATGCGCTCTCATACCAATCATAAGTATTTTGATTAAAAAATCAGTATATATAAATATGCATATTAAAAGTCTACAAAAACACGTATTTTTTTCTGGATCAACAAAAAACCCCTGCATTTTTACAGTATAGGGAAAAGCTTATGGATATAAGTGAAACTGGGGTTTGTCCTTAAAGTACAAAAGGAAAATGTAAAACTATGTACTTATTAAATATTGCAAAGCCTGTTCTTAAATGCTGCTGGCTGCATATTGAGCAAACATATCTATAATCTGTGTGAGTTCCTCTGGCATATTAAAATTCTGTTATAAAAGAGTTATTCTATAGTAAGGACAAATCCTAAGATCCTCTTTCAGAGGAGACATTAAAAATATAAAGGTCTTTAGAAATAACTTCGCTTGTAGCCAAATAACGACCATGTACTAGAAAAACTGAAAGCACACTTATTACACTTATGATTACTCTTAGAGATACAAAGTCGTGAGAGAAACAAATGAGAAATTGTCTATGAAAAGGAAATCATTTTTAGAGTTTCTAGAAAGCCTCAAATCCACTTTAGCCTCAATTTTAATATTGACATGATAAAGGTGAGAGGTCTGCAGCCTCATATCACCAATAAGTTGTTTTTCTGGTACTGGGATATCTAAGACAGTAATTCTTGGGTTTACCGTCCTATTGATTCCAATAAAAGGTAAGGAATTTAAGAAGGGTCTGGAGTCTAAATCTGACTCTTGATGCAAAAGAAAGCAAGTAAAGGAAAAACAAAAAACTAATATTGACTTGAGCTACACAGTGAAAAGAACAGATAAGAGATTCACAATAGACATGCAGGACAAAGTGAAAAAAAAAAAATCATCTATACTGCCAGGACTAATGTGGAAGGGAATAAACAGAATTTTTTACTTAAGTAGCTTCAAAACAAAATTTCCTCTACCTATATGTATTACTAAAATGGTTGAGCCATCAAAAATGAAATTATTATACTGACATTTTCTTGTAATATAGAATACATTTTCCAGAATTATAGCACCCCTTCAGATTGTTCCTTTATTCCTGATATTGGTGAATAATATATCTTCTTTTTCTCCCTGTGGAATGTTAAACTTCAAATTTATTTGAGTATGTTTGTTATTTGAATTTATTGGCTCTAATTTATTTTAGGTTATTTTGCAGCCTGCAGATTGATAATGTAATTACAGGTAAGGAACCTTAATTAACTCAATTTCTGGTGCAAATGTCACAGTTTTCTTGTTTATAAGCAGAGATTTTTCACTAGTGTAGCTATCTCAATTACTGATCACCACAGACTGAATTAGTGCTGTTCCCATCTGGACACAAGCCCACAATTTTTTAATATGTGCTTAAACAGAACACACAGCTTTACAGTTCAGTGGCAGTTTACTTCATACTAGGTAATGTAAAAACATACACACAAAAGAAGATTGAGAAATTATTACTTGGTAATGAATGCTAATAATAAAACTTAGCTATGTAGAAGTAGAATAATTGCACAGCTCTCATACAAAGAAGAATTTTAAATAAGTAAAAAAAAGACATCAGAAAAGAGGGACAAAATAAGAATATAATGGTATCATGCCTGTACAAATGGATGAGAGTAATACCACAATCAAGACAATACTAAATGTTTATCTATTAAGAGACTGAGGACTACAATGACTAAGATAGGCCTTCTGTTTCTTAATCACAGCTAGCTCTGCTGTTATCTTCTATAATTTGTATGGATTTAGATAAGAGTGGCAAACTTCTAACATAACATTATACTTGACTGAAGTACATGTTTCCAGCAGCATTATTTTTGTTCCTGATTTGGGGGAGGTTTATATCCCATATGTTACAGAAAAAGGCAGACCAGATGTTCATAAAATTTAACACGTAAACAAACTTAATTGAAGCAATACAAATACTTGGACATTTGGACTTCAACACTGACTGGCTAAAACCAGACCATTTAGTCTCAACCTTTCTACCGTTTTTCAAGAAAAGTGATGGGGAAAGCTTCCTTCCACAACTGTTGAAAATATCAACTACAGCAAACAAGCACTTCTGCTGTGCCTCAGCAAGATACAGTTTCACACACCTCTTACATCCAGCAGATGTGAAAAAGTGTACAGGAAAATGACTGTGTACCAAAATGTTATTCACATCATAAATTTATCCGAAGAAAGAAGGAGCTTTCGACTTTTGCATTCAGTCAGTAGTTTCTCTTGTTTCTCTGCTCTCCTTTAAATTCAGAAAAATTCTACTGAATTGCATCCAAGCCTTCAGTAGTACTTGTAGGATCTAAGTGGAAATTGTCATTTAATAACTCATCACTCATATGCTTCCTGTTAGATAGAATTCCTGTGTTAGAAAATAGGCAAGGCTATTTCTAAGTTTCCCTTGTTTCAAGAAAAAAGAAATAAGCTTGTAGATCTCTTGGCCTCATTGTTGATTCATGAAGACTTTCTTTAACTTTGCCAAAGCCATGATTTTATATTACACTATACTACTACTATACTATAAAGGGAGATGTATAAATCTCATGAGAAATTCAACAGGATTGAGAAACCTGTATGTCATGTTATAAGGACAAAAGCGTGATCGGATATGTAAGAATTGTTTATGACATCTCCAGTACCTTCCAACCTTGGTTTGTACTGCTGACAACTGTTAAAATTAGCAGGGAATCTCTTCCCTGCAATAATCCATTCTTTAAGCACTCCAAACTGAGTTCACACAACAGAGCAGCCTATAAGAAAGTGTTGCTCGATCTCTGTCTTATACCTGTCACCATGAAGTGCAAGAAAAAGCACAGAAAAAGAAAACAAGGTTTTCAGATATGCTGGATACCTTTTAATGCCTCTGTTATCAATTTAAAGAAGAGCATGGAAGACAAACAGAACAAGAGAAGAGGATTTTCAAAAATGTTCACCATTTCCATGATCTTCTTTCTAAAGTTATTGGGATAATTTTCCCTAAGCTTATAGACAGCAGACATAAGTCAATATTGAAATCAAAATAGATTATAGTATCTTTATCTAGTGATAAAGTTCTTAGGACTTCTTGAATATTCAACTATTACAATTTAAAAGCAAGTGAGTTTTCAAGGTTAAATAAAAGTTAAAATGCAAGGAAACATAATAGGAACATACAGGTTGTTCTTTTTAGATCCACAGAAAGCATACTGAACAGAAGCTTTTCAAAGATGAGCTTTTGCAGCTAATACATGTTGAAGGATCTTTTCATGCACAGACTGTACGCGCTGATTCTTTTCCTTGCTCTATATCACAAAAGGAAACCACGAGCAAACAACGGCTTTAAAAGTGAAACAAAAGATAATTCAATTTATTACACAGTCTGTCTGCGTGTGTGTGTGTGTGTGTGTATGTACACACACACACAGGGGAAGATAAGGACTTGAAAAGCAAGACTTGATTTTAATTAGCCAAGTTTGTTACCTAAATAAAGAAAAAAAAAATCCTGTTTTAAATTCAAGTAACTGAAAACTTGATCCCTAGAAGTTACCCTTTCTCCTAATTTGCTACATAACCGTCCACTGGATGCATTTGTCACATATATAATAAATATTACACATTTGCTTTTATAACGATTAGGCAAAATAAGCAACTCTGCACAAGATACTACATGCTGCAACATGAACATTACTGCTTAAAGAAGCCTGTTTAAGCAGTTTGTAATTACCACCTTATCTGACGTATTTTTAATGCATCTCTTCAAAGACGGCAACTGTAAACCACAGTAAGCCTTTACCCTATTTTAAATGAAAACTTAAAATTGTAAGTACAAATACACAAGCCTTTTTTTACATGACTTTGTACTTCCATTTCAGCACTCTGTACTGACCTCTACTGGTTTACATATTTTCAGAAATACTGATCAGCCTACTCCTATTCAACTTTTGTATGACCACACTCGAATTCAGGGAGAAACTAAATTTCTACTAAATTTCCTCATTCCCCACAACATCTTCCTGACAGAAAGACTAAAAGAGAACAAGCTTCCAAGTATTTGTGGCAGTTTACCTGTAGGAGATGAGATACTAAAAAAAAAAACATCACCTAACACTACTAACATGTACTGTCAAAGAAAGATATCAAAAAAAGAAAATTCCATGTTAACACCTTGGTTGCAATTTGAATAATTCATCATGTTGGTTTTATTTACTGTCCCATGTCTATATCATTTGCTGTTCAGCATATAAAATCTGTTTCTAATTGTACAGTGTCCAGCATCTGTCCCATGAGTAGGCTGGAAGTATTACTGCAACACAAATAACAAAGTTGTAACAATACATTTATCACCTTCAATCTCCCTCATGATTATATACGGATAATATGCTTGTTTCTAGAAGCCTCTTCAGAGGAAATATTTGCTTTAATTAGGACAGCATTGGCAGCTTATCTACTACACACCAGTGGATCAAAGTACAGTAGCAAGTTTGACATAAAAGTGTCACTGCAAATGCTTTGTCAAAACAAAGACAGTACCTGCTTCACTAGGAGTAGCAACATGTTGTATTGTCTTTTACAGTACTTGGTGAAGTCTGAACAATTCATTTTCTAACCTCTTATAACAAAAATTCTCTCATTTCTTATGTGCTTCAGAGTAAAATGCAGTTCAAGCTAGTTATGATTTAATTAGTAAACCTTTCCATGATTGTTTACCAGAAAGCAGTTTGTCAGCTGGACTCATGTTGCAAAACTTTCCAAATTGAATAACAAAGAAATCTAAAAGTAAGTTTTTCAAGTTCAGGTATGAATAACAGCTTCATACACTCTGAAAACTCCATTTCCTTCCACTACTCTACCAGTGATCACCCCTTTTATTTTTTTTCCACTTTTTTTTTTAAGTCACCTGCACTGTTTGGAAAAAGAAAAAAACACCACGATTGTTCTCTGCAAAAACAATGAAGCTTTGTTGTTCAGTTGGTGCACATAATAAAACACATCACGTACTGTTAATTCAATTTCAGAACAGCGAGATACCTGTTATTCATAAGGCTATTTTGTGTAATAATGCACTTTTCTTTCATTTTTCATGAAACCCCTTTAGATCCTGAATATAAGCAAACCACTCAGATTGTTGAGCCTGAACCAACAATACTTTTATCTCATGTATACATACAAACATCTTAAACCACATGTTTTTTAAAAAAAATCTTCTAGAACAACTCAAACACTCCATTTCAAATCCCCTTCTAACCATAAGCTGCTACACTCTAATGCTTCCATCCCTGTGAAGGGTCCAAAAGGAACGGGCTGAAGAAAACCCAAAATGCATCCGACAGCAGTGCCCTCTCCCTCCTGCCCACCACACTCCAGCCAGCAGAGGGAGGAGTGGGGGGCACCGCACAGCCACTGACCCCCTGCCTGCAGCAGGAGTGAAACTACCAACCACGGTCACACATCTGTGATGAAAACATGTGTGGTCTTAGCCAGAAAATGCACAGATATCAATTTTGCCTTACCTTTACCAGGTGAGTCTGTGCAGGGGTCCAGAGGGCCACTGTCTGCTGGTCTCACTGGGTTTGCCACCACCCCAGTTCTTGTGCTGCTGCTTTGAGGACTTGGATGAAGAACCGGACTCGATCTACTTATTGTATTCTGTTTTAGAAAGAAAACGTGATGTTCTATCACTTTTGCTTGATACATTAGAGAAAGTATATAATAGTGCTGAGACTTTCAAATAAGTGTCTTTATCCACAAGTATGAAATAAAAAAGAGAACTTACTATACCTTACAAAGACTCTGATTTTCACTGAAAAAAAAATCATTGTCCAGACAACAGTGAAATCTTCTTCTTTCCAAAAGTCATTTTAAAGCAGCATTTTCAGTCAGTTCTAAGCAAAATATTCCAAAACAGCCCCAATGACTTTTTTCCTTACCTCTGATATCCCAGTGAGGTCACATTCTGTTAAAAACATCCTGTCAAGCTTGGTACAAAAGGGCTCCAAAGAATCAGAATGCAGAAGCTATGCAACTTGCTGACTAACTTTGCTCTGTGTTATTTACCAACCACACAAAGAAAATGCTGTCTATTCAAAACACAGTTCAAAACTCTCTTCACAGAAAGTGAGTGAACAAACAGTCCCATGTCCGATGCTGCAGTCACATCTCCCATGAGGCCCGGTGATAGCTCTGGGGCATGGGACAGAGTGACACCACCAGCAGTCACTACAAGGCACTTTTGTAAACAACTTATGTGTGTGCAGAGAAGAAGAAGGGTGCTACTTTTTCTCTGTCTTTATATTGCACTGCATTTACTTTATCGTCTCTAAACCACCTTTTCTTGTCTCGCTTTCTCTGCTAAATGTATTTGCTCTAGGTCTTTCATGATCTTTTCCTCAAAGAATAATCTGAAAAGAGTATCTTGAATTACCTTAGTGCATAGATTTGGGTCCCTGGAGACAGGTTAAGCAACAGCAACTAACTTAAAGTCTTCCAAACCCTTTACAACTTCACATCTAGCAAAATTCAAGACACCTGTTGCAAATCTCCGCTTTCCTTCATTAAAGAAACAGGACTTATTCACAAAAGCTATATCCAAATTTCACATGTTTAGTATTAACAAAACTCAAGGATTCTGATCCAATATTCTGCCTCACTATGCAAATTAATTCTTAAGTCAGTTCTAAAAAACATTTTGCATTCCAGTTTGCTAATTTCAAGTGTTCTTAAAATCATAAATCCCTTCCAACTCATTTTATTATTTTAAACCCCTCTGTTCTCTAGATACTGCTAGCTGCAAAGTTATACTTTGACAAACAGCAGAATTATCTTTTTTTTTTTTTTTTTTTTTTAATTTTCTATAGAAAGAGAAGAAAGGAATGAAGACCCAGTGCTTCCAGTAACATCCTCTGATCTCCACTCACACAAACCAATCCAGGGCTTTTCTTTATACTTACAATAAATGACATGCAACAACTATTTCCCAGATGTGAAAAGATGAAAAATTGTTCTCATTGTTTTTTATAATTTCCTTCTTGAATAGTCCAATCAGCATCGGAATCCTCTTTGTAGCACCCAATCCAAATCATCCATCTTTCTTATCTGGAAGGCAGCCATTGCAATATTTGGGTTGGTTTTATATATATATATGTTTTTACAACTTCCTAGTAAATTTTTTTTCTTATGCTTTCAAAGGGTTTAAAAACCAGAGATTATAAAACACCTGCCGTGTATGTTTGTGAAAGGACAATATGACTGCCAGTGACGTTATGTTGTAAAATAAATAGTAGTCTGCATTTCCTTTTGTGAGGTTTGATTCTGCAGTATAAATATGTATTTTTAACCTCATCCCATCAGGCTATGGGAACTAAAGTGAAATAACTTTATATAGTTTTACATATTTGTGATACATTTTCTCCAAAATCTTTATAGCAGTAATAAAGGATCATTACACATAAGTCTTAAAGAATATTCAATTGCTCATACACTTTAACAACTGAATGATTCGTGAACTTTAGTTGATGATGAAAGTATAACTTTTATCAGATGCAGAAGTTTTCCAGAAATACAAAAAAAATTGCAAATTACCAAACTTTTTTTTTATCAGTACTTGAAAATAATGCTTTTAAAATGTGAATGACAACTGTTATTGCAAGTAGAATTCTCTAACTATTTCTTCGGATTTTTTAAACATATGTGAATGTTTCTCTCTGTTCAACACATACCCAATCTTTGGTCACAGTATACATTTGTGCTTTGTCAAGTAGTACCACATTCCACAAGTAAACTTGTACAGATCAAGTGAACCTTCATTTCTCCACAACTGCTGAACATATTACAATTGCTACTTTTGCTTCCTTTTTTCCATGTGAACTTTAAAAACATAAGTTGTCCTCTGAGCCGTTTTTGTTTTTTTTTTTTTTCAACCTTTTCTCCAAGTTTACATTTTAAGCTCTTTTCATCTTTTCATCTGACTAAAATTTGTAATATATTGTACTATAGTATATATGTATTCTCTCTCTTTCCCAGTCACTATTCCACTTATTTATCTGTATTTCAGGAACATATACCCTTTCTACATAAATACTGCAGTATGGTTTGGGTGGTTATTTTCAGAGCATCACCTAAAATCAGAAAGCTTTTAATCCCTGTTTTACGGACTAGGAATGAAGCACAGAGAAACCTGTCCTGCTCAAACAGGAAATCAATGGCAAAGCAGAACCAGCAGAAAGTTGGCAGTGACAATGTCTCTACATAGCTTCTACAAACATGACAACAGTATTAGGACCTGCTGTGTAGTCGTTATTCCACTTCAATATGCTTATGGCTCAGCTCTCCATGATGTTGTTGAAATTTTTTTACACTTCCATGGCATTGGATTCCAAATCCAACGTGCACAAACACAAAAGAGAAAATGTTCAACTTTCAAATGTTTTTGTGCTCCTCTCTGGTTGCCATCCTCTCTCAATGCCCTGTCATTGGTTTCCAGGAATAATTCATTGTGATATTCCTTGCCAGGCCTGGTTCAAGAATGTGCTTCAGCTCAGTCAGATGTTCCTCTTAGTCCTTTCTTGAGCTCTAGTACCTATTTTTGAATTGGTCAGAGCCAACATGTAGAAGAATGTATATGAGAGCAAGGCCGACAGAACATTAGGCCTCCTGCATTTAAATATCTGATCAATTTTCTCTTCTGCGTTACTGATCTTGTAACTCAACTTTAAAAGGCACACATTGTTTTTAAAGGGAAATCTAGCAAATTATTTGTTAAAAGGAGTCTAACAGTTTAGAACTCTGTTCAGATCAAATTCATCCTCACTATTACAAGAGAAATAGATACTCTTGTTTTCTGATTCAAATCAGTAAAACAACTAAATTAAAAAAAAAAAAAGTGGAAATTAAGCTCTTTTTTTTTTTTTTAAACTGCTGACTGCAGTTTAGTTTTCTGCATGATGTTCCACTGGAGCTTTGATGCATCTGAGGTTAGCTCTTTTTGTCATGTGCAACCTGATGTTCCACGTCCCACACTTACAGTGGCAGTCACTAAAGGGCTCCAAATAGCACTGCGATTTCTTTGGAGTCTGATTTGAGATACCTCTCCTTTGATATCCTGACTGTCATTGGCTCCACTTAATTTCACAAGGAGTATCAGATTGGTTTATTTAAATCTCTAAACTAAAACAGCAAAGTCAAGCTTGGATTCTCAGAGGTTCCTCATAATTGCCTCCTGCCACATATTATTTCTTTAACACAACAAAACAAAGGTGTATATGTAAGCTTTTCAAAAATTATCATACACCTAGTTTCATGGAGAAGGAGATGGAAAGTTTAAGATTTGATGTTAATTCAATAAATGCAGATCACATGGGAGGTAAGACGTGAACCTAATGGTAAAAACACTTCTCTCTCTCCCCAGCAGTGTCAGTAGGGAAAACAGACCAAGCAAGTTGTTTTCAAGTATGCATACAGAGGAGCTCTCACTAGAATTGCCAGTATGCTGCAGAATTCTCTGTGGATGACAGGCTGAGCTGGCAAACAAAAATGGAAGTACAGAGAAAGAGATAGAGTACTTTTGCTGGCTATTTATAACATACAGTCAGCACCTAAAATAGTAATAATAATAAATATAACTGCACACACACAAAGAAAAAAACCCACTTCTGGCAGAGTATGCAAAAGCCTTCTAGATAGGTGTATAATACTTTCAGGAACAATGTTGGATATCAGTCAATCACGTGCTCCCACAGCTAGTTTAAATAAATAAATAAATAAATAAATAAATAAATAAAAAAGAAGGATTAAAAAAATCCCATGCTTCCTCATTTTCCCTGAAATTGCCATGAGTTACAGTTGGGGGTGATGCCAGAAAGACATGGGAGTAGTGAAGTGAATTTGAGACAGATAGAAGCTGGGTAAACCACTCCAGCAGCCAGGCTCATGTGGAAGTATTTAACCGGAACCAAGTCTACTCATGCTTTTGTTGCGTTCCTTCACTGGAGCCTATTCTGGCCTCCTGATGTGCCTCCTATAGGTGGTCTCTGCCAGGCAACTGTGCATCTGCTCACAGCTCCAACTGCTAGAACTGCAGTTATTAATTTATTTTCAACCCAAACAAACTCTTGGTGTCTTCACATAAAACATTTGGATTTATTTATTTTTTATTTTTGAAATGCCCTGAATAATAATAAAAAGCCAGCAGCACAATAGGCCATAAGGGAATGAAAGACATGATTGCTCAAAGCCCTGTTAAAATGTCTGTAGCTCTATTTATATATATATTTTAACAGGGCAATCTCAAAGCATTTTAGAGAAGACTCCTCCTCCTCTTTGCCTGCTGAGACAGTACTTAGCTGAGGGAAGGAGTGGCTGCTCTTTAAAGATGTTGGTATCTATTAGAGAGAAAGGGAAAGAGCGAAATACAAAAAATGTTTCCCAAAAACAGTTGTCTAGAAGGGCCAGTGAAAAGAAACAAAAGATAAGAGAGAAGGAATAAGCAGAAATAAGGTAGAAGTATTAGAATAGAGAGTGCTGAGTGAAAGAGATTTTGAAAGCAAACATGGCTCTGTTAAAGTCCTTTTAGTCATGCTGTTGTATTAACCATGCTTCATATTTAGGCATCTGCCAAGTAGTCACTGTTGTTTCAAAAAATTAACTGCGACTGCCCTCATTCGTAAGGTAGGCAAGGGTCAGAGACCAAGGCATGTGCAACAGAAATCTGGCTGTACAGCTTGTTCTACAGAACAGGAGACTCTGACAGCTACAAAGCAAATGGCTATTCCTGCTGTTTCACTGCACGTATAAAGGAACAGGGCTGAGTGGAAGAAGTGTTGCATATGGTTGAAATATCTAGAGTTAAAACTGAGGTCTGTGTTCACTCTCATTTCCTCGTTTGGGTGCAAGAAATCTGTGCACTTACACAGGAGTGCAAAGAGCTTTTCTTCTCTGGTAGATTACAGTCAGTTACACCTGCTTAAGCTGACAGCTGTTAGACTAAGGGCAGCATCAAGGTGACACAGAAGCTTTTAATGCATCTGTTGTGAAAAGCAAGGAGGAAACTTGTGCAAGAGGATGTTTTCCTTGTAACTTGGCTGCAACAACTGTCCTGAGGCCAGCTGAATAAGAATCACCTCTAATTCAGAGCAGAAATTTAATTCTGTGAAACTTCCATTTGCATTCATGTTTCTGGTATGACAAAAACTCTTTTAGTGGAACGCTCAAAATAAACTCTCCTGAAAACATTTCAAGAACACCTTAATTCTCAAATTACCTTAGAATAAATGTTCTGGATGAGACTTGTCCAAAGTGCAGCTCATGGGATGCATGTGGCACCTAGACAGCTCGTAAAGTGGCCCCACAAGACTGTAAACTTTTAAGATTAGTACTTAATTTATAGCAATAATTTTCATGAGTTGATTGCATGTAGCTTGTGCATAGACTATGTAAGCAAGAATGGAATGCTGTGGAGAGGAGGGTGCTATGCAGTGCTAACTCTACCTCTTGCACCCGCAACAACAGCATTTCAACCTACCTACATGCCTTTGTGCTTGTAGTGCCCTGGTGATTGTTGGTAAAAAGAGGGACTTATAAAATTAGATGATGCAATTCTAACCGGCAGCTCACATATGATGAAATATCACATGCGTCACACATGAAGAAAATTTATATACAACAGCTTTAAAAACTGATAATGTCATGCACATTGTCACCAAAGCTGTGTATTTCATGAAGTACAAGGGTCTGAATCATCACAATTCTAGGAATTCCATAAAAGTATGGATGCTGGTTAGGGGAACATTGTTTGCATTTCTGAAGTAAGGTGGATAAGTCACTTCAAAATGCTGAAACGATCATATAATTTGCAAAATGAAATCAAATAATTTACAGAATCAAAAGGAAAACAGGATGATGATATATAGCTTACAGATTTAGAAATTTTATGGATTTGACTGCTCAACTAAATGAATTAAGCATGTCTCTTCAAGGTGAAAGTCAACTTATCTGTACAAACCATGTTTCAAACCATAACAGCATTCAAAATGAGAGTTAAACTATGGCAAGCTCAAGCTACAGCAAATAATTTTATGCATTGTCTAAACACAGTCTTGTGAATAGCAAAAAAGTATGCATCTATGCTTTCAGATTTGATAAGGGAATTTAAAAATAGGTTTCAAGAGTTCCAAAAAAATCATAATTTTTTTGTATATTTGTTGATTCTATTTTCAGGTGACATAAATACATTACCTGCAAATTTTCAAATGGAATGTACAGAGTTGCAATCAGACATTCAACTGAAAGAAAAATTTGATCATGTTTCTTTACTAGACTTTTATAAGGCTTATTTTGGCAGACAAAAATATCCCTTGCTTTACAATCAGACATTATTCATGTCATTGCTTTTTCGCAGTGCATGCATTTGTGAACAACTATTTTCAAGGATGAAGTGCATGAAGAGTAAAATTAGGTCAAAAATCTCTAACACATACCTTGAGATCTCACTAATTGCACCCACTGCTATTGAACCAGACATTGATACATTAGTTTCACAAGAATGAGGTTGAATACCCTACTAGTTTTATGCTTTTTTACTTAAAAATGTTAACTATATATATTTTATATGCAGCCCAAGAGAATTCCTCTTCACTGAATGCAGCCCAGGCAAACTAAAAGGTTGGACACCCAGGCTCTAGATTAAGGTGTAGATAAATCTTGGATTATCCTTTTCCCTACTAGTTTTTTTTTCCCCTAATTTTGAATCTCTCAGGCATTGAGTTGAAGTGTTGATAATGGAAAAGACTCTCTGTACAAAGAGTACAGAGAGACTCTGGGGACCTAAAGGAAATTTACTCTTTCTGAAGCATAATCAGAATGCTGCAACTTCTCTTTACTGTCCTGAAAAGACCCTGGCATCCTTAACACCTAAGGCATTTGTGATCTTTGTTCTATTGGAAGGAAGGAATTCCAGCAATGCATTCCTCAGTAAATTACACCAGGTAGAGCAGGAAAATGGTCTTTGTGATGCTTGGATTGGATTCAAGCAGTGACCTGCATGCAAGTTTACAGCCAAACAGACACTTGTAATGATTGCAACCACAAACATGAATTCACTAAAAGAGTGTTTTAAAAGTCATATCCCTCTGTAGCCTCGCTACCCCCGGGCAGATTGACACTTCCAGGCAACTTGGTGTCATCTGCAAACTTACTGAGGGTGCACTCAATGCCCTCATCCAGTCATCAATAAAGATGTTGAAGAGGACAGGCCCCAGCACCAATCCCTGGGGAACACCACTCATGACAGGTTGCCAGCTGGATTTAGTTCCATTCACCACCACTCTCTGGGCCTGGCCTTCCAGCCAGTTCCTTATCCAGCCAAGAGCGTACCCATCCAAGCCTCGGGCTGTCAGCTTCTGCAGGAGAATGCTGTGGGAGACAGTGTCAAAGGCCTTGCTGAAGTCTAGGTAGACTACATCAACAGCCTTTCCCTCGTCTACTCACTGAACTAATCACAATCTAATTAAAACAGCATGGGGACTGTGCTTTGAAGTGGAAGAGAGATAATATTCCTAGAGGTAATCAGAAGGTCCATAAGAAGACAACAACTGATTCACTGGATGTACAGAAAAGTCTCATGAGTTTTACAAAGTGTGCAGATGTGAGGGTGATGCTAGTTTTTCAGCATCACTTCAGGCTTGAGAAGAGGTTTGCCTGCCACCCAGTGGATGCAGTGCCAGTTTTGGACAGATTTCTGCAGCTTATCAGCCACAGTAACAAAGCCCACTGTATACCTCTCCAAGCAATAGCAGATAAAAGGTGTGCTTTAATGTTGCTGTTGCTTCTTATACATCAGTTACTCTGGATCAACATAGTCCATCTATAATACATCTTTTTTAAAAAGTAATCCAGGATTTTAGAGTCAGATTGAACCTCTGTCTTGCATATCTAACTTAATAGATTTCAGAGGCCTGAAATAAATTGATCACTGAATATACTTCTTGGACAAATGTTGTCAATATACTTGCTGTATTTTTTTAACCTGTTGCAATGCTTTTCTTCTATGTTTTCTTATGCAATCTTGATGATATGTATGATCCAACACATTTACACAGATGGTGTCAGTCACAATTTAATTTTGCTAGCAAAAAATGCAGTGCCTTATGGAAGTATTCAACAAGAACATAAAACATGTAGATCAAAGTTGAAGTACTGCCAGGACAGAGGAGAAAGAAATTATAATGTGACAAGACAGATAATCCCCATGTATAGATAATTAGACAAAGCTCAACATCTATATTGATACGCATAGGTGTTATATAATGATCTTTTTACTATTTCTCTGTAGTATCACAGAACTGTAGGGGTTGGAAGGGACCTTTAGATATCATCTAGTGAGACCCCAAAAGTATCCTCCATTCTGCCATTCTACTCTGCTCCTATAATTACCATAAGCCCACTTCCTAGATGTTTTTGTTTTTAGGTGTCTTTTACTGCATTTCAAATAATATTCTTGTGTACGAGAAACCGAAAAAGGAATTTACCAGGAAAAAAAATGATAATAAAGGAACTAATTAATACCAAGTTGTGAAAAATGGAGAGGAGAGGGGAATGGCAGTATATATATAGAATCATGGAATTTCTCAGGTTGGAAAAGACTTTAAAGATCATCAGGTCCAACCACAACCTAACCATACTACCCTAATTAACTACTCTCTGCTAAATCATGTCCCTGAGCACCACATTCAAGCAGCTTTTAAACACATACATGGATGGTGACTCAACCACCTCCCTGGGGAGCCTATTCCAGTGCTTAACAACCCTTTCTGGAAAGAAGTTTTTCCTGATATCCAACCTAAACCTCCCCTGGTGCAATGAGGCCATTTCCCCTCAGCCTTTCACCTGTCATCAGCGAGAAGAGACCAACCCTGCTCTCACTGCAATCAGCTTTCAGGAATTTGAAGACAGCAATAAGGTCTCCCCTCAGCCTCCTCTTCCCCAGACTAAATAGCCCCAGTTCCTTCAGTCACTCCTCATAGAGCATATTCTCCAAGCCCTTCACCAGCCTTGTTGCCCTTCTTTGGACCTGCTCCAGCACCCCAGTGTCCTTTCTGTACTGAGGTGCCCAAAACTGAACACAATACTCGAGGTGAGGCCTCACCAGTGTCGAGCACAGGGACAGGATTATTTCCCTAGTCCTGCTCACCACACCATTCCTGATACAAGCCGGGATGCCACTGGCCTTCTTGGGCACATTGTGGGCTCACATTCAGCCAACTGCTAATCAGTACACCACGGTCCCTTTCCATCAGGCAGCTTTCCAGCCTCTCCTCCCCAAGCCTGTAGGGTTGCCTGGGGTTGTTGTGACCAAAACTCAGGACCCGACACTTGGCATTATCTATCAGACTGATTCCTGCACTTACTAATTAGCAATTTCTTCTGTTGAAAGTTATTTTACTTTGGATAATTATTTACCAGACAAGACATTTGTCCACCAGTTTTATGGTTAAGGTATTGCTATGGGACACTGAAACCTGTGACTCGTACCTTCTCTCAGAAAACAGGAGGGTATTTTTAAATGCATCTCCCATCCTTTCAGAGGATGTCACTTATCTTACATAGATAAAAAGAAACCACAGAGTTTGTTATTGTGAAGCTGATAAATAAATCTCAGAGTCTGTGCTACTGACTCTGAATATGTAGTTACTGTGTCCTGATCACTCACCTTTCAGCAAATGCCTCACTTTTTATTTTTCATGAGGAAGGCCAGATGTTTTCTAGGGGACTAAGGGTTTGATATTTGTCATTTCTACATTTTGATCGGCCGCACGTTTTAAAGACAAGTCTGTGGTTTCACTTCCTTCTGAGCTGTACTTCCTGGTTACACAACAGCTTCAATAGTGTTTGCACATGTTTTTTTTTGTTGTTGTTGTTGTTGTTTTTTTGTTTTGTTTTTTAAAAAACCTTTGGGAACTACTTATATTCAGTTACATAGCAGCAATTTCTTCAGTCTTGTTTTTTTTCCTCCACAGGCAGTTTATGCTTATAGGAATACACTCTGAACACAGACATCTATATTACATTTTACATTTGCTGTGCTTTGTGTTCTTATATCTTGGGAGATGTAATACGTATTTGGTAACTTTCAGTCTGCTTACTTGAAAAACAACTGTGTTTAGGTAACTACGTTCAATAGTGTGGTCTACCAAACTCCTGCTAGAGTTTATTGTTTGAATGGTCAGTTTGCACAAGACAGTTTATGTACATACAACTGAAAACATTCAGCATCCTGTATAATTTGGAATTTAACAAAAATGATTGATTTATTAATAAAAAAAATCTATTTGTTACTTCCTTAGGTAGTTTTTTTATCATCATAGACCTTTATTAAAAGTTTTATATATCACAATATTCTGAGACAGACTTCTCATTTTTCCTAAGAACACCTTAAACTCTGAGATGATCCTCGCTTTTATGAGATAAACTGTAATTCTCCACTTACAAGCAAGTACTTTGGAGTGTGCACTGTGTAAAACAATCAGTAGAGTATCCAGCCTAAACTGATGGTTCTTGATGAGTCAATAGACTATTCAGTCTCCAGGATAGGAAGGCAAAATTAAAATAATAATAATAAAATTATAAAAACTAAGAACAAAACAAAAACAGATTTTGAAAAGTTTTCATTAGCCCTCTGGGCTGGCTTGGTTGTTTGAAACTGAAGCACATCTCTACTGCAGATGTATTAGTATTCGTTATGTTGATCTTGGAAACGGAAGTGCTGGGATGGACACTGTGAAGACATTAAACTGCATACAAACCAGCTGGTCCAGAAACAGGACAGCAGCATTTGACAGGTATGATACAGAGCTTTTAAACTTTTCTTTCTGTGAGAAAACTGAGGTCTTCATATTAACTGGACATTAGGAACTGGGATTTAACACAGTACAAGAAAAGAATTTCAAATTTTACTGTTGCTAAGCTAAATAAAAGCTCTGAATTATTTCTGAGGGACTATACAAGTCCATGGAGATTCTCTCTATCCAAAAATTTACCTTGAGGCTTTCAGTGCACTTGCAGGAGAACACCTAACGATTCAATTAAAACATAATAGATTCTCAGCATTAAAAGTAAGTAGTAACTGTTTGTTTGGTTTCTTTTTGCCACTAGAGGGTGACACAGGCACATAATTTCCTTATTAAAAACGAAGGAAAATATTTTGCACCTTTCCATAATTAACTTCCCTGCTAAATGTTGTCATCTAGCCACTCTCCATAGCAGTTCTAGAACAGCTTCAGTTTTGGATCTGAATCTGTCCAGTTCTGGATAGCATAGAGGAGTTCCTGCTCCTCATCAGCAATTAGAGAAAACAGCATTTAAATCAGGGAAATTAGACCTTCACTGAGGTAAAGAATTGAATTGTGCAAGAAAATTGTAAGTAATATTGCCTTTACAGTAATGCAAAAGCATGAAATTTAAGCTTTTCTATAAGAAGCACAGTTTCTCCTAGGAATTCAGCTGTGGAAAAGACGAGTTAATTCCCACTAAGATGATGTTATTATGTTATTGTTTAATGAATGAGATTAGCTATGAGACCAAAATTTTGTGATAAAAATGCTTCTAGAACTGCAATAAAAGGAAAAAAAAATAAAAAAAAGCTCAGCTACACTGATGATGCTATTTTACCGTAATGTAAGTACCAAATTTCATAACTAGTTATTTATGCATAAAGTTCTGCTCATGAAACAGCCCACAGTGTTCAAGAATACAGAATCATTCAGCATGTGGCTATTTCTAAAGATAATTTACTTCAAGGCAATGGCTTGAAATTCATTTATCTACCACTTTGTTAGCTGGTTTGCTCTGTGAGGTGCCATTCAAATGTAATTTAGCTTTACCTGTTTCCAAGCATTGCATTACCCATTGTTGTTTTGTTTACTTGTTTGTTTGCTATTTTACAAAACACTAAGAGATGCACTTCATGCCTTGAAGCATTTACAAGTCAGTACTAACAGCAATATAAATTTAAGGAAATCCTAGCGTATTGGACAGCTATGTTAATAAAAATACATTAATTCAAAGAATGAATTCAGTACTGGTACTTGATGCGGATGAAAAAGAGAACTTACTAGTTCTAATATTTTTTTGTACGCAACTCTGTGTAAATTCTAAAATCCAAACAGAATGAAGAACAAGCCAGGAAAGAGTAAAACAAGGCAGAATGTAGAAAAGGTAAAAGGCAAAACAAGTGCTGTTAATGGATATATAGAATTGTGAGCTATTCAGAAACGAAGGCACTTTCTTCCCTGCAGCCATCAAAGTGAGCTTAATAACTGTGAAATAATTTTATATTCCCCTCTTCTTCAACAGAGAGATACTCCATCAATATCTGAACAAGTTAAAATTGAACATTGATCAACATTTTTATGCTTGAACACGTAACAGAGCAATTTGTCTTATATATTATTTAAGTACAGAAAACCTACTTCATTTTATAGGTCAAGTGCAAGAGATCTATGTTTCCATTAAAAGGGATGTAAATTCTGGAATTGTCCAACTTGTTTCTAAAAAGCCCTTAAAATAATAATTCCTTTTGCCATTGCAAGAGCATTTTTTAATAGTGAAATAAATTACTGTCTTGAAATAAATCCTTGCAGATTTTTGATATATTTCCACATCACAATTTGCAGTAATATTGCAAAGAATTTCTTAGAGGCTAATACTTACTGAAAGCCAAAATTAATTTGATCAGAGGACTGAACAAAAATAAAAAAGAAAATGTTTCTGTCTAGACAGAACATACAAGGGGGAGGAGAGAAAGTCAAATTATGCAGTTCCATGGGGACCAACTCTTGAAGGCTGTGCTAGAAGGTTTATCATAGCTTTCATCAAGTCAGTTGGTGCCCAACTTTACCTGTATTTTATACCCAAGATTCCAGGCTTCAGCTATAGCTGCCATTTGCTTCCTTCCTCTTCCATTGGGCTTGAAGAAACTCCCAGGGCCTCTTCAAAAATCCTCTATCTAAAATCTGTATCTGAGTGAACAAAAAACATGAGTGAATATTTATAATTCTTGCTTTCATCTCAGACCGATGATATCTCAATAGTCATACTTCCCAGATAGAGATGTATCATGGATATTACAGATGCTGCATCCAGCTGGAGGGTAGGAATCAAAATGATGAAAAAATGTTAACAATTGAGCTCCAATCACAACTAACTTGATCATTAGCCTAAACTTTTCTCTTTAGCCTGAAGAAGAGATGGCTCTAGGTAGATCTTATTAGCAACCTTCCACTACCTAAAGAGAACCTATAGGAAAAATGATGAGGAACTAGTGATTAGACAAGGGGTAATGGGTATAAACTAAATGGTATTTAGATTAGATATTAGGAAGAAAATCTTCATTACGAGGGTTTTAAGTACTGGAGCATGTTGCCCAGAGAAGTTGAGGATGACCCCAAATGTAAGTGGAAATATCTTCAGGCAGATCATGAAAGAGCTCAGAGGAAAAAAAAAAAAAAAAGAGAAAAAAAATCCAAACATCATGGTTCTGTTCAGAAGATTACATAGATATTTTATCCTTTGCTGAAATAAACTACGAAGATTTACATTCCACATGATTCTATTTACTCCTCCTGCCCTGATTATCTCACTTATTTGTCATGAAGGAAGAACAAAGGTGGTGGCACTTTCAAGAAGTAGCTCTCAGGAAACAAAGCAGCATAGAATCACCAGGGTTAGAAAAGACTTCCAAGATCATCCATAAGCCCAACTATCCACCTATCACCAATATTTCCCATTAAATCATGTCCCTCAGTATAACATATAAACATTTATTTTAACACCTTCAGGGATGGAGACTCCACCACCTCCCTGGGCAGTCTGTTCCATTGCCTCACCACTCTCTTGGAGAAGTATTTCCTAACATACAGCTGAATACTCCCTGCCACAACTTGGCGCTATTCCCTCTAGTCATGTTACCAGTTACATGGGAGAAGATGCTGCCCCCCACCTCACCACAACCTCCTTTCAAATCTTTGTAGAAAGCGATAAGCTCACAGCTGAGCCTCCTCTTCTGCAGATGACTGAACAAACCCATCTCCATCAGCTGCTCCTCATAAGGCTTGTGTTCCAAACCCCTTACCATTCTCTGAACACACTCCAGGGCCTCTTTCTTGTAGTGAGGGGCCCAAAGTAATTGAGGAGTGGCCTCACCAGAGCTGGGTACAGAATGAAGGTTACTTCTCTGCCCCTGCTGGCAATGTTATACAAGCCAGGATGCCATTGGCCACCTTGGCCACCTGGGCACCCTGCAAACTCATGTTCAGCCAAGTGTTGACCAATGCCTCCAGGTCTGTTTCCTCTACACAGTCTTCCAGGTCTTCTGCCCCAAGCCTGAAGTATTGCCTGGGGTAGTTGTGGCTGAAGTGCAGGAGCCAGCACTTAGTCTTGTTGAACTTCATCTCACTGGCCTCAGCCCAGCTATCCAGCATATTCAGATCACTCTGTAGGGCCTTCCTGCCCCCAGACAGATCAACACTTCCTGCCAACTTGGTGTTACCTGCAAACTTACTGAGAGTAAACTCAACCCCCTTGTTCAGACATCAATAAAAGATACTAAACAGGGCAATCCCCAGTACCGACCCCTGGGGAATACCACTCATCACCAGTCTCCAGATGGATTTAATTCCTTTCACCACCACTCTCTGGGCCTGGCCCTCCAGCATGCTATTTCTAGCAAAGCACAAGTGGCTAGTAACAGTAAATGTTAGATTTTAATTACACAACACTTTTGAACAGAAAAGGTGTGTCACTCTACTGAATACTTGCAAACATAAATCCTTTCATTTATAATGTGATTTGCTTTTGCCTCCCTTAACGATAACACATAATTTAATTTTCCTCTTGAAAACTTAATTCCTTGCTAAAGCATTTTTGTGCCAAAGTTCAAAGCAGATGTTTACAGAACCTGAAATTATGGATTTATTCTGGGATCTCAAATAGATTCTGAACCATGATGGGAACTGCAAAGAGTGAAATGACTGCTGTATGCATATTATTTGCATAGTCAATAAGTGCAATTTCATTTTAACCTATTTTTTCATCCAAGGGAGTGTATTTAACAACACACATCCATTGTGAGTTTCCCATTATGAGTCATTTAGCATTATTTCTCCATAGCTGATGTGGGTGGAATTAATGAGATACAGCTTCTGGACTACAGAATTGGGTAGTTTGTGAGATGTATGGATGCTATAAAAGAAAATATCTTGACTTTTGCATTTAGACTGAAACTCTTCTGCACCTCACAGAAAAAAAATTACAGAATGTTTGTGATTATTCCTACAGACCTCTATGTGCCATTTCTCAGTCATACTAAGTGATCTTTAATGTACAAAGTGTAATAGCACTTGGAAAATATTCCAGAATTATATATGCTTTAAAGGCCACAGATATACTAATATCTATCTTTGTGCATCAGGATGAAATTAAGTCATGTTTGTTCCAGAAACATCTAGATATTGCAATAAAGATATTAATTAAAAAAAAAAGCAAATATAAAAACATGCATATAAAGAAGCCTCAACACTGTCAGTCATTGCTCTGTGATTAATTCATACAGTTACATGATCCCATAGAAGGAATGAACTTGACTTTTCCTTTGCACTGAACAGTTTTCACTTCCAAGGCCATAATATCGTGAGTATAAAAGTAGGACACGGCTATGCTAAACTCAGAAAAACCTATATACAATTCCTTAATAGTGATCTTTCCTTTATGGAAAACTGCCTTTTAATGAATCACGATGAAGAAATGACTCCCAGAGATTAAAAAGCAAAGACAGTGACTGCAGTCATTAGAGTTAATCCAGAGCAATTCACCATAATCTGAATTTCTGATGCAATCTCCTAACACCAGGTTCAGGTCCTTCCACCTATTTTTCTGGATGGCACATCATCGAATGCAGGTTTCTGAGTTGGACTTCCAACATAATGGATCACTTTAACCTGCATACATTTCATCTGGTCTCTTAATCTGTCATTCTTCTGAACAGCTCATTTTACTATTCATAAACAAAGGAAAAGTAAGTAAATGGCCTTGAAAAAAATATTAATTTGTTCAGTCAGTCATTCTCAATTTTTTTGTTTGGTTATTGTTTTTGTTTATTGTTTTTTTATTGAACTGTTTCTTTGCATCTGTAACCACTGTTCAGGGAACCAACAGAGTAAAACTGAGTGTATGGAATGATCAAGAATAGAGCAAAATCTTATCCTCTTTTAAGGGCAAGGTTGACTGCTCCTTTCCTGAGGCTGCTGCCTAATGCCGAATGTTTTTAATTCGGACTTGCTAGCTAATTTTTTCACCTTTAAGATATTCCCAAATTTTGTGAGAATATTCATTTGGAATTGTATCTCAACAGCCTAGGGGATTACAAATATATGACTATATTAGTTTTTCTATATCTAACAATATTATATTCCCTGGAACTGTCACACTGTGCACTTTGAAATGAATTGTAATTTTATAAGTGGTTTAGTTCATCCCTGAAGTTATAGAAGTAAGAGCTGATGTGATCAGTTTATTTCATTTGCTTCTAACAAAAGAAGAGGATTTCATCATTCTGAGTAGTTTTCACATTTTTGCCTCTTACAAGACTCCCAATGAATCTGGAAGAAAATACATTGCAAAATATTTTTCAACGTAATCTTTCCATTTATACAAAAGCTCAGTTCTGTTAAGAACAAAATTCATATAAAATATTTCCTGCTAGGTTTGGAGGGTTGTTTGTGAAAATGAAAGTTTCCAATATAAAAGAAATCTGGAACCCGCTTTGCAGTGTCAGATCCCAGAAGACAAGAAAGAATCAAAACCAGGCTTTCAGTGTGTTTTCTTTTTGCCCATAGTTGTTCACAGACATGACATAAAAATTAGCTTTCTCCTGAAAAAAAGTCTAACTTGGCTTTTGTCACTGTATTGCTGTGAAGTTTATTTATAGATTCAAATGCATTTCCCCCTGGGGAGGGAGAGAAGAAGGGAGTGAAGGGAGGAAAGCTATACAATTGCAAACACATTAACTTGAACTTAAAAATGAAACTTTTTTTTAGAGAAAAAGATTTTGTGGCACTCTACTCTTTCCCATCATTTATAAATGTACCACTATCAGATATTCATAGAAATATTATAAGCCCTCAGACTGTTAATTGTAGTAATTGTAATTCGTCACTACAGCCCACAGCAGCAATTAGAAAAATGGAGGGCTTTCTTCCATATCTTACAAGATCAAGTACCACTTTAACAAATATGATATAGCATTTACCTAAATTATATCTGGGTAATCTTTTCAATAAAAATCATAAGAGAAATAAATATATGACACGAATTTGCACAGAATAACTCCAGAATAACAAATAAGCATTGTTGCTGATTACTTTTTTTCCCTGCATGAGGCCCCCATGCCCTTATTCTCAGCACCCAGCAGTAACAGGAAAATTTACTGAACCAATTAGTGGTTTCACAATGCGTCTCCCACTTTGTTGAATCATGTTAGATACCTGCTTCAATCAGAATGCTATCACACTCCTGAGCAATGTGATCTGAACATGTCACATGCTGTGCTACTCAGTTTATACCACAGACATGCAGGTCTTTAAATACCAACAGCTCAAAAAAAAAGATTAAGGATGATACCTAAGACTATAAAACATTGAAATAAAAAAAAAAAATAATAATAAAAAAAAAATCATTAACCACCAACTAAAATTCTGTTCATCAAGGAGATGAAGTAATATACTCATGACCAGTCTTGACAATAATGCACGTGATGCCTTGCTTAAGAAAGACAGACAGGATAGGCCTTGCTCACCTTTGCCTTTCTGCAACCGTCACCCATGTTAAGCACAGATGAAAACAATGGGAGAGGTTGCCAAAGCTGCTCCTCCTTTTCTCTATGGTTGCAAGCTGCATCTTCCTCTGTCACAGCTGCAAAGCCTCAATGCTTTATGATAGGGCCTTTTTAGAGTTCTTCTATCATGAAGAGTAACTTGTTGTGCTTGCCTTATCAGGTATACAAACATTAACTTAGCAATTAAAGCGTTGAACAATTTCTCAGCTTTACTTGCAAGTCATATAAAAAGGAATATTTCTCCCAGGAATGAGGAAAAAGGAATTACATTGTATTGGTACTAAGTAAAGAACTGACTATCATTCCTCTGTAAAGAGGAAGTTGCAGAGCTGTAAGCAGTGGCAAGGTGAAAAATAAACTGCGAAGCTTTCTGTAGAGGAAGAACCCGAAACAATCATGTCAAAACAAAATCATACAATTATGTATCCAGTCATTAATTTTGATGGCTTTTTAATACTGAATGCTAAGGCATGACTCAAGTTTCTGCAAAAGTTTCTGTCATTCAAGTTCATTGCCTTTTCCCCAGCATAACACATGGGAGATAAGAATGGAAACCACCTCAGTGGTGCAGTTCACATTACCAAAATTGTGAACATGCAAAAATGTTATGTTGTACAAGGACTCCCAGTAATTTGAACTAACAGCAATTCTCTGATATGTCAGGATTTACTTGTCCAATAAACTAGTGGAGGTAGAAGCATTAAACTATTTAAAATATACTTCAATATATTTTGAAATAATAAACTTACTGTAGTATGGATTTAATCTCTGCGAAGTATAAAAAACTGTGCCTTTATATGTATTTCCCCATCTCAACAGAGGATTCAATTTCTAAAAGATCTTGTAAGCATAATCCGTTACCTATAAAAGGGCATTTCTGAGGAAACAAATATGTGTTTTGAAATAAAAGATACAATACCACACTGGAAGATTTTACCTGTAATCTCATCAACTTCATTTGAGTTCCCGAGAAAGAAAATAATCCTCAAAGGCAAAGTCTTTTGTTTTTCCTCCCCTGCAAATTAGCAAACCAAGGCCTACCAGAATAACTTGTAATGCTTGAAGAGATCCAATACCATATAAATAGCCTTGGGAAGCAAGATTAAAGAACAGTTATCTCTTTCACATTGAATACTTATCATCCAGACCAAGTAGTCAGCAACAAGAAGCATGCAGAAGCCAAAAAAATTGCAAGAGACATAGCAAGATAACTAAGAAAAATATTTGAATTCTATGAGAACAGAGTAGTCTTGGAGAATGAAACTATACAGGGAAAATTTAGTCAAGGAAAGCTAATGTTAGGAGAGATGTTTGAAAGATTTGTTTTAACAGTGAGAGCAAATGACAAACCAGAAGGAGAACCTCAGTGATTAAATACTACAGCACTGGACATCCTAAATATCCTAATGTATGTGAGAAAAAAAAAAAAAAAAAAGAATCTCGGGCTTAGAAGGCAGGTGGTGCCTTTGGTTGGAGCAGCTTGAGTTGGAGCAGCTGCTTTTCAACAATACAAATTTGAATCATTCACACTTCTGAGATGGCTGATAAGTTGCAGTATCTCACTGTGCTACTGTCTGATGTTGGGGGAAAGTAAATTTCCTGATTTCACTCATTGAGAAATCAATACTCAGAATCACCACCTATCTTCCCACAGCTACGGATGGAAGCCATTGCATCAAAACTTGATATGGAAGCAGAACAGATACCAACTGCTCCCTATGAAAAGCTCAGTGAATTTAATGAAACTGTTTTGGGAATTAGCTTCAGATGGAAGAGGTGGAGGTACTCACAATGCAGGAGGTTACTATCTCAAAATCTTATGCCTTAGAAAATGATTGTGGGTCCTTGTAAGAAGAGACAGATTGACTCCAACTGTCTCAACTTCATCTTAACAGATGGGAGAGGATAGCAATCTCAGCTGAGAGGGAGCTAAGGAAGAGAACATTCTACAGGAAACTGCTTATTAATGGTTCTGCAAATAGGATGGACTTCTACTTGTGCCATTTCTTCTAATTTTGTTGTTTTAAGGGGTTATTTAGATAACCTAAACTTTCTAAGAAAGTTAAACACTGATATTAATAACTCTGTTAGTATTTACAATTAATTCCAGCTAATAACATTTGTTGGCATAGTCATTAAGAGGGTACAAACCATAACTAAACATGAAGCAGAGGGAATACTATATATAAAAGATTGGCGCCTGAGTGTAGTCATGTCGTGGGAGAGATCATAACAGAGTTCAGCATTTCATATAAGAGCAAAATTACTGATATGATATCACACCCACTTCTCAAATATGATCACATTGGATAGGGAAGGTGATTTTATTTCATCTGTTTTCCCATTTTGGCCTTTATTAAAGGTACAGTGATTAAAAAGAGTGAATCTGAGTGCGGGGGGGGGAGGGGGGGGGTGGGAAACATGCTTCAAAATAGAATCATAATTTTAAAATCATAATGCAGTACCCATTGGTCCACTTCACAGGTCCCAAAGAATTATCAATACACAAATGAAAATTAACTTACATTCTGCGCCATATGATGAGGGAGATTTTCCAAGACAATAAGTTAATCGGTACAGATGTTAGAGCATGGTAATGCTTCTACCATTGTAGGCTTTGTAGTCTTTCCTTAACCCTTTATTCAGTGCTGTGCTACCTCTCTGGGGACCACTAACAAGCTGACAAATATGCTTTTAGCCTATTTCTCTAAGAGTAGCTTGACGACTGAGAAGGAGATGTATAAATACATGTTTAACAGTACTGCAGCTGAGAAAAAGAGTAAGGATCCCCTTGCAAAGTACTGGAACAGAGAATAGAAAGGCTTAAATTGGAAAGGAACTTTAGGATCACCCAATTCCACCCCCCTGCTATGTTATAGTGCAGAGGAGAGTCAGTAACTCAGAACTGATTAAAAAGAAAGAGGGCTGTTTTGTTTTGCAAAATACTGCTGCCATGCAAAATTCAGACTAGATATCTCTGACTTAAAGTTTTGGACTCTCCTATGTAACTGACCTGCACAAAACTGTAGAAGACTGAATATTAGCTAAGCCTGCTTGTTTATGATCCCAAGTAGTCACTTGCTCCAAGAATTGCCAGGAATGTGATCTCTAACCAGTTATGAAATTCACATGTTTTGGATACATTCTTGTAGAAGAATTTTAAAGAATGATTTTTAAGTCAACCATCTATGTCATTCCTAAGGAATGTATATGTGACGATATGAATAAACTTCCTCAATAGTTCCAACTATTCATCTTTTTATCACACATACATATAAAATATTGTGCATTCTTCTGAAGGAGGATGAAAATTTCAGGAGAGTGCTATCCATGAATCCTCTTTATCATGAAGGATTTCACAACAGCTGTAACTTAGTCCAAGTGATGATTTGGAGACTTCGCTGAAGGTATCACAGATAAGACTTGTATATTGAATGTGAGAAAAACGATAGTAATCTCTCAAGCTAATTGAAAGAAGTGAATACTGGGGGGACAACACCCCCTCCACATATTGACAGCTTTTTGTGTAGGACAGAGGGGCAGCTTCACAAAAGGAGGATCATTCATTTCACTTTGGAAAATAATCCTTTTGTATTTCATTTCTGTAAAAAAAGACTGTGTGCGCCTCCTAAAACTCTGCTTTAATTCCAGAAGAAAGATTTCTGCAGTCATCTATCAAACTTAAAAATTAAAACACATACATCTGTCCTTCATTTATATCCCTGGGTGCTAACACTTCAGTACCATAGGTCATGCATTCTCTGTATGGTTTTAATATCTAAGAAAAAAAAGATATTCATTCTGAAAATATAAAATTTCCTATCTAGATCTATGTAACACCTTTCAGTTACAACTGCCTAAGAATGCTAAAGGCAATGTTAAAGCTAAAGCTCCCTTTGCAATTTTAATCAACAGGTTGCTGTTTCACATTAACTTTTTCACTTTGTTAGCAGTTTCTCCTGGCTCCCTTTTTTTTTTCTTTTTTTTTTTTTTTTCTTTTTTAACTACCATAATAACACAATGTTACACTAGATTTTGTTTTCTTTGAAAAGAAAAAAAAAAAGCACCTTACTTGTTAGAAGTTAGAACCATCTCCAAGGGCACGGCGATATTACGTGGAAGAGAAGTTTATACTGACAAACTTTTGAAGAACTGATCTTAAAACCAAACCCTTTAACAGACACACACACAAAAAAAGTTTCCACAAACTTTGAAATCATGTGGCCAACTTTATCCTCAGCAGCCGCTTCTCTTTTTCTCATGAATTCATATTCAAAACTTCCACCCCAGGGTACACAGATTTACAAACTGCATGCACATTACTTTGCATTTACTTCTTCCTTGTGATCTTTATTGCTTGCATCCAGTCATCCACTCTCCAAATACATACATAAATGCAGCGCATGAACATTTACTTCCAAATAACTGTTGCCATTTGGGGATTACACCTTAGGAAATAGAATCAACACTACTGAAAGTTTGATTCTATTCTCTACCTGATTCAAAATTGCTTTTCCCTTTTATAAAAATATTCTTGGCAAAATAGAATGTAAAATCCAAGACAACTTTCAGGAATAATTTCCTTGTAAATTGCCTTAAAAGAAGACTTAGAAATGTTTGCATAAAATATAAACACCTCCTAGGTATTAACTTAAATTCAGTACTGAAGATGTTGTAGGAATTATCATTTTAATAGTTCAGTTAATACTTAACTTTATCGTTGTATTAGGCAAGATAGGAATAAATAAAATGCATTTTCATGTTCCTCAGAACTTCCTTCCACTACTTTTTCTTGTGAAACCTTTCTTGCCCATTTTATACTCTTCAGAGAAATATAGGGCTGAAAAAATGTTAATGAACTGTAAATTTCAAATGATATTTAGCATGTGTTGAGTGCATTTTTCTAAGTCATAGAGCAATAGTCTGATTTCAGTGTCTGTGTCTTTGTTAGCATTATGCACAAAATTCCTGTGTCACCCATAATTTGTGCATTTTGTTCTGGGGAACTTGTCGTCTTGTGTCTATACCAGAATTTAAATGATAGCACAGTACACCTTACCAGTATACAGTAAAATAACTAAAGGAAACTATATGTATATACATCAATAAATTATTTCCCATATGTAACTAGTTGGAATTATCTGCAGGAAATGTTTTTTGTTAAGCCATAACTAAAACCAGTCACAGTTTTATTTATCACTGTACTGCATTTAACAATTTAGTCTAAAGAATTCTGTTATCCACAAATAGAGGCTTGTCTGCTACAGTCTGATATAAAAATCTACAAAGCTCAGAATATCTCTATTGACAGTGCTGGAATGTGCTTCATGTGAAAAATTTCCCATTCTAGAAAACATCGATTCCATGCTAAAAAAGACTACAGGAACAAGTTTCAACACTTTATATATTTTGCACACTCTATAAAAATATACAAATAATGTAAATTGTCTTAGAATTAAAATGATAACATTTCATTTCCTGAGAGTGACACATATTTTGAAGCAAAATTTGAAGATCAACATTAGAAATTCTGTTCTACTTCCTCCTCATTCCAGTGCTCTGTTTATAATTAGTACACATCTGACATAGACTTTGAATATATTTTACATATAAAGAGAGCAACACTAACCAATATAAACAAAAAGTTTTCATCAGTTTTGCTTTGGTAAAAACTCTAGGCTGCCTGTGACTCAGAGATTTGTACTTATCTCAGGGAAATATCTTTGCATTAGTTTATCTGAAGTACCATATCTGGCATGGGTCAGTGTGTAAGGAATTTACTGAGTTCCATGCACTTGTGAAGTTTGGAAAACAAACTTGATATACATTAAATTAAAGAAAACTAGGAATCAGGAAATAGTCTTTCAAATATTTCAAAGGCAGTCAAAGCATCCATCTGCTTTCTTGAATATTTGCATGAATAATTTTGCATTAATGGTGATGACAGTGTTGATGTACTCCATGTTTACTTCCAAAGAGCTCATTCAAAATCATTTGTGTAGCATGACTGAAGTTCTGGTGTAGAATGACCAAATGATCACTAACATAACACTCAGTGGAAATAATTGTGGGGGGGAAAATTAAACCTTGTGAGTAACACTACTAGGAATGACTAACAGTGTAAGACATATGCACATTGGCAAAAGGGAACTAGTCTGATAATATCTTTTGTAATCTTCACCAAACAAAATTACCAGATCTCTACAGATTTATACTGTGGATATTAGTGTTGACATATATTACTGTGATTACCTAATGTCACATGCAGTAGTGACTGTTCTGAAGTGGTGAACTGGAACAAGAGTGACATGCGTTAGTGCATAATGAATGTAATATAATAATCATAGAATCATTAAGATTGGAAAAGACTTCTAAGATCATCTAGCCCAACCGTCAGCCCATCCCCACTATGTCCACTAAATCATCTCCCTAAGTGCCACATTTACACTTTTCTTGAACACATCCAGGGGTAGTGACTCTGACACTCCTTTGGGCAGCCTGTTCCAATACTTCACCACTCTTTCTGAGAAGACATTTTTCCAAATATACAACATGACTTTTCCCTGGCACAACTTGAGCCATTACCTCTTATCCTATTTCTGTTACCCAGGAGAAGAGTCCAACCCCACCTCACTATAACCTACATGATGGAGACTAACTTTTAAACCCAGGTGTTCGTTTCTAGATATTATGCATCTATCAAAATTAAATTAGACAACTTTTTTGGTATAGCTGGCAACCTGTACTGACATTTTTACAAATTACAGTACAGTAAATCATTACTACAACATTGCACAACTCAGGTTTATATGTATGTGAAGATGAATGCAACCTGAAATTATTAAGTAAACTTTGAATTCAAAAGCAGATTTTCTGATGGACATTAATCTTATACATTCAAATATCATTAAAATAACACTCACATTTGCTTATGAAGAGCCTATATTTTGAAACCATGAGATAAACAGTCTTTATTATTTCTGATCTCATCTGATGCTTATGGTGAGTTTTTGTTGCAGAGAACTAGAACATTTCTCAGAAAGCAACTGACACCTTCTGAAATGTCTAAGTTTTTGTGGGAATTGGAGAGAGAAGGAAGTGAAATGCTATTCTGGGAGGAAGTGGCCTTTGTCAGCAGTAGATTGGATTCTTACCCTCACTACCTATGTTCAGCTACACAAAATGAAACCTCAAATCTGTGGCTTAGAGTCTCTTGCCTCCTGGGACTACTTCAGAACTGCTTCTCAGATGTCCCAAAATAAGGCATTTTTCACAAGTGCAAAATGCAATTTGACCATTCTTTCCTGCCTCTTAAAAATAAAAAAGTTTTAGCAAACTGCATGGACTTTATAAAACATCTCTATGATCAAAGAACAAGAAGTACTATTTCTTCCGCATTTATTAAAAGTCTCAGATTTTGCCTAGGAATCGAGGTGTCAGAGTTCAGATTCAGGAAGTGCCAGGTAGTTGTGCTGAAGAGAGAAGAAATCAAGAGAAATGCATTGGCATACATCATCTTCCTTGCTGATGGGATATTTCTCAGCAGAGCATAGAAAATAGAACTACTGATAATGGAAAGGATTTAGACACAAACTCCTCGATTTATCTTCACTGATTTCAAAATATCAGCCCAGAATGACACAACTGGAATCACACCACAGAGGGAACCAACTGTGCATTACTACATATCCTAACTGAAACAACACAGGGCATTTTAGAAACATTAACCTCATATAAGTTTTTCTTACAGGCACAGAGTTTCATTTTTTTTGAGGAGAGCTGGCAGTACTCCACGTACTTACTATAAAGGTCAAATAAATGACAAGATATTCTGATTCTTCAATTTCATTTACCTAACCCTCCAAAAGACTAATTAGATAAATTAATTAGACATAAAAAATCAATTTAGTCCATTAAAAAATATTAAGTTAAAAACAAGATTTACTAGAGAGGATAAAATATTTTATTTCATGTGCCTAAAATTAACACACAACCTTCTTCATAGTCTTTAACTATTCATGCTTTACAAGGACAGAGAAGGGATTCATCCCATTGCTTCCCTATCTGATAACAGTACTGAAATGAACTTGCTCTCTGACCAGACCTATTCTAACACTTAGATGGAGAATTACTTGTACAATTCTTCCTTTTATAAATATGCTGTTGGATTTCACCTTCTCAGATACGGTGTCCAATCTTCCCCCAATGGGGGAAACCAATGGGGTTTCCATTGCTAGCTTGAAATGGAGAGGTTATTATCTCCGCTCTCCAAACAGAAGGGAACAAAAACCCTGTGCCCTGAGAGACTGTAAAATAGTCAGAACAGCTTTGCCTTCTCCTAACAGTTGCATTATCTCCTACTTCAGGAGGAGCTACAATTCAGATAATATCAGACAATAAAATAACAGATACTCCTCCTATTACTTTGCTCCATATCTCAATTCAACTTCTTCAGCACAAAATAGATTCAACATGGTAAAGAAAGCACTACTTTTTGCCACATTTGTGCTGAAGATTTTTGCTTATCTGCTGAGTCAGTGGAGCTCATGGCCCTTCTTGCTCTTCTAATTTATGGCATGTTTATTCATGCTCCTTATGGAAACACTGTAGAAATGCATATTTTCTGTTTAAATATAATGTCTGTAAATCTGTTTTCACTGAATCTTTTTGCTTTGTAAAATATCACATAGAATTTCTGAATTTTGTTTGCAAATAATATAATCTGAAGATCCTGGGTTGGTGTTGAGATACAGAAATAAAAAAAATGACAAGTATATTATAATGTGATTTTAAGAATCAAGTTTTAATTTATTCTACTCTTGTATAGAAATTATTTCTTTCAATTTAAGAATCTCTGTGACCGGAAGAACTTAAAACAGAAGAGTCAAATGTAGAGCCAGTATGAAGTCTACCTGTCGTTAAAAATATTATATGTCTATATCAATTGTATACAGGTTAAGTTAATCTTTAGAGGAACTCCATACAGTAACAAGCTTAAATTTTTTTTCCTAAAAGATTTCTTTAGATGTTTAAAAAATCCTTACGAATAACTTCCATAGAAAAGAAGGAAAAAAAGTAATTTGTAAAGGAAACAAGAACCATATGAATAGAGATGCTTTATTTACTGATCAGACAGAAACTATATACTAGACATTCATCAGAAGTGACAAAAAAAAAAAAAAGACATTCAGAAAACAAAATTTTCTGATAGAAAATTAATCAGGAAAATAAATAATTTGGAAACATTAGTTAAAAATAAAAAACAAATAAAAAGCTTTGTATTTTCTTTGTTTTAAAGCAGAATTAAGCTAAAGTCTTCCCAACAGATGCACCCAACAACTTGTATTACTCTGACTTGATAAATGTTTACTTTTAGAATTAAGGAAATTGCACATTTCTCTCAATGAAGAAATCAGGACTGTAACATTTCATGTACTGAACAGTGACTTTCTATATTCTGCTTAAGGACACTAAAAGCACACCAAATCATATGATAGCAATTTATCTGCTGTGCATTTAAACTTTTTCTACTTATCAAATGGACTGTTCTGTGTGGCATCTTTCTGCTCTTCTCAATACAGTGTTAATGAAGATTCAACTACTGTTCCCTGAGTTGACAGCTGACACCACCACTTTTACGTTACAAATGGTCTTATTGCTAATTTCATTTTCTACATGGTAGCATGGGACTTGGGAGATTCTGAATTTATCAGCATGACTGTTACTGCTGTCAAAGCATAGCTGGCACAGTCCCAAACGATTTCTTCTACCATAGGAAACTCATTTTCTGTAATGTTTCCTCCCATTTGTTTCTGTCACCCTAGCACTCACATACATACAAACCAGTGACATAACGATATACAAGTGTAAACACAACAGTGCAGGCCGCATTCATTTAAACAGCAGGTCATTAAAATTTGAAGCTTAACATAACTAAGTCACAGTGATGAAATTCAATCTGTATTTTTAATAATGGCCTATATCTAGTGATAATATGCAAAAAGTTCAGTAAATTAATAACATGAGTGATTACAGCCCGTATCTGTTGAATTTGGCACTTCTGAAATTAAAAGTCAATTTCTTTACCACACTAACAAGGAAGAGGAACTTAGACACAAGACAATCACCATGGAGTGTTATTACGTAGGGCATGGTACATTCTTTTCCTCAGAACATATTTAGAACCTCTGACCAAATTGTGCAGCCCTGGTGTGCCAGCTATGATTAAAAAAAAAAAAAAAAAACAAAAACAAAAAAAACAACAGGACCCAACTTACAGCATCAGCCTCCCTAGGTGGAATTCAAATGCTTGCAGAACCTGCATGTCAGGTTGAAGTCGCAAAGAGAATGTGGTCTGGAATAACGCTTTGGATCATGTCTATTCAAGGTATGGTGTATGCAGTTTAAACACACCAGCTTCATTAGAAATACATTTTCACCAGGTTACATTCTTGTGCTCCTATTGTAATACAGGGTCCGCAAATTATTTCAGCATATTGGGTTGTTGATTAGATACTTGCATTCTGCAAATGCTTGACCATTGTTTTCAACTGCAAGTTAATTGCAGAACTACTATTAGTAGGTCCTACAACTTCTTCCATATACAGATGCTACTAACTTTACAAACAAGGAACTGAACAACCTCCCTTGTCACAGATAGTATATTTTTGGACAAAAATTCCCAAATAAGTAAATAAATGGCTATGTAAGGGGAATTAAAAAAAAAAAGGAAAAAAAAAAGATGCCATTTAAAGAGTTTTCCAATTCCCGGATATTTTCATTCTGGACAAAATTGAGAGTTTTTGTCAGAGGCAAATAAAAGTTATTTTTATTGAAATTAAAATGATTTTGGAGTTATGCAAAAATGAAGGTTAATCTTAGAGAAGTTTGTCTCCCTAAACTTAGTTATTATTTACTGAGGCCTACTTAGGGCAATGCACTCTTTAATGACTTGCATAGTAAAAGAAGTTGAAACTACAGTTTAAGTTTAATAAAGTCATTTATGGTTGACTGTGTGATCTTACACTACAGGTAGTATAAAATAACTATGCAGCAGGAAAATTGGCACAACTACATGTGAGATGATTTCTGAGATGTAGATGAGTAGACTGTAGAGGAGAGTTAAAGTATTTTGTATTCTAACTTGTCCTAAGAAACTAAGATTTAATTTCCTGGCCTTCGTATTCCCCTTGAAATTAGTATGCAATTGGGAAGAAGTGATCTTGCAGAAGTGATCACAGAATACAAACTCTAATCTTGCTTTATAAAACAACTGGAATTACCAGTAACAACTTCTCACTCCTATGAAAAGTTCCCTGCATTCATCATCTTTATTTCTTGAAACAATGTTTTGCAATGACAAGTTCTTTTTACCTAAACTACTTGAAAGCATGTTTAGCTTTAAGTAAAACCAGTATTCAATTGCCCATTCAGTCCGAGAAGGTTTGAAACACCATCATCTGCAAATACACTGATGACTAGATTCTGTTTCAATGTCAAAATCAAAATACATATGCAAAAGTCTTAAAACCTAATGTCTCTTCTCTATCCCACACCTTAGCCACAAAAATGAAGAATCATGCTCATTCCTAACACTGAAATGTTCCTCAGGGTAAGCAACATTAATCTGTTAGTTCATATTAAAATAATAACCTGCACAAATTGGCAGCAGACTATCCTAGAATATTTTCTAACACAGGAATCATAGAAGAGCTTGGGTTGGAGGGGACCTTATAGGTCATCTGATTTCAACTCTCCTACCATAGGCAGGAGATCAGACTAAGTCAGACTGCCCAGGGTCCCATCCAACCTGGCCTTGAATGGCTCCAAGGATGGGACATCCACAGTTTCTCCTTACATCTAATCAAAATCTCCCTTCTAAAACTATTCACCCTCTCCTATCAATATAAAAAGTCCATATAAAAAGTCAGTATCCATCTTGTTTATAAGTTCTCTTTAAGGAGTGAAAGTCTGCAATGAGGTTTCCACTGAACCTTCGCTTCTCCAGACTGAACAAGCCCAGATCCTTCAGCCTCTGTACATGGGAGAGACGCTCTGGTTCTCTGATCATCTTTGTGACCCCCCTCTGCACACACTCTAGCAGCCCCAGCTTTCTTTTTTCTTTTTTACAGAATGGCCAGGATTGGAAGGGACCTCAAGAATCATGAATCTACAACCCCCCCTGCCACATGCCGCTCAGCTCAGTGTCATTTGCAAACTTGCTGAGGGTGTACTTGATCCCAATATTTATGCCATTGATAAAGATCTTAAGGAGCACTGGTCCCAAGACAGATCCCTGGAGATCACCACTCATCACCAGCCTCCACCTGGACAGTGCTCCAGATCACAACATAGGTGCTCGTGTACAATCATCTGTCCTCTTAGATGAGCAAAAATAATACTGAGTTACTAATAAACACACCACAGATTTTTTTGGTCTTGGAGTTTTACCATTGTTTCAGTACGTTACAACTGTCTAATAAACCCTGTGCTATCCTCCTTAATGGACTAGCTCATTTAAAGGATAAATGCCTTCTTTATCCTGGCATTTGCTTGTATGCACCAGAGAAGAAAGAAGTTATCTGTAGTATTCAGAGGTTGTAGTATGATTAGTATAATGAAATATTGAAATGGATAACTGTATGTGTAACATCTAAATTTATTCTGCAAAACGCGTTATTTAAAAGTAAATACAGATCTGCTTTCACTGAATTACATTTTTTTCCTGTATATACATCATGAACTTCCATTGTTTCTGTAAGAACATGGTGTAGGAACTGAACAGATTGACTCTTCACTTCAACCAAATCACAGGAGTTTCATAAAGTTTTGACTTAGATTAAATAAACCTCTCTTTCATTCTCAAAGCTGTCATGTCAGCTCACATCAAAGACAGATTAACAACTTGAGTTTTGGGACAATATTAAGAAGTATACATATTTTAAAGTTTTTCAACTGGTGATTAAATCTCTTCTAAACAGTCTGTTTTGTGGGTGTCTTCGGGGATTCCTGTAAGACTACGTTTCTAGCAGACACAATACAGACCTGTCAACATGTTTGGCCATGCTGTGTGCCTTTCAAGATAAGTATTATACAGATGAGTCCTCTAAGGTGAGTACATCTGAGTAGGACAAAATATGAATTGAGAAAAAAATCTGTAGAATTTGGAAGCTCCTCCAGTCAATCATCTGCATTTATAGCAAGAAATACAGAAGAGAGATCAAAATATATTACTTTCCAATCTCTCAAGTCATGGTCCAGTCTTTTTGCACAGCAAAGGTAACGAACTGGAACACAAGAATCTGCTAAATATTGAATAATTTCTCAACAGTGCTTTAATTCCATCCTGGCTGCCTTAGTTTCCTGCTTTCAAGCATAAATATGCTTCCACAGTATTTACCTGGCAACCAGTCTCTAGACTTAGAGAACAAGAACATAAATTTAAGGTAGTGAGAAACAGCTCTGGTTCAAAAGTTAAGTCAACCAGAATAAGATTTTAAACAGCAGTTTAAAAAGGTATGTTGTGCAACCAACTTTGATAATTTCTTACTTTTGAGATATACTAAAAGGTTGGCCATTGTAGCCCTAAGTAGTTTAAATTATTTGGGTGTCTCTATTTAAGCAAAATTTTAAACATGCCATCTGGAAAGTTTTTTTTTTTTTTTTGCTTGTTTTAGTTCAGTTATTGAGTTATTCAGTTATCATGATTATACAATCATGATTGTGTGTATGTGATCTAAGTGCATTCATGGTAATAAATCAAAATATTGCTACAAGCAGAAGCACCACAGGAAGCACAACGAATACACTCTTTATATGGAGAAGCTTAGTAATAACTAAAAAGGAGAAACTAAGACAGACGTTACACACAAGCAGCTCTCTGAATAAAGCAATCATCAACATTTCCATTAACTGCTAGCAGACCTTCACCATACTCTTCTAACTAATATTTCCCTGGCTGGGAAATTAGTGTAATGTGCTATTGTTGGAAACTGCATTTCAACATGTGTATGTATATACACAGTTGAAATGCTAGATCAAACCTGTTCTAAGCAGCCTGTCTCTTTCAAATCAATCTAGAAATATTTCCACTGATATCAGAAACAGTTTGGGTGAAAAGAATTCATGATAACTGAGTTTAAAGTTAACTATCTCAAGGGAAAAAAAAAATCCAATATTTGTTTGTAGCTGCAAAAATATAGACGAGATTTTTAAAATTTGGCTTACAGTAGATATATTTATATTCTGTCATAAGTATAAAAAAATGTGAAGGAACTCAAATACAATTTACAATTAATATTAAAACTGTGAGATATGGGAAATATTTTCACCTCCGTATTTTTTAAAGAAAAATGAAACAAAAACTCTGAAATGTTTCTTGTCTAATGTTATTTTTGATAGTCACAGCCATATCTAGTGTAGACCATTAAGACACACTATGAAGTAAGAACAGGAGTGTATTGTAATATTGAGCTGACAAAGTTCAGGTTTTCTGCTGCTGGGAATTTTTAACAGAAACCAATTTTTCCATAGAGACAATGGTTTATTCCTTAGGGCTACTAAAAGTATGTATCAGAATCAAAATTATCCATCAGGATTCTCACAAAAAAATACATAATGCCAACATCAGCTCAATATTTCCCCCCCCCCATGAATTTCCTGCACTGCTGAGATTTTGTTTGTATATGCTCTGCAATGGCACATAGTGATTACTCTCTTCTGAATTCAATTTCTCTAAAAAAGTTTAAGAAAAGCTCTTTAAAGTTACAATCTCAGATCTGAAAGTAGTAAATATGGAGTTAGTAATGTTTTACAGCTGAATTCTGTAGGAGGTGTATTAGCAAGAAGTAAAATGCAGTTTACAAGTTTACCTCTTCCTTCCAAAGGTAGTTCATTCTGTGCGAACAATGTTCTTTTTCATTAAAATGTCTTTTGACTGTATGCAAAAGCTAAGAGCTCACTCTTCCACCAGTTTTGCATATCTGGCTCCCATTTAAAGGTAATCAGACATCTTGCAACTGTCTACTATGGACTTTTTATCTGTACATTTAATGACAATGAATTTTTAATACAACATATTTAATACTACACATTTCTATTCTTATTAGTGGGAAAAAAATCATTTTGTTTTACTCTCATGTCAGTTCATTTTTTTTTTTATTTTTTTTTTTTGAGTCATTACCTTGATCTCTAAAGTACGCAGATGTTTTATTTCCGTATAGCTTCTTCACATGTTTAACTTTTACACATAAGAAAGTAATGAAATAGGCATGGAAAGTCTTTAGTTAAAGCTTTTTTTGTTTGTTTGGTTTTTTGTTATTTCTGTCATGGATATTTTTAAGGTACCTATTGATACATTATATAAGGGCCAATGAAAGATTCACTCTTCAGTGCAGGAATCCAATTAGTCATCTAATAAAAAGAGAGAAGCAAAGTCATGGTTACTAGCCAGGAAAGTCATAAGATAATTCTTAGCCTAAGAGCAAGCACATACCTCCCAAGGCAGCAGCAGGAAGCAGCAGGAACACTCCCTATAAGGCTATAAAGGAGGGCTCATTATAAAAACTAAGATACCCTCCAAGACAAAGGAGAAACACAGAGACTGAGAACAGCACTAGACCAAAAGACAGATTAGGAGAAGGAGGCAGATGCAGAGAAAAAGGGAACATATTTGCTACAAACAGAGGTTTCTTTCTACTTATTTGTCCGTACAATCCTTCAGAGTTATGGACATTTGAAACTATGCTGTCTATTACAATTGTTGCAAGTAAGTGCTTGTATATGCATTTCTACTTTAACCTGGCTTGCACAAACTATTATTATACAAGCTAGAAAGAGCATCCTGTGGTTAATCCCTCAGTCTGGCCTATGGCAGAAGTGCACTTCTCAATGTGCTCTCCACTGCATCTAAGAGTGCTCTCTGCGAACTAAACAAAGTCCATATGAACAGCCTCAAAGGGATACAGCAGACTAAACCATCCTCCATTACTATGAGGCACCTAAATCTTCCTCACATTCAATAAAAACCCAAGCAATGTCACAGGGACTTCCAGCTGTGTCCTGCTGATGACTCTAAATCCACTAACTGGTGTTGGTAGAATTATAGAATTATACATTCAGACTAGATTTCTGTGGTTATTCATCATATTCATTGGCCATATTCATCATAACATACATTTTATTTTCTGGAGATAAACACTTTATATCCTATGGCTGCCCAGGGAGGTGGTGAAGTCACTGACACTGGAAGAGTTCAAGAAACACTTAGATGTTGTACTGAGGGACATGGTTTAGTGGGAACTATTGGAAATAGGTGGATGGTTGGACTTTGATGATCTTGGAGGTCTTTCCCAACCTTGATGATTCTGTGATTCATTAATAAAAATAATAATACAGCACATACAGACAAGGTATACAGCCTAGACACGTGAGTTTTAGACAACCAAGGTTAGCAAGATTCCCACCTCCTTCTGAACCACACAGTCGAGGAACAAAGGAAGAAATAAGCTTTTCTGCTGTTCAACTTTTGAACTGTTAGGCCATGATTGAAGATTTCTTCATGCAATCATGAAGTATAGAAATTGATAAAAGGTTTTTTGCTATTGCTGACAACGCATTTTTAAGCAAAACATGAAAAATTGGAAAGCGTGATGAAATCACAGACAACCACAACAAAATATAAACAAAATAATTGTCATATTTTTCCCCAGGTATGAGTACATAAGATCCTGAAATAGTTCTGAATCACTGCATTTTTGGCAATAGGCCCAAAGTTTGCCTTGAATGTGTAGCAGTTTGATGAATTTATAACTCAAACACATTACAAGAAACACATACCAAACTACCATCTACTGATACAGTAGATCAGTACATCAGCAAAGGTATGGACAGTGTTACTTTAGCCTCATTTGTTAAACATATTTCACTGTAATTACTGAGTGATACTATATAATTGTGGAGTGGTTAGGAGTCTCTGGGAAATAAAATATTTAAAATGTGCTAAAAGAACACTTGGAGAATGAAGAAAGATGTTTCTACATTTCCAATAGGAGATTTCTCAAGTGTTCATAAAGTTCTGTTGTATTACATTTGAAGCAGGTGCTCATTAATCATCAGTAATTTATAGCCTGTGTGACTAATGTTATCAGTCACAAGAAAGTAACATTTTAATTCTTCTCTCATTCAGTACTCACTTGCAATTTCATTTCTAGTTTTCAGCTACTTTAATCACAAGCAAGTTTTCTCTATAAAAGAGAAATCTGAGTTAACAGATATTTCTATATCATCTTCTAAGTATTATTTACTAAGGATTTTTAACAGTCATCACAAAAAAAGTCAATCAGCCTATTTTCCCTTTATATCACTTTAGAAATTGTATATTTTTGCATTTTAATAATAACCCTATAAAGGTTGAAAATATCAAATTCCCTCAGAAACTCAGTAAAAATTTTGTATGAGCTCTTTAATTTTTTATTTATTTTTTTTTTTAAGTAAAATATTTCTTACTCTTCCTTCTTGCTCTTACAATCCATGGAATAGAGTAGATGAGAAAGATGAAGAATGGAATATAAAAGACCCCAAGTGATAGTTGAATATTTCCTCTCAGTTAATTTTCAGGATCTGGAGACCAACTGTAAGTTCCCATGTCTGATAAAACTCCTTTTTCTGGTAGTCTTTTAAGAGAAAGTCTGCTTCTTCTTGAAAAAAGCTTGCCTATTTTATACAAATTTATTTCAGGATTATAAATATTGCTTACCTAAAATTAAAAAGACTGGGACAGAAACGTGAGATGTTATCTGTTGTTACCAGAGCTAAAGTGAATTTAAGTTTAAGAAGCCTGCAGCATAAAGCAGTCACTCTCCACTGCCTGTTCTAACCAGAAATCACAGATGGGCCTCTAATTGTGATCACAGCAGTGGTTTAAAAAAATATATATAATTTTGGTTGAAAATCCTAAAGATCATATTGCATTGCAATACAACTGTCCTTTGATTCCCTGTGTGGATATTGGGCTTCAGGCTTTTCCTTTCTAATTAAATCCCAACTAGGTGAAGCCACTAGAGGGAGAGCTGACTGTATTTATTAAAAACATCAAACTACATGCTGCTCAGTGATAGTTCTGGTAGGAGGATGGAGGTGGGGGGTCAAAGAAAACTATGTACTCCAAACTCAAAATAACAAAAAAAGTTAACACATCTTAAAACAAGATTCTTTCAAACTTTTAGGAGAACCATAAATACAAAAGTGAAGGGACTTTAAAGAATCCATCCATGCTTTTCCACTCTGTATTAGCAAAACCGGATACATTTATCTCATCTGTGATTTAATTTCAAGACTGCTCTGCATCCTTTCCAGAATGTCTCTAATGAAATTTTTATATTTTTCTCCCTTTTTTTGTTTTAAGAGTATCTAAATTGTTAATTGTGTGAGTAGATCTAGCCACAATCTTCTCTATTCTGATCCCTACAACTGCTCCTCTCCAATGGCCTTTGCCAGGCCTCTGATTAATCTCATTTCTTCTCAACTCAACTTTCTCTAAGAGATCAAAACTCTTCTTAAAATACATCCCCGCAAGTGCAGTCAGAAAACTTTATAGTGACCACTGATTATTGTTATCTGGTTATGATTTCATGCATTTGGCTAATTTGAGTTGTAGTTGCGATGAGGTAAAGGGCTGCTCACTACTGGAAAGATTATCTAAACTGAACTTGTAATGTAATGATAACTGTGTATTTGATAACTACTGCTTTCCACTGTATCTCCGAGTCAGAAGTGGGAAGTACTAACTAATGCTAGAAGTGAAGAAACCATTTCAGAGTAGAATTCAGTGTACAATCAATGGATATCAAGATATTACAACCACAAAATAAACAAGAGAGTTAGGCAAAGTGGACTACAATAACAAGAGAGAATAAGTGGAAGGCTTACCCTTATGCTGGGCTCACCACAAAACACCAGAAGGATGGATCTCCAGAAGAGATCCTTCCCCCCTGGTAGCCAGCTCTAAAATAGGTCTAGGAGAGGTGGAGCCTGGCTCCACCCCTTCCGGCAGCACAGGTGAATTGCCTTCACCTGTGCTCCTCTGGCTGACTCAGTGCTCGCCTCAGGTGATCAATCAGAGGTTCAGGCCATGACTCAGTAGTTCCCATACAATTCAGTTATTTTAAAACTATGCTCCTCATCAGTTTATGTACTTGCTGATATTAGTATCAGGTGTCCAATCCTTAAGAGACTGTATTCAGAAACTGCATTAAAATGCTTTTCAAAATAACATATTATTTCACTATGCAAGAGGCCTATTACTTTCTTTTGGAGGGAAGATGGATTAGTTTAACCTAGATTATTCCTGATAAATACATGTGTTTATTTCCAAGATGCCTGAAAATTATTTTATATAGATTGGTTGTTTTTTTTTTTTTTTTTTCCCCCCAGGTATTGGCTGTAAGATGACTATTCTTCATTTTTTTTAACTTCTTGTTTCTGCAATTCTCTCCAAATTCTCAAATTTTAGTCCACATTGTTATTGCTTCTCAGATCATTTCTGGCATTCCTTTTCAAGCCTGAAATGAATCTCATCACACTGAGTCATTTGAAAACACCAAACTATTTTTTTCTGTATACAAACCGATGTGTTTGCCTCTGCTTTTGACAACATGCTGGCAGGCTGAGTTCTAGAAAAGATCCTTAGCAGGCAGAAAAAATTTCTCTCCACTATATGCCTGAGGAATACATCTTCCTATTATTAAGCAGCACAAAAGCTAGTGATTTTCTAAAGTGTGATACAAGGGGCCTCCCAGACAGTGAAAACTATAGAAAAAAGCACTTGGTTGTTAATCTTATGGAGCAGCTGAAAATTCTGTCACAAGAAGCAGGAGTTTGGTATTGGAACAACTGAGTGAAGGAAACACTCCTTTTGATCCTGGTGGAAATTCACCATCACAAGGGAGAGGGTAGGTGGATTGCAATCCTGTATGAAGGAAGAATGATAAACAGCAACTTATTCTCCTTAAGGTCCCTAAGAAGTTATTGCACTGAGATTTCCAGGAAGCTGTCCAAAAATTAGGGAAGAGTGATGTAAATTTACGGATTCTTTGATACTTAGGATTGAAGTCTTACTCAATTCCTACATAGTAATCACACTTTGGGGACTTGAAACTGTGCTTGACCATTACAGGTGAAAGACATATTCAAAAAAACCAATCAACCAAATAAAAATCCCATGTCACTTTCAGTCTCTTGCTGGGGCCCCAAAAGCCATCATTTGTTTCTGGCAAGCAATAAATTCTTTTCCATTTTGGCTCTTCAAGATGTCCAAAAATCTCCTGAAAAAAGCTCAGGAGATTTTTTGCTCAGGCAAAGCTAAACCTGATTCTTGTCTAATTCAGTCTTAAAATGGCACAGAAATGTTAACCTAAAGTTAATCCAAAGCAAAATGTTGTATTTGCATCTCCTTCCAATCAAAACCCAGTACTAGTCAAAAGAATTATCGATTCATGTTACTTTGTTTCAGGGAGTTTTGAGGTTGCCTTCTGTAATCTTATTCCAGAAAGGTGAGAGTTGGTAGTATTTATATGCCTTTGAAGTTTCATGTTTTATTTATGTTATTGTGTATTATACTTCTGGCCTCCTGAGATATCAGCCCTTGGGAAAATTAAGCCTTTCTGCTGAAGACATTCCAAAATAGGTTTGGAAAGCACTACCACAGTCCATGTTTACCAAAATATCACCCTTACTACTTTTTTTCAATTATTAGGATCAGTGTTGGCTACATTTGAAGCAAAGATTTTGCTTTCTAATTCAAAGAATGATAAACAAAGGGAAGATAAACCAGCAATACAAGGTAGTATTTTTTTGCCAGTTTTGGCATTAGATTAACCATACCGAATGTAGTGAACAGAGGGGAGTCAGATAACTGTCAACAAGGAACAGATGGGCTAAGGAGCAGCCAAATATTTTAAATAGTTTGAAAGACTACTAAAAAGTCAAAGGGTCTGTAGAGTAGTGCTGGGAAATGGGAAAGATGTAGAGATGGAATGGACAATCTCTTTGAAGTTGTTCAGAAAATGGTTAATACTATCTGACACACATGATGGAAGAGCTACTGCATTAGAGGAAAAGCTGATTCATGTCTCATGAGAATTACTGCCAAAAGCAACTTCTACACAGACATTTCTGACCCACTCGTGCACTAACAAAATTTTTAAGTCATTTGTTACAGTGGAATTTCACAGCATTCAGCACAGCAGAGGTAGAAGTTTCATACATATACACAAAATGTAAGCAAGAGTCAGATAGCTATACCTGATAAGAGGTCCCTCACAGGGAAGGTGATGCATGTTGATGTTTACATCATTCCACCCCATTATGAGTTATCTGCAAAGAGGAATTGCTTGCAAATGTTGTCATCCTCAACCACTGTATTATATGTGGTCATTTTATCTCTAAGCAGACTTAAAGAAAGACAATGCAACTTTTATTTAAATATAAAAGCTGCACTGATCTTTCTCAATCAATATTTCCATAATATAATATCCAGAATTATAAAAATAAATATTGCATGAAACAGGAATTTATTCTGGGAATTCCTTTAAAGAGTGCCAGTTTTATAATGTAGTATATACCATTACACACTCTTAAATAGGATTTATATAATGCAACCTTCCCCAGGGGGTTAGAAGAATATCTCCTCCAAAACTTTAATCTGAATTTTCTTAATAAGAAATTAACTACTGTTTCAGCCTATCTCCCTTTAATTGCTAATTCTCTCTTGGAATCCTGAGAAATATGATATCTCTTTTTAAAATGGGAGGCTCCTTTCAACTCACCCTGCTTAGTCATCCCCTGTACAAAAAAAGCAGCATGGTCTTGTACCTGGGTCAAGGGGACCCTCGCTATCTATGCAAGCTGGGAGATATAAAGGTAGAGCACAGTTTTGCTGAAAAGGATCTGGAGGTACTGCTGTGTGATAAGAGGGACATGAGTCAGCAATGTGCGCTCACAGCCCAGAAAGCCAACCATGACCTGAACTGCAACAAAAGAAACATGGCCAGCAGGTCAAGGGAGGTGATCCTGCCCTTCTGTGCCAGTGAGACCTCACCCAGAGTACTGCATCTATATATGGAGACCTCAGTTTAGGAATGATGTGGACCGGCTGGACCACATCCAGAGAAGGGCCACAAAATGATACAAGGGATGAAACACCTTCACTGTGAGGACAGGCTGAGAGAGATGGGGCTTTTCAGCCTGGAGAAGGGAAGGCTCTGGGGAGAGCTGAGAGCAGCCTTTTAGTATCTAAGGGGGAGGAGGAAGACTCTGAGAAAGAAGGGGACAGGCTCTTTAGCAGGGTCTGTTGTGATAGGACAAGGTGAAATGGTTTCAACCTAGAAGAGGGGAGATTTAGACCAAATATAAGAAAGAAGTTTTTTATTATAAAGATGGTGGAACACTGGAACAAGTTGCTCAGAGGTGTGGTGTATACCCTGTCCCTGATGACATTCAAGGTGCGGCTTGACCAGGCTCTGAGCAACCTGACCTAGGTATAGGTGTCCCTGTTCATTCCTGGGGAGTTGGACTAGATGACCGTTAACTGTCCCTTCCAACTCAAACGATTTTATGATTCTATGACTTGCCTCCTAATCCATTAAATTACTCCAGTCTGACATAGCAATAAAATACGTAACAATTGAGTAGTCTGGGGAGAACCCTCTCAAGGTAGCTTCATCACTACATTTATTGAGTCAAGAAACATCTTTTTTTGATTGCTGATGAGCACTCAGATGCTCAGAAATCTTAACATCAAAAGAACAATACCTCAGGACTTTACATATGCCAGTGAAATGTACTGTAGTCATTGGTCTTGTAATTCTGGTCACTGTATAGTAAACTGCAAATTATGAGTCATATATTCTATTTCCATTTGTACTGTGTCTTGCTAGAATGCTATTTGTCCATTTAAGTCAGTTTCTACCCAGTGTTCACTTTAGTGAACTCTTTGTAGATTTCTGAGGAGGGGAATAGAGGGAGGTGTCAGGCTCTGACCCTGGGAGCCAATAGCAGGATGGGAATGGCACAGAGCTACTCACAAGGAGGTTCAGACAAGGTACTGGGAAACATTTCTATACTGTGAGTGTGGTCAAACACTGGAACAGGCTTCCTTGAGAGTTGCTTGATGCCCATGTCTGACAGTGTTCAAGAGTCATTAGAATAATACTTTCAATAATATGCTTTAACTTTTGTTAGCCCTGAAGAGGACAGCCAGTTGGACTTAATGATCTTTGTACATCCCTTCCAACTGAACTATTCTATTCTATTCTGCTCTACTCCATTCTATTCTATTCATTTAGAGGAACTTAAGCACGTCAGCATAATCCAAAATAATGTTTAACAATACAACTATCTTCATAAAACACACAGGAGAGATAAGCAACTTATCTTAGAGATCTTCACTGACTGTACTGTACTTCACTGTACTGGCTTTGGCTGGGATAGAATTAATATTTTTTCACAGAATCTCAAGTGATGCTATGCTTCGGATTTTTAATGAAAATACTGGTGATAGCACATCACTCTTGTAGTTCTGGCTTGCAAAAAGCCAAAGACTTTTCAGCTCCTCATGATGCCCTGCCAGTGAGAAGGCTAGGGAGATGGGATAGGAAAAGATGGGGCCCTGTTTTCCTGGAAATTGTTGAACTTGTGCCAGCTGATGAGAAGTAGTAAATGAATTCCATATTTTACTTATTTGTGCAGATTTTGTTCTACTATTAATCTATATCTCAATCCATGATTTCTTGTACTTTTACCTTCCTGATTCTCTCTGTTATCCCAGCGTGGGGAGAGTGAGTGAGGTGCTGTGATACTGAGCTGCTGATTGACATGCACAACACACTAAAATTCTGTTCTTACAAAACAGTGTATCTCTGGCATTACTCTTAAAGGAAGATTGTTTTGGAACCTCACTGTTGTGACAACTACATAGTGTTTTCTAGTATTCAAGCTAAATTAATTTTTGATGACCTTATAAACACTTCTTGCTGCGCCTGTTGTGCCTTATTCTCATAGTGCTTGCTCTCCTTCCACTAATGTCTTTGTAGAAAGTGTTTAGGAAAATAAATGTAATAAGAATCTGGTCAAATGAGACTATTTGGATCTCTTCCCTCCCTGCTTTATCCTAATAGCCCTTCCCTGTGCTTCTTCCAATTTCATTTTCTTGGGCATCAGTGGTACTACCAGCTGTCCCTTCCTCATTAGCTGGCTCCTAAACCACATTACTAATAAGAAGCTAGTATTCCCCATCCTAGCTAGTCATTTCTCATAATACAGAAAATAGAATCATTCAATGGAGTTATAGAATGTATTACGTTTGAAGACAAGATATCTTGGTTTTTGAAATCAAATATATCTAGGTTCCACTGCCCCTGCTGTAAGCAGGGACACCTCCCATAAGATCAGACTAGGCTACTCAGGGTTCCCTCCAATCTTGTATGCCTCCAGAGATGGAGCATCTGCAGCTTCTCTGGGCAGCATATGTTTGTGCCTCACCATTCTATCAGTAAAGAATTTCTTCCAAATGTCTAATCTAAATCTACTTTCTTTCAGTTTAAAGTCATTATCCTCTATCCTATTAGTACTCTCCCTTATTAAGAGTCCCTCTCTTTCTAACTTTCTAGTAGTCCCCCTATAAGTACTGGAAGGCTGCAACCATGTTTCCATGAAGACTCTTTTCCAGGTTGAGCACCAGCTTAGCCTTTCTTCATAGGAGAGATGCTTCAACCCTCTGATCGTCTCTGTGGTCTTCTCTAGACCCACTCCAAACAGCTTTATGTCTTTCTTGTGCTAAAGGCTCCAGACCTGTATGCAGTACTGCATGTAGGACCTCACAAAAGCAAAGTAGAAGGGGACAGTCACCTCCCTTGCCCTGCTGGTCACATTTCCGATATAGCCCAGGAAAAACTTTGGCCATAGCAGCGTTGGAATGCAATGAGACAAGAATTCAAGGAATTTTAGTCATGAAGGTCATGGTCATGAAGGGAAAGACATAAGCGTTACAGTACTTAGGAACAGATTAAACAAGCCTCTCTTTTCACTATTCAGAACAGATTTTGAGTGCACCAAAAACTGTGTATTAGTTCCATTTCTCCTGAAGATAGCGGCCCTCTTACTATCCCTATTATACTTACCCATCACTGTTATTTGGTGTATATAAAATCATAAACATTTATTTAGTAGACAGTAAATGAAGAAAAGTAAAATAATTTAATCCTCAACTTTCAACTCAGTTCTACTCATTAGAAAGATGGAACTAGCCTTCAACTAGCCTTCAACTAGCCTTCAAATTCTGGTTACTTTTCAGGAGTATTCAGTTACAAAAATATAAAAACTGTAATGCAAATATTTCAAGATAATTTCTTTATTTACTCTTCAACAAGGATCAGTCTGTCCTCTGCTGCTCAGACTACTACATAACATAACCCAATTTCTCCAATCTGAAATATGCTGTTCAAATGTTTTCATTTATTAAGTCTTTCAAAGATACGCTTCTTTCAGTTGAAGAATGAAGGGTGCAGAAAAAAGGTATCAGAACAGGAATAGAGACATACATTGCCTTGCATTGAGTAAACCATTCTGTTCCTTCGCAACAAATCATCAAGTCCTGTGATAACAGAGAAGGATGAAGATGAGGAAGATTGACAGTTATGCATTTTCTTGTGTTTGTTTTAAAAGGGGATAGACTATAAGAGAAAATATTATTTTCAGTTGTATTAAAATGTGTGCTGAAACACTTCTTTTAGAGATGTCATAAATTGTCTAGTTGGGTATCTTTACACAATATGACTAAAAACAGAGCTCCTCTATCCTTTTCTCAACCCATTAATGGCCAAAGCATCTACAGCTAAAATATTCAGTGAAGTTGGAATACATGGTAAACTCATTAGAATTTGTGGCTAGATTAACCTAATAAAGTCTTCTGAAATCTCTTGCCACATCACGAGTAATAACATACTCTAACGGCAGTGCTTCAGCTCCACGTTTGTAAAAATAAAAAAATGAAAATCGTGATAGTGGCCTTGAAAACTATGCAGAGCTTGGTAACAAATACTGAAGAGCAGTGAGGAAAGAAGGAATCCTCCAATCTGGAGTTGGTGGAAAATGAATACAATTTTAATAATATATATTGATGTTGCAAATATGGCATTGTTTCTTTTTAAACAAATGTTAAAATGTTAATACTGCAGTAGATCTAAACATACTGTAATAAATCTCTTCTATGGCTGACTTTTTTTCACAGAATGTCAAAACAGCTGCATGTTTTCCCATCTCAGTTCCAGTGTATTGCCAAACTGATTGGCAGTTCTCACATTCTAGATAATGGTGATGTAGTTGCTAGTTTCAGCTAAAGGTGGAATTTTTTCAGGGAAAGTCTTGTCCAATAGAAATGGAAGAGGGAGCTATTTATTTATTGTCTGTTTTTGTTCAAACTCAATAGCGTTCAACATTTATTTGCTAATTGAAAAAAAAAAGCAACTTTTAAAATATTCAAGTATCCTCTCTCCAGCACAGAACACAAATTTTATTCACCTTATTTCTTTTCACATTCAGTGACCATACCTGACATAGTGACCAATTCTAAATCTTGAGAGCATTCTCTTACAGAAGAAAGGCACAAGGAACAACAAAACTTGCAACATTTGCTAGAATTATCTAGATACCCATCAGTAGTTATTTTTCTTCGTTTGGTACTAACAACCATCAGGAATCTTTTCAGTCTTGTGCCTTTGGTCCTGCATTCATTTCCTTTGCTGTCTTTCCTGTCACACATCCCACTCCATACAACTGGCATGAATCTTACTTAAAGCTTCTGGTGTTAGTGTATGACTGTCCTCACTGTTTGAAACACCAGTTTTCTGAATCAGACTTAGAGTGTTAACATGGACAGATGATCACGGTTGTGCTGACAGAGGCACAGGGTTTTATGTCTCTTGTTACATGTCCATGTAGACTTACAATTTAATAAGCAAAACTTGCTTCGCTTAGCACTCCTACAACTTCAGTATTTGGCCACTCCGTTGGAAATTTTTTTCCCTCACTTCAGAAACAGTAAAGGTAGAATGATTTATTCTCTGAGTAACTCAGAAATTAAGTATTATGGGAAAGTAAACATTGCCTTTCACTTAAATGCAACAATAACTTCTAGAAGTATTCAGAGTCATACTTACTGCATAAAGCAAGAGGTCTGAGCACTGCAATAAGCTCTCTTAGTTTTGATGTGGTAACACTGACAACAAGCTATACTCAAAATACATGCCAGGATCTATTTTCTTAGGCAAGTTGGTGCAATTCCTTTCCTTTCCACTGAGTTGACAAATTGTGTAGAACTAAGAATAAGAGTTTGAGGATGCATTTGTTTAAATGTTCTTTTAATAATTTAGAGTTGGAATCAAGTTGGCAACTTATTACTTAGTAAGAGATCACAGCAGACCTAGGAACATTCTTGCTCAAGGGCAGCCTTCAGCTTGTCTGAACACCTTACACTTAAGCTGCCTGAACAGATCATGCTGTTACTGGAGCCTTAGAAGTGCAGCACTTTCCAGGTACACATAAATCGCCATTTTTGTGATAGCATGACATCTTGTGGACTGCTGGTAGTACTACGAAGGGACTCTCTGTTCCTATCTTAAATATTGTTCACATCAAGCAAACTAGTACATGGAGTGCCTGTTTCTTTTAAAGCTGTCTGGGTCGTATACACAGCTGTCAACTATTTATGGATAAAAAGCATTGCAGAGGGTAAGCCAGTGAGAAAGGAGATACATACGCAAAATCTATATGATGTACAGGCACTAAGACCAGTGATGGCAATGTGCAGAGCCCAGGGTAGGGCAAAATACCTTCAGTGGCTCAGCATCTCACTAGCAAGAGGCAGTCATACAAGACAAGCTCATTTCCTTTTTTTTTTTTCTTTTCCTTTTTTAGATTAACTCAATTCTTGGCAGGTAAACAAAATGGCAAGGGACCCTCAACATGTTGCCTGACAGGCAGGTGGTTGGTTTCTCTTTCCAAACATCTGAGAAGTGAAGATGAAGAATGGAAAAGACAGAAAATCTTGAAGATCTTGAGAGTTTTTCTGTTCCCACCACTCCCACCTCCTTACTAAAAATGGAGATATTCAGGTTTATTTTAAACATTAGAGAATGACTAAAAAGCTTGCTTTCAAGGCATGTGAGCTTGCGTGGTTGTATCACTGGTCCTCATCACTACCTCCTGATTAACAGTAACGGAAAAAATGTCTGATCATTAAGCTGTCTGACTACATTTGAATACATAACCATATACACTTTATTTAAAATCTTTCCTGAATGATATATTCAAGGAAAACTTTGTGCTTTATTTCAAATAACAAGGCAGCACTGAGTTATGAGCCAGCAGAAAAGATGAACTTTATGAAGTGTATATAGTCTTTTTCCACAGGAACTGAGGTCAATAGTTTTATACAACATGTTTCTTTGCTCTCAAGTCCCTTTACTGTGTTTTCACTTTGCATATGGGGTCACTCAAGTCTATTCCCTCTGTTTCGGGCCACCCACTAGTGCTTAAGTTGTAAGAATAGGCAATGCTCCCTTGCAAGCTTTTAGATAGTGTGAAGTGTGAATGTGGAAAAGGAAAGGGAAGGGTGACAGTACTTTACAAGAGAATAGCAAAATATTAGTAATAATAGTCATCATCATCACTATCTGTATTTAGATAATTTTAAAAAGACCCCATCAAGTATCATTAACAGATAGGTTATACTGAAATCATGAAACATACCAGTTTGATAGAAGACTGAGATATTGTCTTTAGACTTTTCCTCCACAGTTCAACTTATCTTTAAATTTTTGACTGAAGAAGAAAATGCAAAAATACTCTGAGAACTTGGCAGGACGTTTCTATACTAATTTCATGAAAGACAGGCAGAAGTTTTGACTGGATATATAACCTCTAGATTCTTAGTCTAAACAGAGGGAAAATCAAAAGTTTTATCCTCTCTAGCAATTTGATATTTATTTCTAGTGAAAATATCAATCAGTTTAAGAATCACTTTTAAGATAAAATCTCAGCAAGTAATGGACCAAATCTAGAATATAACTAGGGGTAGAATTCAGGTCAACATTAAGATTATGTTGATAGTTACTATACGTCCACAGCACAGGAAGACTAGCTAAGTGTATAGGAATGGTCAGGTCATGGCCTGGATTGGTGATTGAGTACTTGGTGAAGGAGCATAACCAGCACTGGGAACACAGGTGGAAGCAACTCATCCGTGTGATCAGAAAGGGTGGATCCACAGTCCACTCCTATCTAGCCTCATATAAAGGCTGGCAGCTGCAAAGGAGGTATGTCTATTTGGAGACTGCCTCCTTTTGAATGTTCAGCAAACCCTGATCTTCAGAAATAAAGATGCTGCCTTTATTACCAGATTGTGACCACTAACTTTCTTGGGAAAGCAAGTATGAATACAGCTGGAGCCTAACCCTAAATCTAGCCTTCAGTGGGAGTTTGCCAGTCTCGCAGAATCAGAAGCTGAGCCTTGAAGGCTAGAAGAACTATCCTTATTCAAATCTTTGCAAAATTTTGGCCATACCCAGGCCTTCCAGTTCTCAAGTGACCACTCAAGGAGGAAAAGCCAAGAAAATATGCATATATATATACAAACTGTGAGACATATATGTAGAGATGTAGGGAATCGGAAGATGAAAGGAGAGAGAACTTTTTCTTCTTAATCCAAAGTGGCTTTGGATAAAAACTCACTGTCTGTTACCAGCTGTTATAAAGCAGCTGTTATAAAGGGAAAGCAGACAAATATATTTGCACCCATTAACTGCTCTGAGCACTAGTATGAAACTGCAAAAAACATAGCAGTGCATCAAAATCAGAGAAGTTTATTGCTTATAGGCCATTATACTTTACAGTACCTAGGAATATCTACTGCACAGAGTATGCTCACTTCTGGTAGATTGAAGTTTGGAATTATGTAGAACACTACACATTGGTACATGGCTGGAGACACGCTTAATGTAGTTTAAATTCCAACAGTTACACAGGATCCAGTAAAATTCTGAAGTCTACTGTTTCTGTAAGAAGCTATAAACCAAACTGATAACACTATGGAGAAAAAAAAAACATCCTTCCATCCAGAACTGAATTCCAGGCACAAGAAAAAAATAAGGCACTGCCTAATTTCACAGAAAACAAACAAACAAACAAAAAAAACCACACACACAAAAAAAACCCACTTGTATATTTTATATATTATATATTCTTGAGAACCAGCAGTATGCAACTGAAGCCACAAGTTCATTCTTCTGAACAGACATTAAATGCCATGGACAAAGTCAATGTTTAACTTGATACATCTCAAAAGTTTATTACTCTAAATTCTAGATTTATGATTGTTTTAAAATGTTTACTGTAGATTTGTTATTTATTTTTTTGAAAAAAAAAAAGGCATAACTTTCTACAGCTACAGAGAAAATAATTACTATGATATGATGACGCGGATGTCTGTGTCTGTCTGCATTTAATAAGCAGATACTTAGCACTGCAACAGGTAATGAGTACCATATCAATTATTTTTCATAACAAGAAGTAAAATTGTGTTGACATATCCTGTCTGACAGAGGTAGAGAGAAATGATGGAATGAAACTCACGATCCTATCCAAACCAGTTTAATCGCTCCCACTTCTTACAAACCATGCATTTCTTTTATCTTGTCTAACAATGCTGGACGAGAATTGCATAGGCCTAGTAAGGAAGAGATAGCTTGCACAGAAACATGCTTTGCACTTGAGTCACGTTTTGATCAAACCATTTAGTCTTAATTGTTTGTTTTAAAACTGGATCTTAACCACATTAGGAAGAATGTGGTTCTGTTAGCAGACATAGACCAGGCTTGAGTCATTACAAAAGATGTAAACAAACTGGATAGAGTCCAGAGAAGAGTAATAAAAATGATAAGAGGTGCATAAAATGACCTAAAGGAAAGGTTGAAATAGTGGAACTTGTTTAGTCTAGAAGAATAAAGACTGAGCTGGGACATTATCAGAATCTTTGAATATGTACTGTAGAGGAAAAAAAAATCAACTACTATCCCTGTTCATTAATAACAGGGTAAGTAATAATATAACAAATTTGTAACAAAAAAGAATAAGGTTTAATATGAAGAAAAGATATTTAACTATAGTTGTCTAAATCACAGTATTCCTGGTTAAGATAAGCTTTAAAAGGCTTCTTATGAGTACAAATGCTGGAAACTGTACTGCAAAAATTCAGAGCACTAAAGCATGTAACAGCCAGTAAAGAGGGACTAAACATAATACAATTGAGCTCAGGGATATCTTTTTTTATAATTTACTTGACATTCTAATAAATTCTATTAAATTTCATTCTACCCACTCACTATCCGTGTCTGTTTATATAAATTATAAATAGCCTATAAAATACCTATGTAAACAAAATTCAAATTTTCAGCTTAGTCAAGAGCATATTAAATTTAACTGCTTTGAAAAGCTTCTTTATAAGTAGCTGAGATAGAAAATGAATATGTATATATAAACACATAGACGTACAAAATAAATATACGTACACATTTTCAAAACTTATGTACTCTACAGTAGGTAGTGTACATTACACGAGCATTTTCTGTCTTATCCACAGAAATTGTTCATGTTATTTCAGCTGAAAAGGGAACAAGACAATCCAATAGAATTCTAAAGATTAGCTACAGTCCTATATAGGCACTGCATAAATCATGCATCTCTACTGTTAACTTGAACGTACCACCTAAAACAAACTTCAAACACAATTGTACAAACTTTGCTTCAAGGTTGAAAGTCAGTTTAAGCACTTTTGCATGTTATCGAGTTGGAAAAGGAAGTTTTTAAATTTTAGCATCCAACTTCAGTGTTCCCCCCAAAATCTCTTACACTTAATAGGGATATTGTTTTAGGAAAGCTTGAAAGATGTTAAAACACAGAACATGATTGTTAGGACAAAAGGTATAGAAATTAATAACATTTGCAGATATGCCAAAACTACATACTAATACTTGATAAGGTTGGTTGCCTGAAGAAGGAATAAGTTTCATATTTGGAATTTAAGTTTTTCCATTTTGATTATTGGCCCAAAATCTAGAGCTGGGATCAGCCACTTAAGATATTTACTAGAAGTAAATTGCATAATCCAATCCAAATGTCCCAAATAAAGCAGCATTGATTATGTGAGAGAATCTGCTCCATTCCTGCCTGGAATGAAGCTAAACTTGGACTATTGCCAGAAGGTAGGTTAAAAATTGGAAATCTACATACAGAAACAGATGTTTCTTTGAGATACGTAGTATGTATGTACAGCCACAGCATACACTGGGCATTTAATCTAGGAACTGTAGCTATAGATTATGTAGCTTCTAGATTATGCAAAAAATAAAATCTTCATACTGATGTTTTCTGCTACACTTAGAGAGACCTCAGAAATAACCATGTCTCCAAGGAACTATGGAGCTTTTGTTTCAGTTCTTTTACAGGAAGCCAGGCTGATTATTAAAGACTGAACTGATCAGCAGTTTAAAATAATAGTTATAGAGCTAGTACTGAAGTTTGTTTACAAACTATTAGTTCTAATTTAGAACTAAAGGTATTTAATTTCCAGGCAAATTATGCAGAAGTCCTGTCTTCTGACTTGAGAAGAGTGATGAACCTGCGTGTATTTGTTACGACTGACAGCATACTACTTCACATCTTTCACTTTCTTAGTTTTGTACATAGATCTGAACAATGAATTTTGAAGTTATTGAAGAGCTGCTTATTTTAGAATGAGAAATAAAGATAGAAAAGATAATATGCAGGTAGAGTAAAAGTTACATGAAATAAATGGAGCTATTTAATTGGACATTAGAGATTATTTGAACCCTGAATAACCTGTGGTGTTTTCTCAAAGAGTGGAACAAGGTTCTTCAGGAAAGTCAGTATAGATAGCTTACAGTGTCATCAGCAGCAGGAAATTGGAATAGCAGCTATGATCTGGAAGTTCAGTTCTTTTCCTGAGTAGAGTTCAGGGAAGAAACTAAATATTGCAAACAGGTGGGAGATATGTCCCTTCAGTTACGCTAAAGCATAGATTTTTCTCACACTTAGGTCCTAATAGGTGGCAAATGCCAGAGAAACTTCATCCAGTTTCTAAAAAGATGCGCTCTGGCAGTCAAATCAACAATGTGTAAGTAGTTGCTGATCCATTCTGCATGATTTTGGAACACCTATCTGCTTGTAAATTCTGCAGGAACTAATGATTTGATTAAAAACTGGATACGTCAAATATCACTGTTTTGATGATACTTCACAAGCAACAGTACATAATGTTTCATGTATATAATCACAATTATTGTGATTGTGAAATATCATCAATGATGAATAGATAGTAAATTACTGTTTTTGGAAAATCCACTGCAAGGTCCTTTGCAGCTTGATGTTCATTTGAACTGGATGAGACTCTCCAAATGTCTGTCCAGTTTAGTTCTTGTACTGAGCCGACCTGTGGTCTTCTCTGACTACCTCATTATCCATTTCTGCTGCTTATATTAAGGCATATGTTAGAATATCTCTTCTCTGCATGCAGTTTGACTAGCAGAAAACACTTGGGGGTGTCGCTAGGACTGCCAGATTTTCCACAAAGTATATTAATCGACACATCTAATAAGAAGAAACCTACCAGCTAGTCTAGATACAGATGGGCTTTCAAAAGAAATCTTCAATACTGCTCAAAATTCCCACCTGGAGAGTTGCTATCACATTAAAATATTTCTTGAGAAGGTGGCTAGATATCTAACTTATCTCAAGTTGATCTAGCATCTCATCTACGTGATGACAAAGTAGAGAATTCCCAGGCCACCCAGAGAATTAACAACTTAAATATACAGCATGTGTACTCAGGCATGGCTCTGAACTCAGTTGTGATTGCAGAACAGAGATGAATGTTATTGCTCTATCATACAACTTAAATTCTGTAGTTCCGTAGCCCTTGCCACAAGTAACTCTTCCTTTTTTCAAAGGTATACTGATGTAACAGTATATTCATGATTTAATCTTACACCACAGCACAGATTATCAAAGCATCAAAATTTCAATTTTTTCATATGGATTTGAAAAAAAGTCTTTATCACTTCTGAAGTACACAAACTGTATTTTAACTCTTCCTACCTCTTCCTCCTCCCAATAAGCAAATGCCAACATCTTCATCAGACGATGAGACCACTTGCCTGAAAGTTATGCTGACAATGTTAACACTGTTCCAAATACTCATTTTTGCTGATTTGAACATAAAAACTATATATTATGCTGACAGACATTATCACCTGAAGTTTCCCAGCAGTCATGATTCTTGTACAGACTCACATTTTGTGCTTACAATTTAGATTAACCGGGCAACTTCAATTATTTTGCAAATTATTTGGGGTGAAAATATACACCAATGTACATATTGGTGTATGTATATAGGTAACATATGTTATATAACATTATTATGTATATAACATTAAGGCATGAAAAAAGAACTGGAATTCCCAGACAGTAATATAGCATATATTATATTTAAAATGGCTTTCATATTTTTTCTGTACTTTTAAGTTTTTCTACCTTATTCCTATGTATCCTATGTTTGTATCACTAGTTCTTTTGCTACAACTGAAACGACCATTAATGGAGAACTGTTTTACTTAGTGGTGTCATCTATCAAGACTAAACTCCACTTTGACTACCAGATTTTCTCATTCCTCTAAAAGAGCATTCCAGTACCAGTTGCAAATCTCACAACTGTTTTTTCCTTTACAGATGTGATTCTGCTGATCGAAATTCAGAATCTGCATATTTGTAAGCTTAATATTTAAATGTTCAGGAATTTTTTCTCCCATATAGTAAATAACTGTTAACTCTGCAAAAATATTTGTAGATTTATCTCCTTAATGTCTACCCAAGTTATTTCAGGTGAATAGATGCTAGCAGAATTGAACCACACCCAGGATTTATTAAGAACTTTCACAATAAAATAAGGTACTATTATACAAAAATTTGTAAATATGAAAAATTACATTGCAAAATTAGAAAACTGTCTTTTCAAGAAACTAAGACAATAGACCTTTTCCTGTTTCATATGCATCACATAACAATAAAGCTATCTACGGTCCTATAGTGCTCTTCCACAACTTTACATCTCAGAGCTGTGCTAATCAGCACATCTCAACTCTTACATCAGCAGAGAATTCTCCTGTAACTTCTGAGATGTTATTGGCACCCTGAAATTAGTGGTTTCATGTACCCATTTCCACCGGCATTCAACAAGACACTATGTCTAACAATCAAAGCCTTAGCATATTTCCAGAGTACAAAACTATAAACAGATATAGAAAGGAGGCCAGTTATTAATGTCAGGTTTTTAATCAGATCTATTTTCTCTATGAAAATAGTCATGCCTACATAACATGTTGCTTGGCAGGGACATTTTTTTTTAGCAACACCTACATTGGCTCATTCATTCCTGATCTGACTGTAACCGCCAACTCGTTTTCACTCAGAGAGCACATATTGGCTAGCCAGTCACCAAATAACCTGCTGCTCTGATAGCTTCAGCCTATATTCCCATCTCAAAAGGAAGAATGTCATAAGAAAAGGGCAGGAAGGTATTAGCAGTGTACTTAAACATTAGTTGATGTTGATAAATCAAAGCCTGAAACAACTTACTTTCCAGCATTTTTGGTGCATTTTTAAGAGATAGATCTTCTCATTTTGTTTGTTTTCAATTTATTTAATCACTTTCTCCTGTTAATGTTTTAGTGATCCAGTTTTAGCTGCCAAATGACATCCAAAACTTTCTTTTTCTGCCAATGACTTCTGTAAAGTCTTTTTTTTTTTAATTTTTTTTTTAACCTTGCACATTGCAAGATTCATATTTCCTGTCATTTGGAACCACACAGTCCTTAGAAAGGTTGTAAAATCTCTTTGCGTACAAGCACTGATGGAAAACATTCTAAAAGTGCTTTTCTTAAATAGCAATTTGAAAACACGAGTCAAAACGTTACATTAAGCAATGTAGCCCCTCTGCAAATGCTGTGCTACTGCATCAGAGACCACTTGAAGGAAAAAACAATATCAATAAAACCAAGGTTATGTTTTCTCTCCCTTCACTATTTACAACGTCTTTAGGAGAAATAGTATTAGTATGCTCTGAAGGAAATGACTAAAACTTGCCAGTAGCTTATTTTTCAACAGTTAGCAGCAAGAACTCTTATAAATGCAAAACCAGAGCTGAATATGGAAATTGAAAGCCAATTTTAAAATAATTTGCATTCTTTAATTGTATTCAGTCAACAGTTCTTATAAGTGTTCAAATTCAGATATGTAGTTAAATCACGTAAAGGAATATTTCTACAAACAGCCTTTTTTCTTGACGTGTATTTTTCAAAATGACTCAAAAAGGAGTCAAAACACCTGCTGACTTCTAATCTGATGTTTCACTCCTACAGCCAGTTGTCCAAAGGCATTTTCTACATTCTAAAATTATTTTACTGGTTTGAAGGGAAAGCAGTGATTGTTGCTTTCCTCATCTTTCAAAAGGCTTTCCATAGTGTCTCCCATAGTATCCTCACAGACAAACTAATATACAGACTAAATAGGTGGATAGTGACGTGGACTGAAAATTGCCACCTCAAAGGGCTATGATTTAGGGAGGGCTGTTTGAGTTAGGGCAGTTTGGTTAGGTTGCAGTTAGACTCTATGATCTTTAAGGTCTTTTCCAACCCAAGCAATTCTATGATTCTGCGATGAGCAGCACAAAATCAAGCTGGAAGCTGAGCACTAGTGGTGTCTCATAGTAGTTGAAAATGAGTTCAACAGTTAACATCTTCATTAATAATTTAGGTGATCTAACAGAAGTTTGCAGATGATATGAAACTGGGAGAAGTGGCTGATAGGCCAGATGGCTGTGCTGTTATTCAAGGGCACTTGACAGGCTGAAGAAACAGGCTGTCCAAAATGTGGGGAAGTTCAGCAGAAAGAATTGCAGAGTCCTGTACCTAGGGGTGAGCTTAGACTCTAGTGCAGACTGAGTGCTGAATGGCTGGAAAGCAGCTTTGCAGAAAAGGACCTAGACATACTTGTAGATAATCAGTTAAATACAAACAAAAAACATGCCCTTGCAGCAAAGGCCTCAAGAACTCAAACATCAATGTAAGCCATACAAAATTTAAAAATAATTAGAAAATTAAACAGATAACTAAAGAGAGTCAAACATATAAGGTGAAGTGGAAGGTATACATAATGAAACCCAAGCTAATCTGAAATTTGGCAGAACCACAGTAAAAAGATTTCAGGGTCAACAGAGATGCTGTTTATAAATAGAGGTGCTTATGTTAATATGGTTTGGTACCTAGATCCTTGGCATATAAAAAAAATGTAATGAGAAAGGCTTTATCAGTGTGATCCCTCAAAGGAAAAAGTGTTTAGTAAAGTTAAAATTAGAACATTTGAGTGACACTTGCACTATCAATAAAGCAAAAACAGAGAACAAGCCACAAGTATATATGCGTGTGTTTTTTTTTTGTTTGTTTTTGTTTTTTTTTTTAAGGGAAAACTTATTTGGAAGCTGTTCTCACCATCTAAGGTGTTCTCTTATAAAGAACTTGGCTGTATCAATTGAAATTAAGTTCTTCTATTAGTTGCCTCTATTTCTTTTGGAACTTTTTAAAGAAAGTACACGATAATGAAACAATGAAGTCAATATCTGCACATGCTCCCTGCATGTGCAGAGAAGTTTAGCTTATTTAGAATTTTCTAGTTTTCTACCCAGGAAATTATTGTACAGCACAAACATGCATACAAATAAAAACAAGGAGAGAGACGGAGAGAGATGAAAGAGAGACAAGCAGATACGGAGTATTTACTAATGAGTTCTGGCACTATCCCTTGCCTGGATATAGCTTCATTATTTGTGATGTGATTATGTTCATTACATCCATAGATTTTCATGAAATTATAAAATAGTTCTAGCTGGAAGGAACCTTTATTTTCCACAAGAATACCTTGTTAAAGTGAGGAGGAAAGAAGCGCAAGCCAACAAACTTCTTCCCAGCATGAAGCATTTTTAAAGAAATAAGATTGGTAATGAGATTTGTGTTTTAAGAGAGGTGAATGAGATAGGTTTAAAAGAATAGTTTATTTGCAACATGTACGTCAGCACACATTTCTTATTTAAAACACACAATATATTAAGTACATTAAGTATGATCACTATCATAATTTTTTAATCTTCTTCCAAAACAGTTTTGTAACAGCCTAATACACAGATCATATAACTAGATAGACTGATATGGATTCTCAAACACTTTTCAAACAGAATTGGATATTGAATAGCTTTTCCATTTCATGATGAAATTGTATCAGTGTTCTAAGAATTTACAGACATTACTCTTGGAGGCCAAAAAAAGTAGCCTTTCAGCCAGTGATGACATGTATCAACACAAGGATTAGTAAGCAAAATATGCATAGAAAATACAATCTTGCTTAGTAATATAGTATATGAATTGAGAATAAGAATTCTTTTCTAAATGATTACAATTTACCAAAATTGCTTGCATTCTTAATCATTATACTTAGTCTTTTTCTGTTGGGGGATGAGGGACAAGTGAATGGGGAGAAAAGAAAGAAGGATGAGGACAGAATTTCAAGATTAAATTCAACAGGATCCAAAGTCAAATGGCATTGATGAAGTAGTTCTGATCTGTCATTTATTTAGAACCGTGGCACTAGGTAAGAATGGCTTTTGTGGAATTAAATCAGTAGATCTGAAGGATTTAGTATGGAATTTTTGGTGAGCATTCTATACAATGCTTTTTTAATGAGTTTTTTTTAAAAAAAGAAAAGAAAAAGATCTAGTAACTGAAACTAGTAAATTGATGTAGTTTTTAAGTATAAAAACATCAAAGTGATCACACATGCATTTGTGCATGCTTAATACAAGGGAGAAAGAGAAAGGTTTAGAAAAGAATAAGAGAACTAGTGGGCAGGAGAGAGATCAGGTAGAGGATTTAGATCACTGGGGCATGAAATTGGATTAGGATACCAGATTAGCATCTGCAGCAAGGAGAGAGAGGACAAGCAAAAAGAGTAAAGTTACTTAATATGTTGTCAATTTTCTCTTGGAAGAAGCTGGTTGGGTCTTGCGCAAAGAGAGAAATGCATTCATCCTGCAAATCTGCCTTTTATCCAGCATCTATGTCCTGAAAGAGTCAAATGTATAGAGGATAAGTAGGGTTTGGGACTAGGAATTTGACAAAAAGTTTAAGAGCAAATGCAGCAAGGTCACTCAATTTTGAGTTTTCTCTCTCAGGGAGAGAAAGTACTTACAAGAGGTGACTTTGTAATGACTTTAGCCAGATGGTGCTTAATGAAGAGGGTAGTAAAAAAAAAAAAAAAGATCAACAGGAGAAAATTACTGTTCTAACAACAAAGGTTGAAAAAGTGAAAGCTAGAAAAGGAGTTTAGAGAAAAAATACAATTCATTAACAATGTTGAGCTGATGGTAGATCTAAAGAAAGGATCTGAAGAGTCTTCATAGGCAAATGAAAGGTTAAGACAGAAAGAACTGAATCATTAAGGGTAAAAGATGGAAATGCTAGGTGAGAAAAATTTTACTAAGAAGTCATTTTAGTAAGTAGAGATATTTCTCATCTACTGGTAAAGAAATGTAGTCAAGGAAACAAGTCAGTTCACAGATCTGTATTACCCACTTGAAAGCTAAAAATTACTACTGAGATACTAATTGGAAGATGAGGATAGAAGAAAAGGACAAATAATGAAAAAAAACTATTACTATTAGGGTTTCTGAGTTGGTTACATAGTTTTAAAAACCAGAGTGTAAAAGAGGACAAGGCAACATTACAGAGACACGCATGAATGATACAGGATATAATTAGAAATTAAGAAGCAGAAATTAATAAATTAAAGAGATCACTGAGTACTGAAAATGTGAGTGGCCAGTTAGCTAGTTAATAGAGAATTTTACAGCAAATGGTAATTTCATCATCACAAACAATTCAACTGCCACTGCATCATAAATTATCATTTTGCTTGCTCAGTAGAAAGTTCAGTAGTCTGTGACTGTAAAGCTTACTATGCACTGAAGATGAACCATGCAGTGATTGAACTATGAATTTAACAGAAACTGATAGTTTAAAAGTTAGGTGGATGATAGTCCAGCCCCAAATACTGTGGTCACAAACCTAATTTCATTAGGACTCTTAAAAAAAAAAAAAAAAAAAAAAAAAAAAAAAAAAAAAACTGCCCTATTCTTTAAAAACTGGAAGATTGAGTTGGTCTATAGAATCGTAGACATCTAAAGCTTCTTTGCCACATCACAGGCAAAATGATGCATAGTATTTCTCAAAGAATACAGAAGTATTTTTAAGTGCTAGAAAATATTATCTATATTAAATAATATAATTTATATTTCAGTACATTTTCATTTTGACTTAGGCCATCTTATGTATGCTTGATGTCCCCACAAGTACTGAAAGACAGTTTTTGTCACCTAAGAAATTTTTCTAAGGAAAGATCTTTTATCTGAACACTCCACCAAATCACTTCTCTACAGGATGATGTAAGATGGTTGTACATGAACACTCTAGTAGTTACTGAAACTGGTGCTGCTGGTTCATGCTATCATATGCATGACATTATGGATATTTATTTTATGGTTCCTTTTAAGCTGGAAACACAGATTTCTTGTACAAATCCAGCATTCATGCCTTGGAAGCGTGGCATTTTTAGGGATAGGTATTCACAAAGACAACCTGTAATTTAATAGTTTGTGTTTGGCTACCCTCTGCTTAAGAGAGAAAGATAAGGTCATTCAGAACCTTGTTAAAAAAAGACACTAAACTGTAGGAGTTCAGAACTGTTAGACTAGCTTAGGCACTTGCCAGGTACATTCTGTAAAAAGGATATAAGGTCTGGTCTTTTACTGCAAGCTTTCTCTACTGTTACTCTTTAAACTTGTAGAATAGTTTATAATGTTAGTTTGAACAACTGTTCATAAACATCCAAAAAAAAAAAAAAAAACAAACAACACCCCAGTAACTACATACTAACCTATATAGCATGTTAAATTTTAACAGAGAAACAAAATAATACATGTGAAACTGTATTTTTTTAATCCACTCTATTTTGTAAAAGCAGATACACATGGATATTTGTGATTTTTTTCTTAGTGCAATGCTTCATAACTGTTCTCATGAGCTAATTATAAATCCTGTGGATGCACATGTTTTCTAATTGCTCTAAATGATTTGCAATTGCTGGGAGATCACCTTATTTTACAGCTTATACTTGGTGTCATGGTTACTGGCTAAGACAATGAAAGCTGCCAAATTTTCTTATTTAAACAGGAAAAGCAAAAGTATGCAGCACCTATAAGTGAATAACTATCCATTACTTACTCTCTATATATGCACACAAACTTGCATCCACATACATATTAGAGCTTTTAAAATCCATTTTCTTTGGTAGATATGATAGTAAAAGCATATTTTGTAAGTTTTTACACTAGTTACAATTTTTACCATTTTTTTTGTTTTGTTTTGTTCTTTTGCCAATGATTATCATTTACCTATTTCTTAGCAGGATATGTTGCTCCTACACATTATCTGCCAAATTCTCTGGCATTTTCCCTGTCACAGTGAAACTCAAAATCTGCTAGTTAATTTTTGTGGAGCTGGCACCTATGGGTATTTGCCTGTAAAAATATAATTGCTTCCTTCCTTCACTTATTTATTTCCTGACTTTAATGGTTTTGCTTAAAACATTAATGTAAGTGCCAGAAAAAGTTATTACTTGAATTGAAAACTCCATGACCTGGAGATTCAAAATATCAAAAAGACATGAATTTTTATAGAATGTGAAAAGGACTTTTGCCTACTTTTTAATTCATTCATTCCTATCCTGGTAGTCTGTAACATAATTTAGAAGGTAAAGGTGACTTATCCACCTCCTGTCACTGTCAGTCTCTTCTAAACCTTGGGATACAGCACTACAAATGCTTCTGCTGTTTGATTGGCACAAGTCATAGAATAAGAGTGCTAGACTGAGGTACATGTTCAAAGGAGAAAAATTATTCAGTCATGTAAAAGTCTTAATGTACTCTGGGGGTTTTGCTAGTTTGTTTGAAATCTATAGATGACTTTTCTTTCTTGGGACTGAATTTTATATCTCTTTTTGTTCTGTGCTCATTTCAGCATTTAAACACATTTCCTTTTATTGCTGATGTTCGCAAGGAATTTAGAGAAGTGTGTACATGGCAATGAAATGAGGCTAACAGCCCCACAGGCCTGCTGCTTGCCATGCAGAGGAAGTCTGGGGGGCTTGTAAGCTTCATAGACCATTGAAAGAAATCTTGGTGTGAGAAACAAAAGCAGAAAGAACAGGAAAACACACAAAAAAAGTTAAAAGGCTGCATAGTAAGGCTGGAAGCAGGCTGAGCAATGACTACTATCTTGTACCACCCAACTGGGGAGGTAAGCAGGAGAAGGAATGGGGGATTTGCAGATCAGAAAAATGTGAGGGAAATGACAGACCAGTAGAACAGGTAGAAAGGTCTGATCTACAAGAATGAAGGCCACTTATCTCCGGAAGGTAAGAGGAATCTATGGCAGTTCAAATCTCTGCTGCTCTAGATAAGGGTCCCCACAAGGAGGAGAGAAAGTTTGTAGGGCAGCAACATTTAGGGAAAAAAAGTTGAATGTGAGAGCCACAGTAAAACAGTGATGTCTTTCAAGCTGTCTTTCTTCCGCAAAATATCAACACTTACTTTTGAGCTCTTGCACAGGTGGACTCAGCAGTAACATTTTCACCAGCCCCTTCCTGGCTGGCTCCTGCACTGCAGATGATTTCCAGCCTATGACAGCTCCACAGGCCACAGTCAGTTCCTATTCTGCAGAACTGCCCAAAGCAAACAACCTGCTTTTAACAAACAAAAAATGTTTAACCTCTGTTAAAAACATCCTTAAGTAAGGCTAATAAATATTCTCTCCCAATCTTCTCTAAGATGAGGTTTCACTCGCCAGCACAGGCTCAGGACCTCAGAATGAACTACTGCTTACAAGAAAACCAGAAACATTTCAGCCTGATTATTCAGAATGTTCAGCTGTATTTCAAAGAGTTGCAACTTCCCTGGCACGAGCGCCAGAGTGTTTTTAGCTGAAATACAAAACAAAGAGAAGAAATACCTCTTAAAATTATGCCAGTTGCAACATGTTAGAATTGTTAAATATCCGTTATTTCTCTGTAAGTTCTACAATGATTTAACATTAGTACATTTTGAATAAGACACGTGAAGGTAAACGTTTCCACTTCTCACACAAAGAGGGAAATTCTGCTGTCTGATGTGGGTGATCTCTTACTGGCATTACACAGTTTTTTACTTTTCATTTATGAGATCCAGGCCTCTATTTGATGTTGGAATTCACATTTTCCTTGATCTATGAGAAACTTTCATGTATGTTTTTCCATTATTCACCAACTGTCTTGTAATATATGTGTGTTCTTTTTTATTTATGGGATCAAGGTGTTAAATCACACTCCTTGCAATGCCTGTTTTTCCTTTTGCCTCACTTCCCTAAGTGCTAACTCTTAAGGACTACACGCATGAAAAGAAACTGACTTCCTCATAGGCCATGACCTTTCATGCATAATATAAATTCACATATTATGGTTATAACATAGTTATAGTTATTCAAAAGTACTGCAGAGAGCTATTTGACATCACTGTATATATGTAAGGGCAAAGGGAATTGAGCTACAAAGAGAACCAACTGTTTTTATTAATGCACAATTTCATAACTAATCATTTTGTTGAAGCATAACATACATCTTGGGAAGTAATATATTTGTGCAAGACATTTGTAAATATAACTATGCATAAACGCTTGACTTCAAAGCATTCCTACTAGAGAATGACCATATTTTAACAAAATGCTCGTCTTTTTGTTAGAAATAGTTGTATTTGAGGGAAGAAGTGTATTACAAGGTATGCTCCTGAATATGAGCATACCTCACTTTTCCAGGCTGAAAATCATGAAGTTAATTAAACAAAGTCTGTAGATGAATTCATCAGGGACTTGATTTTTTTACTATCATTTAGTGCTAGAAAACCGTTGTTTTGCAAAAAAAGTAAAATACTCTTAAGTTTAAGCTTTTGCATTCTCATTAGATTGAAAACAGCAGCTTCAAGACCAAGAATAATGCTTCTGTGCATCCTCCTATATACATAAAATTAAATTATGCTTGAAGTCATATAGAGATTCTTCTTGCACTGAGGTTGAAACGCTTTCGGGAGAAGGGTGAGCAGAGCATCAGTTAGCATGGCTGATGCTATGCATGCATGACAGGCAAAAATATGATAACCCTCAAATTTACTGAGACTGCTAATTAGGACTGTTAAGTATAGTCTATAACATGCAATATTCTTAGCTTAGAAGCAAGTCTGACGGTCCCACTAATTTTAATAACCTTCTGCTAAAAATCACTGATCATTTGCTTAGAAAGATCTCTTCTGTTTTGTGAACATTCAGGTCTCTGCAGAGCTTTCTCTACTCCAGACTGACCAGCCCCAGCTCTCTCAGTCTGTCCTCATAGGAGAGGTGTTCCATCCCTTGGATCATTTTCGCAGAGTGGAGGGACAGTATCACCTCCCTTCACCTGCTGGCCACACATCTTTTAATGCAGCCCAGGATTCAGTTGGCCTTCTGAGTGGTGAGGGCATATTGCTGGCTCATGTCAAGCTTACCATCCACCAGTACGCCCAGGTTCTTTTCAGCAGGGCTGTGCTCAATCATTTCAGCCCCAGCTTGTATTGGTAGCAGAGGTTTGCTCAACCCAAGACCTTACACCTGGGTTTAGTGAACCTCATGAGATTCTACCAGGCCCACTGCTTGAGCAGTCTAGATCCCTCCAGATGGCACCCTGTCTCTCAGGTATGTCAACTACACCCTATAGCTTGGTTTCATCATCTGCAAACTTGCTGAGGGTACACTCAACCCCACTGCTGATGCAATTGATGAAGATATTAAAGAACCTAGGTCCTAGCACTGATCTGTGATGGATACCATTTATCACTGATCTCCATCCAGACAGAGAGCCACTGACCAGCATGCTCTGAATTTGATCCTGCAACCAGTTTTTTTTAATCCATCAAACAGTCCACCCATCAAATCCTTATCTTCCAAATTTGGAAAGTATGATATTGTGGCATACCATGTCAAAGGCCTTACTGAAGTCCAGATAGATGACATCAGTGTCTCTTTCCTTATCCATTGATGCAGTTATTCACCTGATAAGTATCAGAGTTGTGATCTTGGGATCTTCATTTAATAAGATACCAGTTGACTTAAAAAACAAACTTTTTCCATTTGCTTTCCAGCACTGAAATTAAAGCAGTGCATTGTTGTTTTTTCTGTTAATGGTAATTTAGCATTTCTATTTTCAAGAAACACATTACAATTTGAAAATTAATATCTTGTTGTTGATAAGCAGAGCAACAACAAAAGAACTGCTCTTACCATTACACTTTTTAGTTAATCTACATACAAAGGCTTGACTATCTCATGGGATAACATTAGCAAAGTTCTACTCTGTCTAGCAAGAGCACCAAACAAACAAGTTAAAACTGAGAAAACAAAATAAGTTAGCAATATATGGTTACTCAACGTGGCTATTATGCTTTCTACCCTAAATCCTCAGAGATAATAAATAATTTCCAAATGGAAACATAGCCTCCATTGTACCTTAAGTCTACACTACACAGAAGTGTTCTGTCACATTGTTTTAATCTTCTACCCTCAGAAAACTTGAAGCTGATACTATTTGAATATAAATTCAGAATTCTACTCTGCTGTTCGCAATCCCTGGGAACATCGTCATTCACATTTGCAATACTAATAAAACTCAGAAATTTGATTAAAGATGGTATAATCCCTTTGTCTTCTGATATATAAGGCTTACATTTCAAACAGTAAATAGAAAAACACGCTGTGAAACAACCATAATGTTATTTCAATAAATCAAAACATGGTGCTTGTAAAATGGAGAAAAATTGAAGGGACAGAGTGACTAATCTCCACTGAAAAAACAGTTGCTTCAGATGTATGTTCTGCTGAATTTGCAGTATTCTTGGCAAACGCACATGCAGTCTGAAAACTGAAAATAAAGATCTGCTTATAGTCAGTACTAACTTATTTCCCTTCTCCTTACCCCTGGTACTCACTGTTCATTACAGCAGATCAAAAGTTTCGACTTTTGTAAATTTTAGCTCAAAAGACAAATTCACTTACCCCTGCCATTTCCATCCTTACAACTTTACTGATTTTACCTTAGAATTACTTATAGATGCTATAGGCCAGCTGCCACCAGACATGTTTTTCTTATTAGATTTTAGCAGGAAGTGCTAAAACATCTATAGCTGATAAAGCTACTTAAAACCAGCCATGGCCTTCTACCGTCAGAATCCACAGGCAAGATTAATATTGTACATGCATGATGTTCATACAAGTATTTCAAAGGATATTTAGCACAAACAAATAAACCACAGCTTCCATAGCTGTTGATTTATGATTTCTCATTCCACTGATTACTTTACTTGAAGAACCAATAGCTATTTATCTTTAGTAATGGGTGTGAAGAGACGGACAATTGATTTCTCTTACTTGCAAGTAGTGGAATGGTTCAAATTCTCCTTTGAAGAAAACAGTTGTGCTATTGGAAGCTAGGTTTCATTCACTGAACCATGACCACCGAAACAAAGAAGGAAGTGAGAAACCAAAACCAAAACCAAAACCAAAACCAAAACCAAAACCAAAACCAAAACCAAAACCAAAACCAAAACCAAAACCAAAACCAAAACCAAAACCAAAACCAAAACCAAAACCAAAACCAAAACCAAAACCAAAACCAAAACCAAAACCAAAACCAAAGCTCCTTACTCTTAGAAGGACTCAGGTAGGCAGTGATAACTTCACCTCCACTGCCAACCCTTAAATGAGATCTGGGAAGGCGTGGATCCTGGCTCTACCCCTTTCAGTCACTCAGGGACATTGCATGCACCTGAGTTCCCTGGATTGGCCCTGCCTTCCCAGCAGGTGCTCCATCACTTGCAGGCCATGACCTACAATTTCTACTACACCTACCAAGGGAACGTCACAATGTTGCTTGTAATACACAATTTCTGTTTTCAGTTAGACAGTAAAATGCACATGACAGTCTTTCATGCTCAAAGACATAATTTTCCACCAGCTACTGGATTTTGCTGCTTGAATCAAAGTACAGTCCTTGCTTCGGAAACTAAATTAGGAACAATGTGGTTTTCTGAAAGAATATATATATATATATATATCAAAATAATATAATATATATATCAAAATAATGACAAACAAAGTTTACACATGAAGAGGAGGCTCAAGTGTGACCTTATCACTCTCTACAAGCTCCTGAAAAGAGGATGTGATGAGGTGGGAGTTGCCCTCTTCTCCCAGGTAACAGTGATAGGTTGAGATGGAACGGCCTCAAGTTGCACAAGGAGAGGTTCAGGTTTGATATTAGGAAACATTTATTCTCAGAAAGAGTAGTGAGGCATTAAGAAAGGATTCCCATGGAGTGATAAAGTTACAGTCCCTGGAGGTTTTGAAGAACATAGCAGGTGTCGCACTGAGTGACGTGATCTGAAGGTCACAGGTTGATGTTGGACTTATTGGTCTTTCCAGACTTAATGATTCTATTTTATTATAGAAAATAGACTAGCAGTATCCCATGTTCCTGGTCATTAGTCAAAGTACTTCATGCAATAACACACAAAAAGCCCAAGTTAATGAATGTAGCCAAACTGCAAATTGTACTCTCTGATTTAGTATTATGTTGATACTATCTGTGACCTGAACAGCTGTCACTTGTAACATACATGTTACTCTTAGGTATAGGTTTTCTCCCCTCTGTTCAATAAAAAATAATTTCGTTACCAGATTTTCTGAAAAATAGGGAAAGATTTGAAATGAGAAAATATACTTCCTATTTAGGATGGCTAGCAAGAGTTTCTTATCTTAAACCCATTAGGAACTACTATGTTGGTTCTTTTGGCTTAACAAGTAATTTCATTATTACAATTACTGCTTCGATGACTAATGTAAAAGAAAGTGCTTCAAACATAAAATCTTATATAAAGGCATGAAAGCAAATACATCACTGGGATGGCTCAAAAATGGGAGAACTATTTGTGTTAAAGTCTTCTGCTACTCTACATAATAGCTAATGTTATTTAATTTCAGTCCTAAAATTGATTCCATATGTAGTGTATTGGAAGTGCTCTTGCCTGTATTGTTAACACTTCTCGCCGCAGTTAAATACAAGTTATAATTAGATCCTTTTCTCACACACACACAAAAAAAAATTAAATTTTGAATTTTTGAATTTTATAGTAAAGTGGGGAATTGTAACATTAAACGTATATAACTGAATGCTTCTATAAAATAATTCTTTATAAACTAGACCTCATAAAACTCACTGCTACATTTAAAAGCAATGAGAATCATTTAAATGTTTAACTTCCTTATTGCAACTGATTTTTTAAGCTTCAAATGTGAAAATCTGTTCTCATTATAGCCAATGAGGGAAAATGATCACACATTTCACAAGATTCAGGATTTCACCTGAAGGCTTTCCTTTCAGCCTTAGGACGAATAACTGGATGTAAAGCAAGAATGAATGAGGGTAAGAACTGAGCTGTTATTTAAATCACTTCAGTCATGGAATGTTCTGCAAAATCTGTCTTCAGCCCCGTAGCATCTGCAAACCCACGCATGCAAGATAACTACTCATCTACCTCCTCTTGTGTAAACAATCTACTGGCTGTGATGGTTTCTAGTGGTACATTTAGGCCATCTTTAGCTATCTGGCCTATTCATTACATAATCAAGTTTGTAAAAGTCTCTATGGTTAGCACACAGAAGCAGTCAGCAGAAAGTGGCCCTCAGCCAGGGCAAGTTATCTACCTTTGAGAACGTATCACAGTTCTCAAAATAAAATCTTGCAAAAATATTGTGCAATTGAAGGGTCAATTGTTGGTGCATTAGCACTTAATTCCCTGGAATAGTGAAATAGGAATGAGCTCATTAACAACAATATTTACTCCTGGAACAGGGTATAGAGGCAGTTCCTCTCCTGCTGCTCCATTTTGCTTCCCTCCTGCAGTAATTTCTCTACCCCATACATTCAATTTCCACAGACCATAGTGTCATCTGGCAGTAGTTGCACCTTTAGCAGCTGTTGCTGGATGTGCCACACACAAACCCAGCCAGCACATCCTCCCTGAAGTCCAGTTGTGTTACTTGGATAATGCACATTCCCCAGATGCTTTTTGCTTCTCTCTTCTTTCCCCTCTGCTACATGCAATGAACTGCTGGAAGGCGTTCTGTGAACTCTCCATAATCTCTTCAGGAAAAATCATCTAGGTTAATTTATACTTATTTTACTCATCAATTTGAGCTTATCTTGCTCTACTGCTCTGAGAATTACACTACATATTTTTAGGCTACTGAAATGTTTTCAATGTTTTTCAAGATATAGAATAAAAGAGTTTGTTTCTGCTGAAGTTTTAATTGAAACAATCACCAAAAAAAAACCGCACCACACAAGAAAATACAATTCTAGACTATGTTTACCAATTCCCAGCATATTGACAAGCTTCATTGTCTTCACTAAAAGTAAGCATGGACAGTTAGCTTTTGCACTCTTCCCACTGTTCTAATGACACAATCAGAGCTGCCTATTTCCTCTTCCTATTATTAAAATATGGAGCCCTTCCCTTCCCTTCCCTTCCCTTCCCTTCCCTTCCCTTCCCTTCCCTTCCCTTCCCTTCCCTTCCCTTCCCTTCCCTTCCCTTCCCTTCCCTTCCCTTCCCTTCCCTTCCCTTCCCTTCCCTTCCCTTCCCTTCCCTTCCCTTCCCTTCCCTTCCCTTCCCTTCCCTTCTTGTTTTTTTATCCTTCTAACTCTTCTTCAAATCTACTTATTACTTTTAAATAATAGGATGATTTTAAATTGATTCATAACAGGTTAGTGAAGAATCATCTGTTGCACTAGAGAACAGAGGTCCCTTCCAACTTCAGCTATTCTGAAAACATCAGTAAGTTTTACACTTTGGAAAACAAGGTATTATGAATGAATCAAACCAGCTTACTGATCTATCCGTAGCAATTTGCAATTACATGTTCCTCTATACACAAATTTTATAGTAAAGCTACACTTTAACCTTTGAAAGTAGTTTATCTCAGAATGAAACATGGTGCTCTTGTCTTAGAATTTAGTAATCCTATCTTTCCTGTACAACTGTGCAGCCAAATGTTATGCTCATAAAAAAATTGTCCAAAAAATGCATGCAGTTTCACACTTCATAGAAGTAAATAGTAAAATAATATTTTTCTTACAGCATAGCACATATGCTGGATTTTTTCCATGAATAAAACCACATTTATTAACTTTAATTTGATCGTAAATTATTCTGTATAATTCTGAACATCCACCTAATGTTTTAATTTAAAGATTCATAATCCAATTGCACTATTTGGGGCTATTGTGCCAGTTTAAACTGTAGGCACGAGTGTGCAGTTATGAGCATCCATTTCCCCTGAAGTACAGCATCAGACTTTCACAAACATCAGCTATGAGCTGCAGCAGTAAAACACGTCTATTCATTCCCTGCATCAGGAAGACATAGCTCAAGTTTAAATAACAAAATGTGGCATCTCTCTTTCTACAAGTGCCTGGACTGCACCTATTGCCAATCCTGTTACTGAGGATTGCAGATACATAGCTTGAATCGGATTCTGTTTTACCACCACATAAACTTACCAGGCAGACTCTGCCCAAGCTCTTGCATATCTTGAAACAAGAAGCTTAGAATACAGCCTTTTAGGTTTCCAGTAATTAATATATTTTATCAAACATATGTTTTATTGGAACCTGCTGGCCTTATCTACTTGATCAAAAGCAGAAAACCACCACACACTATGACAGAAAGGAAAAAATCACTTTCTTCTAACCAAGACTCTTCAATTTCTTCCTGCACATTTCCTGCTTTAACATACGCTTAATACACAATGTATTTTATAAACAGTGTATGGTGGTCTCCCAGTGTCATGTCTGCTTAGCATAAATAGATGACTGCCTCGTGTGTAAAACATTATAAATGTACGTAATAAGAGAAAAGGACTGCACAGATTCATGTCAGTGGAAGTTTTCTTAAGGTTCTTAAGTTAGGTAATTTTTTATTTTATTTGAACTTTCTATTCATTCAGTGTGAATGTGCAACTGGAAGCAGATATATCCTTTTGCCTGAGATACTTTTACATCATTTTGCAACAGTACCTTGGTTCTGTAATCAAATAGCACCTGAGAGCACTTTCCTGTGAAGCTATTATTTTCAACATAAAAACAAAAGGAAATATATATTCTCCTCCATGTACATTCAGCATTCATTATTCTATTTAATCCCAAATTAATGTGTTTCAAATGCAAAACTGCATTATAAACTTGTGGAATTAACCAAAGTGCCATGTTAAGGACAGATTCTTGATGGTGGGAAAGACATTAGAAGAATAACAGCTCTCAAGGTTTAAGTGTTGCTGCAGGGTATTAAACTCCATAGAAGAGTGCAAGTCAGACGTGTCAGGTACTTTATATTCATGGACAATTTCACAAAGGAGTTGATCGTGCTCTACTTACATTATGAAAGCCAATAGGAATGGCATGGTTACCAGTGTAAAGACTTCAGTATTGAGCCTGTCACATTGGCTGCTAGGGACTTCTTTGTATTAAGTGTTCAAAGCCAAACATTCTTGTAGGTATTTGCTATTAAATTGTTTCATAAAGGCCACTTTGAGCTTTCAGTTCTCGAAATACTGTAAATTTGCATGAGAGCCTTGGGGCAAAATGCAGAGTTGATATAGGTTAAAATCACTATTGCAGGATTCAACCCTGAGTCCATAACTACAGTTGGCATAATGAAAAGAAACAGATTTACCACTCAGCTGTATAAATCTGTGACAAGCAAATAACTGCTGTGTGTTTATTTCCCTGAATATTGTTCCTAAAATTTTCATTTTAATGAACAAAAAATCTAGGTATTCTGTATACTGACACAAGCAAATTACAATATAGTTTCTACAGTATTTTTCTGTTAAATTCCTGTTTGCAACTCTTATTTATCATGTAAAGAAATATGCAGACTATTAAAAGCTACAGCTATTCCAGATGGAGACTCATTATCTCTTACCAAAGCTGTCTCATTTTGTGTGAAACACCTAACACACAAACAACTCTGAATGTTACACAATTGATGAGCTTGGTTTTTCTCTCTGCAATTAGTCCAACTTTACATGGAATAGTTTCAAGTAAAAGACCTGAGATCCTGTCCACAAATAATTTTGCCCTCTAACTTGGCAATGAGGACTATGAATAATCCCAAGAAGCTGAGGGATTTTAGAATAGGCCTTAGAATGTTCAGAACTGACCTAAGAGGTTGTATTTCTCTCCCCTGCTGTGTTTTAGTTGGGGTTAAACATTATATGCTTATCTAACAGGATGCCTGTCTTCCCTGCAGGATACAAAGAAGCATATATAAATCTGCCCCACACATTTGCCTAAGACATCTGAGAGTTCCTCTGCCAGCTCTCTGAGCTCACAGACACAAGCCAGATGTGGTCTGGAAGCTATAGATCCATTTTAGTATGGCCTTATGCCCAAACTAAAACATCTTGCCTCAGCAGAGCTGTGTTAATGACTAGATGGCTTCTGGACAGCAGCTAGTAAACACGGCCAGTTCCACTAGAGGCAACACAAGATCACTCGCCTGTGTATTTCCTTGAGAATTCTGTCTGCAAGTCTCACAACTAATTAGGTTTATGGAGTTTCCCAATTCTATCAAGATTTTAACAGTGCTGTACATGACAGGAAATAAAAGAACAGGGACCCCTAGGAATTGCCTACTGAAAACTCTAGCGCTTGGAGAAAATGGAGCTTCTCCAGGTGTAGGGAAGATTTTGGTTTCCAGATAACTGCTTAGAACAACAGAACCTTTTCTTCTAGAACAAAAGAAGCCTCTTCTTTGCCTCTTGTCCATATCCTGAGAAGCATTTGAATAGCCTTAAATGAAAAACATCAATGCATTATAACTTTGGATGCTACTTTGGCTAAATATTCTTTTTATAAAGTGTAAAAATTAGTGTATTAATTTCAGACTAATTAAGTTATTAATTATGCAAATTTAAAGAAAATGTCAAATGGTTAAACAAAATAAAAACTGTTTTGTTTCCACTGAATTTGTGCACAACTAGTGCATATAGTTCAGAGACTACATACGATAGAAATGTTCTATTCAGACAAGATAAGCTGACATTTCCAATAAACAATCTGAATAATTCTGAATACACAGTTGGAGGCATGGAGGGGGAGGATTGATTTCCTTTTGATTTTTTAAAAAATACATGAAGCCAATACACTATCCTAGTCAAATGATTGACAAGAATTATATAGTTCGTTGTTCTGGTCAGTACAATTGTACAACTGGAATTTCAATTGCAAGTTTCAGATCCAAATCTGCCATTGACCATATTAAAAATTTGATTATTTGTTCACAGTTAAGGTAGATTAAAGAAAACAAAGAACAGTGTTTGCTGATACTTGCATGATTGATTCATGTAGTTCACAAGTATTTCATATATGCCTTACATTACTGCTGGCATGTTACTTGCCTATACGGAGATTCAGCCCTCACATGATCAAACATTCTCACTTGGTATATTTTATTAATTAGAAAGCAACAAAATAAATCACAGAAGTATGTTATTTAATAGCAAGAGTAAGCAAGATGCTGGCTTGAGCATCAGAAAATCTCAGATATCTGAATAGAAAGCTTTAGTAAACTGACCACTGATTGATTTATTAACTATTATTATTATCATTTTGCTGTTTGGAATACACTGCAAGGATACTATCGCACAGAATCCAGACAGGTTTTATTTCATGTATGACAAGGCATGCAGATTGGACAGAATGATAATTATAAGCATTTTAAAATGTCTGTGAAGCACAACTCAGGTGATACTTGACCTATCTGAAAATTCACTATCTAAATTATTATGTAAATAAGTTCATTGATCTGTACTTTTTTACATCTTTTTCCTTATTACTATGTCTTATGAATAGTCAAAGACATAAAATCAAATTTGTTCACACTGCCTGAAATGGAAATAATAGTAGTTTTCAACACATACGACTTTGCTTTAGTCTGCCATCTAAACCGGGATGTATGTAAGTTGTTCTAGCTGTGCAATACACTATCACTGGATTTTGACAAGTTGCAATAAATACAGTGGGAGAAAACTCATCTTGGATATGTGAAAATAAATTTAAATCATTCCACTACACTAAGTCTATGCAAGTTTTAATCCAAACTCAGTAACCATGTTTCAACAATAGAAGTAGTAGTACTATGGATTTCAGCAGGTATCCAATATGCATTGGACTAGGAAATATATAAGACAACCTATGGGAAATCTTGTGTTTCTAGATTCAGGATCTGTCAGGATAATGATGGGCATCTAGAATGTAATGAAATTCCTATGTGCTAGTTACTACCTGGAACAGAAATCATACTTATCATTACTACGAAAAGCACTATATATAAAAATTTCAGAGACTGGTCCAAATAATTCAGAAATGGAAAAAAATGGAAAAGATAGCTGGAACCTGCTGATTCTTTTAAGTTACTACTGGAGAACTAGGTAAATATATATATATATATATATATATATATATATATATTATAATATATATATAAATTCCACTTAAATACATCTTTTCTTCTAGAATTTTTTAAGCATTATTGCTCTCTTCTTTCAACGTGCATAGAAGTACATGGATATTTTTATTCTCCTGGTCATATGCATTAAAAAAACCCACTTTAACCAGGAAACTTCAAATAAAATTGTAATTTATTTAACTTTAGCTTTGCCTGTGCTTGTGTCTGAGTCTCTGTCAAATCCCAGTTTGTGCCATTTTTTCTCTGATTTTAATAATCCTTATCAATGACCACCATAAAGAATACACACACACTTTTTTGCAAATGTACCAGCAGTCAGACTTCTATCCAAACAGTGTTCTTCCATTAACATTATGCACAATCATAACAGTGTACCTTTATCAGGTATATTCCACTGCTATTTTACAACTGCTCCTCTACTGTTGTATTTCTCTCATACTAATGGTTAAGTTTCTGGAATACAGATGGTTTTATTCTAGTAAAATAAACTTATACAATACAATTTGCAGACACAGTTTCAGTGTTTTATTGTGGTGGCCAAATGCTACTTGCATATCTGGTCGCAGACTTTTGTTTACTGGACTTTGAATTATTGAAATGACTGAGTTGATCAGCAGAAGACAAATATGACAGTAATTTTGCAGATCAGCAATAGTGAGACATAACTGAAAATAAGCTAATGTTCTGACTCAGCAACATAACACTAAGTGAGATGGTTTAGAGAACAGAACAGGTGAATAGAGGATCCTGAAGAACAGATGCCTACTGAACTGAACAAAACTGAACTTCTACTACTGTTTTTCAAATCTATCTTGATCTTAAAAAGGTATACTTTATAAGATCAAAATATAAGGTTATTTTAAGAGTTTGTTCTACTATGCAGTGCTATAGAAATGATGTTTTTGAGTCTAGAGTAAAATGATAAGTCCGGGCAAATCCCTGGCCTTAATGCTCAGCAGAAAGTTTGTCCAAGGAATGAAGCAAGATCGCAGAGTGGGCAGCAGCAGTTTCCATTTCCTGCCCTTATTCACAGAAAGACCTCCATGGGTATGCATTCTGGGGAGGGGGAAAAAGCACAGCCAGGAAATCTGAAGAAAGTCTTGTGATCCCATGAGGTTGCCTTTAAGCAAGTAAATGCAAGCAGAATCACTCTTCTGCTGCAGACTGGGAAGCGAAACTGGAAAAGGAACTGTGCCAAGGAAGAAAACAGGGCATCTATCTCCAGACCTCTGTGCCGACAGCTGAGGAATGAGTCCAGTGTGAGCAAAAACTTAACCTTATCCATCTTCTAGATTTCTTGTGTAATCAAACTGAGCTCTGAAAAAGCATGTGCAATCTTGAATGTCTTATTAACCAAAATAGAGACATTGCTTGCCAACTGTGTTTTTCTAATTTCCCACAGCTCAACTCTGCACCATATGTCTTTAAATCATAAATATACTAATAACATTTATCCTTTCAAGTTGTAATTGCCTAGGCTCACTGATATTTGTGTAATCATTTATTATTTTTTTACACTGCATGTGACTCCACTCATCAGCTGCAGCAGTATTTAAAATTGGAATATCACAAAGAAAATAAAGACATTTAACTGAAACAAAGTTAATGTGCAGTTTATCGGATTCCTTACAGACTCACTTCAAGACTTTTTTGTATATAGCATATGGTACCAGTATCTCCCTTTTATGAATAACGATGTGATGATAGACTCATGTCCAGTTCATATTTGCTGTACATAAGATGAGATTTTGTTGGTGATGAGAACATCTGAGAGTAGAATCTAATTTTAAAATAATGGTGTTTAGATCATGGTGTCTTATTTTTGATAACAGGATGTTCCCTATATTTTTCTAAATATTTTTTCAATTAACATTTAAATACTCAATCACTAAGTCTTCCACTGACTTACTGGGAAATTTTCTACAGAAATATCAGCAAGACTAAAATCAGAATGGACTTAGTTCATGATTTCCCTTTTTTTTAATGTTTATTTTTTTTATTCTCTATTTTGAAAAAAAAAAAACAAAACAAAACAAAACCAAAACAACAAACGCTATTACAAAAGTCAAAATATTTAGGAGGCTGCTGTATCATTCAGTAGTTTAAACATTACACTGTTTTAAAACCCTTCACCTTTCAATGTAGCTCTAAGCCAGCTTCTGAAGACAGAGGAAAAGCAAGAGATGCAAGGGGCTGAGGAGTGCCAAATAAAGCAGATGCTCATGACTTTATATCTTCCTCTCAACACTTCTAGGGCCAGATTTTGGTCATGGCTCTTCCTAGAAAGTCTGCCTGTGGTAAAATTGCCTGTGCAGATACATTCATCTGCATAAGATAGGAGACAGAGTAGATATCCTAAAGTAGAAAAGATACAGAACGAGCAGAAAAGGTGGAAAGTTGAAAAGAATATACATGAAACAGAAAGTCAGAAGAAAGATTGGTTTAATAAATGTACCAAACGTGTATGTTCATTCCCTTTGGAAAAAAAAAACAAAAACATACAACACATTATATCCTTCACAATCATACTGAAACAAACATGCTTCTTTCAACATATGGGTCAATTTATTATCTCCATGTGAGTATGTGCAAAAGCTACATAAAAGCAGAAAAGAAACATAAAATTTGGTGTAATTTTCTCTCTCCTTTTTCAATAATACATATTTCACTGAGTAAGGAGGGCATTTCACTTCTCTCCCGTAGTCCTTAATCTTACTTTTGGTGGCCAATGTATATTATTCTGCTGAGAACTATTACTACCACAGCTGCTGGTGCTTTATTCTTCAACTCCTTGTCATGGTATTTTAAGTTCTTTCTGAAATTTTCATGAGCAAAATCTCACATCAGCCGCATATAAAAAACTTCAGAGGATCCTGTTTAAAAACCTGTGTACTCACTAGTGGCTCTATATTAAAGACACTAAGTGAAGAAAATCACTGATAGTTTTACTAACTACTGAATGTCCACTGAAGAGTTGGGAAATGAATGGTAGAAGGTTACCTACACTGTGTGATTTTTTGCCCAGATTTATGGTATTTGTTTTGAATTACAATTAATGCTTCTTGAGCATCTTAAAAGGAGTTTTCTTCCCTGGAAGAAAATTAAACAGCGTATTTTTACTGTATTTTAAAACATTAGTATTATCCTATGTTCATCTTATTAACTTATTCCATAAATGTTTGTGGTATAATTATTCCTCTGAGAAGTAAATAAAGCCTACAGCACTTAGGCAGATTTATAACCTTGTCAAAGCAATTATAACTGCATTAATTCAAAGGCTGTTTTCCATGCCTGAATTAGGAGAGAATACAACCAAAGACTTGTGGTTCAAATCTTGAGGTATATATACACTATATTTTGTGTCAAAGTCTATTTTTTTCTTCTGTACAAAATTTAAACTTGTGCATTTACATTTTTTTCTTATGTTTCAGTGGAGCTAGATTGGAACACATTTGTCCTCGAAATTATAGCAAAACAAAACTTATCATTTAAATATCCTTTCATTATTGAAACTTTAAATTCAACTTAAATTTAAAAAAAAAAAAGCGCCCTTTTCTTCCCAAAACTAATAAAGTTCATTGATCTGCTGTCTGATAATCACACATAGACAAAATGGCCCAGTTTGGAAGAGACCTCAATTGTATTATATTATATTATATTTGGCTTTAAGGAAAGGAATAATTCAATAAGGTCCTACACAAGGTAGAGGCTATTCCAAAACTGCTATTTGAGATTCAGCTCTGCACTTCAAGTTTTTCAGAGAAAAATGTCCTTCTGCAGATCTCCTCCCTGTTACATAAAATAGGCATGACCTTAGCACAGAAGTGTATTCATTTCATATAATACCTGTTGAATATTTGGCCTACACAGATTTATCTTGAGATTTACCACATTTTTACAATATTGAATACAAATTGTGTGTCAGTTCTAAAATTTAACGTGAATTGAAAGTGTTAAGTTTACCGAGAACATGTACATACATGTTTGGTTCCCTTCTTTTTCCCCACTCCTGTGCACAGTATGACACAGTAGGTATTTCAGTTACACAAGAAGGCTCCATGATCACCCATCCATGCAGCTGCACCTAGTTATGATGAAAATGCGAACTTCAAATGTTCTTCCTTGGTGCTGGAGTTCAAGTGTTTCATACCTCTTTTTGAGCTGCATTTAGTCTCCATTTTCTGTGAAGCATCATGTTTTTCCTCCTCACTGACCCAGTAAAATTTATCACAGGAAGATATAAATGCAAAATTTAAATAAATATGCTATTTTTATCTCTGAGTTAGGTAATTTACACATTTAAAAGATATTTTAAAAATAGAAGTTTTTAAACTCTTCCTTAATATAATGTTTAAAAAATATCATCTGAGAGAAAATTCCAATTTATGCCATTGCTGGTCTAGCAAATTTATTGATGCCTCTCAACTGAAGACCTTTAGACACAGAAGTAATTTTCTTTAGGCAGATAATTTAATAAGTCAGTCTACTCAAAGTTCCTACATGGTAAATGGAGAGACAGTGTGCTCTAAAAAAAAACACCACATAGTGGAAATGACCTTTCTCCCTCTATGACTAAGAGAACCTAATGCAAGTATCACATGACAGGAAGTCGTGAAACTCCGCATCAGCTTCCCAGAAAACTATGATAAAGCTAAGGACTGCTGCACTAGATTTTGTGAAACAAAAAAATGAATGACACAAAAATCCTAACACCCAAACACACATAGCTGAGAAAAGAAATTTACTTTAAAATTTTAATTCAGAAACACCAGCCCTACGCACACATCACCCTATTTATGAAGTATATTTAAGTTCACCTTTTCTTACTTGATTTGAAAGTATACTAGTTGTTCACATGTATCTTTCAGTGTGAGAGCATTCTCTGTCTCTTTGAAGTTACTAATAATACTGATAATTACTACTCTGTAAACTGAAATAGCTCCTTAGAATACAGAAACTATAGGAACAACCAATAATCCAGGCTCTTATATTAGGCAAACACTGGAATTTGTCAGAGTCCTTTCATTAACACTAATTTCATGCACAAGACACTGCAGAGCTCGGAGATAAAAATATGCATTCAGACAGATGAGAATGAGAGATTCAGATCTGTTTCCACATCAGCTCCATGTTTGAGGTGCGTGCTTACATCAGAAGAGTGCAGCAGTATTGTTGCTTGCTACATGTATTACATGAGGATTTTGGTCTTTTCCAGGCTTAGCTGATTCACTGTAAATAAATAACTGAACCATATGGTTTAATTCATGGGACAGATGCCATAGGGACTTGGTGTCTTTGAAAATAGTATAAGGTGAGATTTTATGCACCTGATAAAAATACTTTTTTGCTGAAGTTGGCAGATTCTAAAAAATGGCTTTGAGGATTTAAGAATTCAATATAGGCACATAAGTCCTCATTATCTCTACGTTTCCATTTCTTAGAGGCAGAATACAGTTAATATGGATTTCCTAACTCCCAAATTTAATTATGAGGGTGAATAAATTAAAAACTGGCAAGTACTAAGATGCCACAGTAAAAAGATGTACTGCAAATAGCTTGAGATTTGTTTTACTCATTTAACTTAGTTTGTAAAATGAGGAATGAATAAGTACCTTGAGCAAGAATGTTTGTTCACAAAAAGAATGTTAACTGCATTTCTGTGTGAGCAGCATATGAAGTGTAGAATATGGGAGGATTTGGCTTCTTGGCAAAGTAGTGATTTGTGTTTGGGTGATGTGAGGTGCTTCCAGGGCCAACACCCTGGGAGCTTTTGGCTGAAGCTCTGCTTATGGACCCCAGAAGCCACAGAACCCAACATTCTGCAGCTTCGCATGTAAACAGTCATGGCTTCACTGATCTGTGACTCATCCTCACCTACAGGCACATATCCTGGCCTGGCTTCAACCTGTCTCCAGGGAGGTGACTCTCTGGAGAGATAGGACTACCGTGCTCCTGCCCAGGGCTGTGGGATAGGTCTTGGCTGTTGGCAGCCTTGTCAGCTGCAGTCACCAGAAGATCATCAGCTTTTCCCTTCCATGGTTTATAGGTTCAGCTGGCTCTCATATTAACATCCATTACTGTACAGTCGTAGAATCATAAAATCATAGAATTGTTTGAGTGGGAAGGGACCCTTACAGGTCATCTGGTCCAACTCCTCCACAATGAGCAGGAACACCTACAGCTACATCAGGTTGCTCAGAGCCCCGTCTAGCCTGTTATGCTGCTGAAGGTGCAGTCTGAAAAAGACTTAGTGAAGTTCTGTTGGTGAGGACTCAGATATTGCTAGAAAAACTAGTTACAGAAGACTGTCATGATTTCAGAAAACCAGACATGACTGAGGAAATGAGTGTCCTTTTTCAAAATCATAAAAAGTGATTCTAAAAGTCGGAAAAACAAAGAGCTTGCCTTTTAGAAATAATACAGTCAAATGTTCAATTGAGAAAACCAGTTTCTCATTTTATTAAAAATAAACAAGCAAACAAATGAGCAAACCACTAAATTGAAAAGTGCATAAATAAATGGAGACTAATAAGTACTGTGACATTAATCAATACTAAATTTTGGACAGTGGAGAGATGATATTAATCTGTTCGGCTGGCAAAATCAGGAGAATAAAGAAAAATAAAAGAACAGAATTATTTCTAACCTATTTCATCTTTAAGAAAATATTAATCTGTTTGAGGTAGACTTACCCAGATCAGCTGAACTTGAAGATTCCGCACTAAATTGGCATTAAGATGCATCACACACTTTCATTGGATATGGGAGACATCAAAGCATTTTCTGCCGTAGTTCTTTGTGCTTCATTTATCTCCTGAGCCAGAGAAGCCATATACTATTCTTTACTTCGGTGTTACTAATTGACCTAGCACACATTGATTCAGTTTACACCAACTCCAATGTAGCAGCATGTTATTTTTGGTAATCAGCCACATCTAGCGATTCCTTTTCTGAGCTATTCACTAGGAAGTATACATTGGAGGTATCTATTTGCAATCAACAGGAAGAGTACTTTCTGTCTCATAGGCTACTTGCAGCTGAATTCAGTGAATTCCATGGTCATGGTCCTTCCCCCATTCCTGCTATCATTTAGTCTCAGTCTTATCCTGAGCACTTTGTCCTTGCCCCATCTCCCTTTAGACTGATAATGCATTCTTTGGACACATTCTTCCTTTCCTCATATGTTTGAGGACTACTCATCCATTCTCATTAAACACAAACAAAAAAACCAAACATGAATACCAAAATTAATTGTGCCTTGCATATATATCCCCTGCATCAAATGGAAAAACTAACATAATTTCTCCTTACAAACAAATTGATCAATTACTGTGTTTTACATCAGATATTCTTTCCTACTTCCTTCATTTAGGAGGAATGTGTTCATAGCAACCCACAAATCATCTATCCTCCTTTCTCCTTGTTTCTTTTCTTCCTCATGACACCAGTGATTTCTCATCTGCTTGGTTTGTTTTGTTAGTTTTGTTTACTACATAACACCAGGCGTTATCTATCCAACTTCATCAGATTGGGAAAATAATGTCTTTACTATAGATATATTAATGCAAAAACAATTTCTTTCAGTTAGATTGCAGATTTTGGATTTATCTAAAGTTACTGAATACCTCCATATCTCTTTCTCCTTTTACTGTGTAGGGAAATCATACAGCTTTATTCTTAATTTAGATAGGATGCATTTAGCACTGAACACATGAAAAAATTTCAGGAGTAAACTCAGTATTATCCAGCAATGCTTCTGCTTAGAGAATATTTGAGAATGTCTTGATGTATAGAATTTGAAGCATTGTTTTGGGGGGACTGAAGTATAAACAAAAGAGACACTGCCCAAATTATTTTTCCAGCCTTGGTTGCTGATTTTGGGCAAAGCAGCTGGTAACATAAGCAAGCAAGCAACATCAGAATTTGCAGCTTTCTTAAGATAGAGAAGTTAGGTGAACCAACTGAAAGTTTAACATAAACCATCTAGATTATAGAAAAAATATTTTTACCGTCTTAAAAACCATCATAAATTATTCCAAAAGTAACAGAGGAATAAGAAAAAGCACAGGAACTATATAAACTTTGTATTTCTGTATCCCCAAGTGTAGGAAAAGTAATTTGTAACTTAACCACTTAAGCTATGATTGCAAGGATGGTTTACAGATAGAAAACCATCAAACAATAATAAAAAAAAGATATAGAGTAACATAAAATTAAGAAATAAATTCTATCACTTACTTTTCTCCACAAGAAAACAGAAGATTTTTCAGAAAATGAGTTATGAAAGAATTTCCTTTTGAGCATCCATTAAGTAGATTACACTGGTAATAATTTCTCGGCACACTGATGGATCAAAGGGATTTTCAGACCTTGTCATGACCTCTTTTTAATGCAGAGTAACACATCTACACACATACAGGACTCAGTTGTCCTACATTCAGATAAAGATATCTAGGGGTAGAGTCTCAAAGTGTTGAACTGTTGTGAGCAAAAGACAGCAGTGATCCTTGAATGAATGCGTTACTGCATGGTGTGTTCAGTATTTCTGGCTGACAACACAAGACACAAACGTAACAGAAGTTCTAAGTAGATCACTAAAAGAGCATATTACTAACATACTGAACACAGATATTTAAATGAAAGGCTACAATCCACACTACTGTTTTTGGACTATTCACCCATGCTCACCAGTATTCTGAGAAGTCAGAGTATCCTTCATAACACATAGCAGTCTACACTTACAATCCAGAGCACTAGAGCTATTCATGCAACTGGGGAAATTGGTTTGAAAAGCACATCCATGTGACAGAATAGAGCATTTTCCTAAATGATGGTCCACGTAATTATCCTTAAGACCAAATGTTAAAGATAAATGCTTTATTGTTGCAGAATAGGTATGGCACAGTGAATATGATGAACGAGTTCATCACATAATCCTAGCTTCACATTCTTTGAAGACACACACCACTGATGTGAATTAGTGCAAAACTGCCCCCTGCAGTCATAACGCTCCTGTGAACATGATCTTTCATCGTATCCTTCTTCATGTTTTATATCAGCTGATCCTTGTTATGACTCAAATACACAAAGGATGTATGGAGCAGATATCTGGCATGCAGGGACTTATATATGGCCAGATGGGAAACAGGCCATAGAGAGAAAGTTACTTTCATCACAAGCCAAGACTATGGGAACTGTTCTAGACAATAGCAGACATTTATGTAGTGGACCTTCATGTTCAGCATGGAAGAGGATACATAACATATTCCATGGCAGCCAAAGTAAATACTTCTATTAGGACTTCCTTATTCCTATATTTTTGTACAGTGAGACATCAGAAACAGGTGATGGCAAAGTACTTAAATTTAGTGCTTAAAATATCACCTTGCTTTTCATTTGCATTTTTTTAATACTGCCAGTAATGATTTCTTGCAGTGAACAATTAGGCCAAAGACTGTTTGTTGTTTCTTTTCCAGGTATGCAATAAATAATAAAAAACCTTCTAAAGTGCCAGATCTTCCTTATTTTGTAAGTAATTATTGGATTGGGAGTTTTTAATCATAACCTGATTCCTATCCTCATGTGATTAAATGTCATAGTACAGTAAGACTACCTGGATATTTGGTAGTCTGAATCACTCTGGAGAGACAGCATCTTTGTCAACTCTTTCTCCTTAGCAAGTGCACAGGACTTGCAAAGCTACTTATGATCAGCCACTAAAAACACACATCAAATACAGTGTTAGAATACTGATGGGAAAATGCGGAAGTGTTTTAAAAAGTTTTAAACTAAAGAAAAATATCACCATGTTCTTTCAACTTTCAAAAAAGTTACATAAAACAGTTGTTTCACATATATGTAATCTCCCATCAGCCACTAAGCCAGGAAAGCCAAAACTACATATATTAATAAGTAATGAAACAATAACAGGGATATTTGGCTCATCCTTGCCATTTCTGTACCTAGAACAAAGTTGTTAAGAAAGATCACTAATTTTTAGGAAATTTAAATGTCAGTAGGGAGGAGAAATGTTAATCAAAACAGTTTTATTCTTTAACCAGGTATAATGAAGATGCTTCAGACAAAAGTGCTTTTGCAACTGAAATTAGAGTCATTAAGGTTGTGTGGTACTTGTACAGCATCAATAAAATGGCATTTTCCTGCTGAAAAGAAAAATCAGTCTATCATGTTTTCCAAGACTGTACTTAATTATAGACTATAGCTGTTGCCAGTCTCCTCCTGAAATCCTATTTAGAAAGAAACAGGAAGAAAAAGCATAGTGTTTAAGGACAAAATGAATCATTAGACGACCTAACTTTTTATACATTTCAGGTTAACACATCTTAATTTGTTTAGCTATTTAATTAGCCTGATGATTAAACTAGTGTATCTCTTAAAAAAGCACCCATCCTTAATTCTTTCTAGATATTTCCAGAGACTTTATCATACCTCTTGATAGATTAACATTTAAAACAGATTATTAGTGATTTAAGACCATTACAAATTTGAATCTGCATAAAAACAGCTTCCAGCTTTTGGTCTATTGTATTGTAACTCTGTAAAAATTTATGAAGTCCCTTTGTGCTTTCCCTTGGGAAAGTAATTAAACATGGAAATCTATTCAATACTCTGTAGCCTTTAAAAACCAACTAGGCAGACTGAGCCCTTTAATTCTCTCATTCTAACATACGCTATCCAACTTTCAGACATTTGTATTCCTTCCCTGTATTCTGTCTGTACATGCAACAAATGTACTTACCTCCTTGCTCTATAGACAAGATATAGGTAACGTGCAGATATAAGGCCACACAGATAAGCTAGAGCGATGCTACATATTACAAACATAGCACCACTTTTGCCTCTCAGATAAAAGCATTTTAACACATCTAATATGAAACCTGGACTCTTCTCAGAGTTTTTGGGCTATAATCCTTCATTCTATTTATATGGTCTGTTTTGTGTTCGTAGATATGCAGCCTTGCTTTTGTTAATATTAAAGCAATGCATTATAAATCAATCTTGTCATCTGACAATCCATGTGATCACCACATTTATGTGATTATTTAACATGATTTTTACTAGCAATAACTTCATATTTCCAAATACAAATCAAAAGTATCTAAAAGGCTTTAAAACATTAATTTCTTTGCAGGCAACATCCTTTTCAACAACATCCCCAATTAGTAACAGATTGTCATTAACAATTAATTCAAAATCAGCTTGTTAGCTATTTCTGATTTGTTTGCATTTGGGTGCTACCCAAACAAACAAAAAAACCCAGCATATAAAGAACACAGAAAAATGAGATACCAGAAGTTTATTAAAATCAAAACACATACTGCTTTCTTCAAGAAAGGCTGATTGAATTCACCTGTGTCACATGCAACCTATGTATATAAATGTGCTTAGAATTGGATGGGGGAAAAATAACAAGACCAATCAGTGTGAATTCTTCATGTTGTACCCCTAATATAGTCCATGACAGTTAAGATCTGTGAGGCAATGAAGTAAATAAGCCTGCTCTCCCATAATTTCTAGTCTTCCATTAGTTCAAACTTGCAATCTATTACAGAATCACCAAATCTCAGGGTATCCAAGGCTTGCCATGCCCTCTGGGTCCATCAGGACCAACGCCTGCTGCAGAAGGGACTCCATAGCAGGTGCTCAAGGCCATGTCCAGGCAGCTGCTTAAGGTCTCTCAGGAGCAGATCCCACACACAGCTTCCGGGCAGCCTCTGCCATTGCTCTGTCAGGTACAAAACAAACAGTACTTCCTTGTTCACAAAACTGAGTTTGCAGTAGAAGATAGATAAAGGAGAAGGTGAAAGTAAAGAACACGTATTTTTTCATGAAGAAAAGCCACAGAAACACAGCGTAGGCCAATACCAGAATACATTTTCCAAAATATGTGGATAAGTTAAAATATCATGAATAAAAGCTGTGACATTATTAATATGATTGTGCCTTGTCAAGTCCCATCTCTTCTTCTCCCCATTCTTCAGCTCCTTTTTTACCTTCTGACATATAATCACAGGAAAGAAGAAATTAATCTCAGTTTTATCAGTGAGAGGGATAAATCACAGAAGGTGAGTCAAGTCTCAATATTACATGTGAATTTTTTTTACCATTGCATTTAGTCCAGTTAAGAGGATAAGTAAATTCAGTTTAGAAATGACAGATGTAGAGATTCAGATTCTTCCACTGGAAAATTTATCTAGTTATCTTCCTTGAGATATTTTGCAAATATCATATTGCAAACTATTTTTAGACCTTATTTTACTTTTAAAAATAACAATTCCACACGACAAGAATATTATAGTGCATGTGCCTTCTCTGGCTCAAAGCTAGCAATCGTCATGATGAATTAGACATAAGTTATGAGATTTCCATGGAGGAAAGAATACTGGCCCAGTGAAAGAATGTTATAATCCAGCTGTAGCAATAATTCCAAGTAGCTTTCAGACACTGAAGTCTTAATAAACTTAAACACTTGTGTAAGCCAGATTTATTGAAGCAGTTTCACATATTGAGAAGGTTCAGGGTTTTCTTTTCTGGGCACAGCACCAGCTGGAAAGATGCCTTGAAATATGCATTCCCTCGTCCACAAGATATTCTACTGAAAACATCACATACCTTTTCTTCTCCACCTTGTTCTTCTACACATGTATTGTCAACATTAAAAAAAAATTACATAGTTCACTATTTTATGCTGTAAAAATTAAAACTGAAGCAAACCAACAAATCTTTTATTCACTGAATTGGGATACCAGTTACAGGGCTTACAGCTGAGATGGCAGGTTTCTGACAGCTCCTGCATGGGCATATCTTGAATATCTGGATATGTTTTTACAGTCTTGATTATTCCTTTAAGTAGAAAAGAGGTAAGTTTGCTCTAACTTGTGTCCACACACTTAATAGGTACATTTTCAGTCATGCCATCTTATACTGTCCTGTTTTTTTGTTTGTTTGTTTGTTTTTTTAAGTTTAGAATGATTCCAGTTTGATGCTGGTTTAATCATCTCTAGGAACTTCTGCCTTTTCCATGATCACTGGAACATAAGTTACTTTTTCTTCCTTGAGGAAAAGTAGTTCTTCAGTTGGCATCAGCATTTATTTCTGTTCTGAGCCCAGGGAGACTCTAGCTCAGTTCTAGTGTAATGAAGTACATGCCATGACTAAGATACACTGTTTTATCTCATGTTAATAAGTTTGCAAATCAAAAAAAAAAACAACTCAGAATGAACATAGAATTAAGGAGTATAGCATTATTTGGTCATTGTTTTAAAATACAAATGTTAAAATAGAATTCTAATGTCAACAGAAATAATGTTCAGAAGATGAGGAACAGCTGTACAGCAGAATATGATACTTCTACAAAGAACAGCTAAAAAAGAAAAACAAGAGGTTTGGAAAAAGAGATCCCTCGTTTTTGTAGAACTGACTTGCTGCCATTCAACTGTTTTCTAAGAAGACACAATTAAACTCAATAAGTCAAATTTTTCAAGGCTACTAAATAAATAGGATTTCTGACCAAAACATTCCAGAGAAGATACATCCCTTGTATTCCCATTACACTGAACAGAAAGGGGCAGCTTCTTTCATCACTTTACTGAAGAGAGACATAAATCCATGAACTTACAATATATTACACATAATTGATAGTTAGTTTTCTTTCTGAAGAGATTATGATGTTCATGGCATATTTTCTTATAACTACCTACAAAGTATCCATTTTTAGATAATAACCACACAGATTATAGCTATTTATTCATCTAGCTATTTATTAATTTGGCTCAAGTTCCAACTTTTCATCACTAGAGTACGATGAAAGTATACTTGGATACTCTTGCTCCCAGAAAATTTAAACATTTTGTATTTCACAGTCTAGTATATAGAAAGCAAGGTGACTGGTAATCATGGAGAACAACTTGATCCTCTCCATCCAGACTCTTTTGAATTGGGAAACATAACTTTGAGTAGCTCACAAGTCAGCTTAAACATGAAGCCCTGGCACATAAATATGATACAATGCATTTTATAAATATTTGTCTGGAAGTTGGACAAATTGTCATTCCTAAGAAAGTTGCCAAATATCTCAAGTTCAAAGAAATTTAGAAATCAAAAAACATTAAACAACAACTTCATATAGCACACTGACTTGTGTCATCCAGTAAGATAAGGAGAGAGTAAAATATGCTTGAAGCTCTTTGTTGACTGCACTATAACTGCATTGTGCTCAGTGAAAGATAAGGAGATTATTAAAGAAGGTAGATAGAGATAGTTTTGTCTATCCCTATATACTAGACATATAGAAGTTCTAAGAGAGGGCTAACTTACAGAAAATTTTTGCATCTTCAGGGTCATGACGGCTAAGCACAACTGACAGAACCACAAACAGCAGTCAGCCCAGCCTTGTGAGGCGCAGTGAAAAGTTCCCCCCCACATTCAGCTGCTTCAACTCTTACTTATTCTGTATCAGAAGCTTTATTAAAAGTTTAAATCCTGTAGCAAAACAAAGCTAAGTATACTAAACTTTGCTGTTGGGAACTGTCATGGTAGAAGCTTTCACTGGACATAGGTATCAGCAAGCTTTTAGTATTCCAGACCAGCTCCTAAGAACTTGCCATTACAAAAATATAAGCCTATTTCAGTATGTTACAAGCTTCCTGTCTCTTCACCCTTCAATAAAGCATCATTAGCTACACAAGAGTGCTGTAATACTCAAAAATCAAAATGCTTAGTGCATGGGTCACTTAGCACCTTGCTCCTCTTCCAGTACTCTATAGCAATTTCTGTACACATATTATGTATATTAGAACCATGCCAATTTTCATAGCAACTACAATCTTCCCATAAGAATTTCCCATGGAAACCATTTTCCCTATCTCCAAAACAGCATTTACATTTGTGATGCTACAACGTGATGAAAAGCACAGCAACAATAATGGGATAACAATGCTCTATGCTACAGGAAGCACAAGCCCAAATACAGCAGCTGTAGACACAGAAACAAAGGAAAAAAAAAAAAAAGCTGCTTACCCTTTAAAGGCCTCAGGTAGGCAGGGACCTCCAGCAAAATACTCTCACCTCCATGGCCAGCCCTTAAATGAGTTCTGGAAAGAGGTGGATTCTGGCTCTACATCTTCCAGTCCCTCAGGTGCACTGCATGCGCCTGTGCTCCCTTGGGTTGGCCCTGTCTTCTCACCAGGTGCTCAATCACTGCTTCAGAGGGAAGTTCTTTACAGAGAGAGTGGTGAGGTGCTGGAACAGGCTGCCCAGAGAGGTTGTGGATGCCCCGTCCTTGAAGGTGTTCAAGGCCAGGTTGGATGGGGCCCTGGGCAGCCTGGTCTAGTACTAAATGTGGAGGTTGTTGGCCCTGTATGTGGCAGGGGGGGTTGGAGATTCATGATCCTTGAGGTCCCTTCCAACCAGGGCCATTCTGTGATTCTGTGGATGCTTGCTTCCCCAGCACAACAGCCACTCATCTTAGCCCTCTTCACCAAACTAGATGTTCCAGCTCTCCCACTAAATCTCCCTGTGCTTGGTTGTTCTGATGTCGGAAGAAATACCTTTGTTTCTGTTTACTATATTTCTGCTACTAGATCTGAGTGGTTTTGGAATCCCATATATGATCAAGAGGATAGAAATTAGACAGAACTTCTTGAACGTGAAAGGAAAACATGCTTACAGGAAAACCGTCAGCAAACCCTATTTTCAAAGCCAAACTGTTACTTCAGTTTAATGATAGGGAAAAAACTGAAGGAATGTTGGAAGAGAAAACACATGGGTTGCTTAATTTGGAAAAATGCAAAGCTTACTTAAAAGCATCTCCTCTCATATTCTAAGGCACATGGTTCTTCATCCTGCTTTCAAATAACCACCTTCCAAAATTGGTCCCTACAATTTAGGACCATTAACAAGCTTTAAAACAAAAAGTTAAAATAATATAATTACTCTGTTACTCAACTTGGTAATTTTTTTTATACTCCTAACTTCAGTAACTTTACATCTAAGCACTACAGTGAAGAACAGTGAAATAATAGAGGGAGAGTACATTATACCTAGCTTAAATTCCAGCCATTCAAAGCATGTTGAGGAACAAAAAGTCTCTAGGGCCAAAAAGAAAAGAATACATGCCACAGCTGACTCAGATTATCTTGTTTTCAGACAAAATAAAAATAAAAGCACCAAAACAATCAAATAAACCAAACCACCCAAAACCAAACCATAATCTACAAAACTTCTTGGAAAGTAGACGAATGGAAGCTTTGCCTTCCATAATTCTTTTCATACACTTTTTTTCCTTTTAACAAAATTTTAATTTTGTGCACGAATCTATGCTTAGTATCTCTATAGTATTTGTGAATCTTCCCAGAAGTAGGAGTTGAGTGCTCAATAAGAAGACTTTATTCTGACAAAATAAGGTGAAGCTCTTGATTAGTGAAGCTCTTAGATTAACGCCCAGAAACTGCATTAGACAAACCAATTGAGGTTTTATAATTAGTCCTCATTTCCCAAAAAACTTATCAGAAGAGAACTTTTTGTTTTTTTCACTTCTCCTTTCATTATTTTCATTAAACCTTTCCTGAGAAGTGACAAGAGGGATGAAGGAAGAGATGAAAACAAACAAGAGTGGGAGGAAAAAAAAAAAAAAAAAAAAAAAAAAAAAAAGCAAGACTAAAGAACTAAAGACAGAAGCTTTTCTCAGAGCCTCTGATCTCTATTTTGGTTACCTATCTCACCATTCAGAAAAAAGGATTTTTCCTACTTTTTGTATCTTCAGTATGAATACTCCTTACCACATGGATTAGAACAAGGCTTGAAAACTTTGCTCTTGTCAAAAGAATACAGTGGCAGTAAGTTTGAGAAATGACTGCTAAGAATAAATACAAACGGCATTTGACAGCCTTCCAAGGACTACAGAAAGAGTAACTAATTCAAAAGCTGTGAGTAAGGAGCAGCTTTCAAACAGTTGTTTAAATATATTGTTGCCCAAGCAGAACATGACCTTACCTGGAGAAGGTGTGAACTGAACTGACTGGTGTGTCACAACCAGTGACAAAAAGGCAGTGAAAAATTTAGAAAGAAGAAACAAATCCCCTCTGGATGTGAGAATAAGGTAGTTGGATGTCTATATGCTTATTTGACAAGGAATCCCAGAGCAAAGTTTCCCTGCTATTCTGTTCACAGAGAAGTGTGGTCCGTAGAAGTTGAAGAGCTCATGAAGCCTACACAGGAGGAAAAGATAGACTGACTCTGAGGGAGAATTTCTGAACAGTCAATTAATGAACAGAATTGTGACCTGAGCACAATGATCAGCATGCACTGTCAATTACTCAACACCTAACCATAAATTTCTCACTTCTCACTTCATACAGAGTTATTTGTAAAGCAATCAAAAAATCTTTGTAAGGCTTACAAAAAAAAAAAAAAAAAAAAAATCAGCTGAGATAAATGAGTATTAAGTGCTATCATCACAATTTAAATCAGATTTAGCACCCCTGCTTTGGATTCCTCACAAATAGGAATGCTTGATGTGTTGCAAGATAAAAGCTTTCATCCTATTCTTCAGTTTCAGACAACTTGACACTTCTTTCTCTCCTATGTGGCTCTTTCATAATGCTCTCTTCACTCACACAAAAGGTTTCTGTTGTCCACAGCAGGTGAATGACACATTTTTATTGGTGTCCCATTGAACAGAATTTACCTCTTAAAAAGAAATGCTGCAAAAAATTCAACACAGTACTTTGCGGTTCTCAGTGGAAAATTATTTCCACTGTGCAAGGTTAGTTAAGTTTACATGTTAAACAAGAATCTGTTAATAAATGTAAATAAGTCCCCTGGAAAATAGTTTATTTTTATGTTCTTTATTCCATCAAAACTGCATTGCAGTTTTCCAGTCTTTATATTTACATTATTTGCAACTCTTTCCATAAGTGCCAGTACAAATGTAACTGATGTTAATCCAGAATAGTCATACAATTGTTCCTGAAAGCAAGGTGCATTTCTGAGCATTTTTTGTTCTGATGCGCAATAATATATATATTAACAAAGCTTCATAATATAAAATATCTTCCATGGCAAGTAAAACTTCTCCACAGCTTATTCAGATTTCAGTTACATAGACTTCTGCATTTCAAGTTAGTGCAAATAATGAAAGTAAGAGCCTGAGCAAAATGATGTAAATACAATGGAACAAGAGAAACAGCAAAATTTTTCTAACTCCCTGCATATGATTATAGCATTTAATCAGTATATTATTAGTATTCTTTATATACAACATATTTAAATAATTGGCTTGTCTGAACTATAGGCAACAAATTTACAAATTAAAATAAAATAATGTTTTACACAAATATGGAATGTCCAACAAATATATGAAAATAAAATGCATCTAGTAACAAAATGTCATAAATCAAAAAGGTAATAGATGTCTTCTCTGTCCTGGAAGATTTCAAGGCACTTTCTTGGCAAATCAGAATTCTCTCCTTAGTAGAAAGTCTGCAAGATAAAAGGACATGTCATTTTATAACTAGTTTCAAAACACAGAAGAAGACTGCTTAGTATAATTCTGATTCTAAATCAGTTTTCTGCAGATTGCTTAAGTCTTCACTCCAGACTTCCAGTGGGTCTTGGCCTTCTGCAAACGTTGATGAGTTTGACCATGGTAAATCCTCAGTGTTGGTGCAAAGAGGTTTAACACACAGCACTTCATGCTGCACATCTCACAAGAAAGCCTTCCACGAATATAGTTACACGCATCTGCAGATGCTGAGTTCTATCAAATGCTTTGCCGCCATTTGCAGGCATCTGAATTAAAAAGAAACTCTCGAAGTCCAACCCTCCCTGGCCTTCTCCATGGTGCTGAAGCACAGTCCGAGGCTGTGCCCCTCGGCTCCTGCTGCAGCATGCTGCCACTTCGATGTGAGAAACAATTACCCAAGACAATGCTTTGTTTCTAACACGAAAAGACCACATCTTTTTTTTTTTTCCTCAGGTACTTGAAAGGGAAGGAAGAAAATATCCATGTTCTAGCACTGCAATTCTGGTTCTGAGGAAATTGTAGACTACTTTTGTGCACTAAGATGAAATGCTTTAAGGCATCTGACAGAACAGTTGCCCTTCTTTCTTGCAGTCAACTGAGCATCTCAGGAGTCTCTCAAGATTTTAAAGCAAAGGTCCTTATGTAAAATACCAGCTAGGACCCAGTCCACTGTAAGCTATGGGTGGAGAGGAAAACAGATCCTCCAGCCAAAAGCTGGAGTAGATGCAATTGCTAAATCATGTTACAAATGCAGCATTATTAAGGGAGTAATGTATGCAACTCCTGCACTGCCCTGTTTAGTCAGAGAGAAGAGAGAAGAGCTTCTGCTGCCCTTCATCTTTCTCAGAGAAATGCATCCGTTTCAAGCAGACACTGGACAGCTCTCACGGAAACTAGCCACTCCATCTACCCAGTGGAGGAACAGCACAAGGGAGCACAGAGGGAGCTAGAAAACAGTCAGATCATAGCTCTGCTTTTTCCTGTAATGTTCTCTCTGTTTTCAACAGAGTAGAGAAAAAGTCAGCCTAGAGATATTTTCATGTGAACACAGTGTACACGAGCTGCTAACATGGCTTACCCTCCCTTTCCCACATGTCGTATCAGAGTATATTTTTGACAGGCAAATTAGAACATCTGGTTTTGCAACTCAGGAAAAACTCACGATTCTTTCATATTTTAAAGCTGGAAATGGGATGTGATAGTGGCTTTTGTACTGTGAATATGGAAGTAAATTTTTGACTCAACAGATTGAAAGAAAAGGGGGAAAAAAAAAAAGTAGTAGAACACTCAGAAATGTTTCTGAAAGGCCCAAGCCATGAACCCAGAGCAGTAAAGAGGTACAGATGAATGGAAAACAGATCAGATAAATGAAAGCTCATAAAATCAGAGATTTCCAGGATGCTTCTGAATGCAGAGATTTGAATAAGAAAACTAAAAAAAACCATACAGTTTTGCAGGGATGTATAAAAACAAAACAAAACAAAAAATAACAACTAATGGACATTCAGAAATGATTCCTGGCAAAAAAAGTCCTGACAAAGTAATAGCATCTGTTAGCTAGCCTCAGGTTTGATGTCCTGATAGATTCAAAATGACGTGCAAGACCCAGAAGGCAAGAGGCAAAACAGACTGAAAATAGTTAAGAAAATAAATTATAAAATAAATTGAAAATTGTTAAGGAAATAAATAGTAAAATAAATTCTCAGCACCAAATTACTGCCATATTCTTCTAAGCATTTTTGCACAGACACCAAAACGAATCCCACCTCCTCTTGGAAATCAAATTAACTAACACTGACTCATATCCTACTCTTTCTTACTCTTGATTAGTATGAATTGAAGTCTTGATTCAGGAAGAAGTGACACACACTGCTCCACCAAACTAAAGGCAGTATTTGACAGAAGGAAGTTGTGAGAGGAAACAGCCTTTGAAGAAATTTAAATACATCAATTTTCACAGATTTTATATATATGTATATGTATGTGTGTGTATATATATATATATATATACATATATATACATATATATACACACACATATATATATATATATATATATGTCTTGGCCCATAATAATCAGTGCTGTTTTTCAAATTAGTATAAAATGTGCAAACACCTCATTGATAGTCAACCGACTAGAGAACATTTGACAAGTTCTTAGAAAAAAATTCAAGAATGAAAGAGGTCCTGATGATGAAGTGATAGAGCATCTATTAAGATTGCAGACACGAGACCAAGACTTTTTTTTTTTTTAATACATTAACAATAGAGCCCTCTTATTTAAAGGATTGAAATGCATTGATCAAGTCTTCATATATTTTTCACCTTCACTAACTAGTCTTCTCTAAGTTTTGACAGCAAAATGTGACCCAGAACATAATTAAGGTCTACAGTGCCACCAAGGACTGGTAGGACATTACAATGGGATTTATATCAGAGACACCAGTGCTGCCGTATATTTCCATGTCCATATAGCCAGTCTTAATAGCAATGCCAGAGTTCCATGTTGATGCACTATTTATATCACGTTTCAGCGTGCACATGCAATAGCAAGGTACAAATGTGAAATAAATCATTAGACTATTAAATAATTTTAAAAGAATAGTGAGGAAAAAAATGATACTTACATAGCAAGCATCCTAGGACTGTGTACACAGAGGGCTCATTGCTAATCTTGTTAGCAACCTTGCACATCTCTTATAATCTAAAAAACAAAAAATACCAACAGCAATAATGAATCTCAACTGGCAGATACTCTCAAACACTGTAAAAATAAGTATTGGATTTTCAGGCTTTCAACACAATAAAACCATTCCCTGATGGAAATCCATTACATTACGGGTGCAAGATGCAAAATTATACATTATTGTATCTTGGGCTCTAAAGGAAATGTGAGTGATGGCAACAGTTCATTTTCTACTTTTAAGATGTGTTAAGACAAAGTTGAGTTCCCAAATTTACCTGAAGGAACTTAACTCATTATTTGGGAGGTTATTCTAATAAGCAGACTACGAGGTATTCTGACACCAGACTCTCAAACTTTTTATTGTTCCACTTACTATTGACTTTGATAGGAATCCATATTTTTCATGTCTAAATAAACTTTCTAACAATAAGACTAGAGGGACTTGTTTTCCCACTCTGGTGTCGTTAGTTCAAAGGACCACTTGTTTCAAGTGGCCCCTGAGCCACTGCCATCTTTTCCAATCAAAAGATCTAACTATTTGGTAACAAGGAAGTGAAATATTCTTCTCTAGATTATAACTTTCTTAACAGAAAACATAACAGAAAGTGTTCCAAACAGCAAGAGACTGTCAACCTGGGATCAGTGCTTCAAGGAATATGTGTAAAAAAATATAACCATATCAGCAGGATAGGAAATAAGCCATCCTTAGACATTCTGTGGCAGGTAGTGATATATGGATAACATAGAAAAACAGTTGTGCATTAGAAGACCTTGTGTAAATACTTCAGCAGTATGCTACAGAAAGAAAAAAAAAAACAACAAAAAAAAACAACAAAAAACCACACAACTTCTGGAAGGATCAGCACATCAAAAACCGAGCAGGAAAAGCAGAAAGCAGGTTGCTTTAAAACAAATATCACAGTTAGAATTCTAAATTACTTTAGTTGCTACTTACAAGCTGGTGTTGAGCAGTCCCTTGTATTGTGATAGAGTCGATGAAAGTGCTTGCTGCATTCTGATGAAAATGTGACTGGCCCTGTTTCAGGGTAAGCAGGTGTTAACTACGAGCTTTCAGTGGCACTACTTTACAATTTTAAACAATACTGCCAACACATAGAATTAATTTGAATGTATTTTGATAAAATTACTCTTAATATTTTGCCATGCATTAAACAATTATGATGAAACACAACTATAACAATATCTGCTACTGAAACAAAAGAAAGTGATACTATTACTATGCTACTATACAAGCTGAGTAGTTCAGTTGATGAGACGGGAGGAAGGGATGCCATCCAAAGGGACTGTCATGGTTTTATGTTTTTTCGGTTCTCAGTATTACTCATCATAACATCATGTAGTGTGCTGGGAGTTAAACTATTAATGCTCCAATTCCAGGTACCTATTCCTGTACATTACATGTACATTAGAAGTCATGGGATCTGGCCCTTCTGGGTGGGGCCACCTCTTACTGCCTTGCAGTGGGTGCTGGAGGGTGCTTTCCTAGCCATTCCAAGCTTTTCAGGTTTGACTCAGTATCAGGAGCTCTCTCTCTCCTATTTTATTTGATTTATTAGTCTCAATTTCAATTAGATTGTATTATATTGTGTTATCTTGCATTCTGATATCATAGTTAGTAAATTAAGTTTTCCTCCATAGATCATTGCTGCTTTTTTTTTTTCCCCCCCCCCCCCCATTTTGTGGGGCTGGGGGGGGCAGGGGCATAGATTGATCTAGTTAACTCTGTGACAGGGACCTGAGCAAATTCAAAAAGTAGGCCCCTGTGAACCTAATGAGGTTCAGCAAGGTGTTGCACTTTGGTCAGCGAAATCCCAGATACGTATACAGACTGTGTGAAGTCCTTCGGAGCAGCTCTGTCCAGAAAGACTTAGGGGTGCTGGTAGATGAAAAACTCAACATGAGCCAGTAGTGAGCACTTGCAGCCCAGAAGGCCAACAGTATCCTAGGCTGCATCAGTAGAGATGCAGAGTAGAGAGGTAGTTGTCCCCCTCTACTCTGCTCTTGTAAGGCCCCATCTGGTGTACTGCACCCAGGTCTAAGGCCCCCAGCATAAGAAAGATGATAATCTTCAGATGAAGGCCATGAAGATTATCAGAAGGATGAAACATCTCTCCTGTGAAGTACAGTGGAAGGAGCTGGGCTTTTTCCAGCATCAAACCACGCTGCAGCCATCCAATACTTTAAGGGAGCTTATAAATGTTGATCTTGTAACTGTTTATAAGTATCTAAAATGCAGGAGTCAAGTCAATGGGGATGGACGTCTTTCTGGTGGCATGTGCAGCAACAGAAAAAGGGGCAATAAGCAGAAACCAGAGCACAGAAGTTCCATGCTAACACAAAGAATTTCTTCACTGTCAGGGTGACAAAGCACTGGAACAAGCTGCTTAGAGAGGCTGTGGGTTCTCCCTTTCTGGATATATTCAAAACCTGAACTGCCACCTGTCTGACCTGCTGTAGGAAACTAGCTTTAGCAGGAGGCTTGGACATAACAGAAGTCCCTTTCAACCTCTACAGTTCTATAACTTTGTGATTTTTATAAAAAGGAGGGAAACAGACTTTTTAACATGGTCTCAGAGTGATAGGATGAGGGGTGGGAGGAATAAGGGTTTTAAATTAAAATAGGGCAGATTTAAATTAGATAATAGAGGGAATCAAGAAAATGGTGAGGTGCTGCCTTACGTAGTGCCTAACATAGTGATTGGCAATGCTGCCAATGGTAGGGGGTAAGAAACAGATGATATTTGAGGTCCACTCTAACCCAAGCTATCATATGATTCATGATCCAGATATGAGAAAAACCTCATGGGGATAGACCACATTAGCCTTGAAATTCCATTAACTTCAAATTAATGGTAACATTTTTTATGTGGTGAAAAATAGAATGGTGCAACTACAGCAGTAATTAGTTAGTTCAGTAGTCCATATATTAAATTCTAAGCCCTGCAAAAGTTAAGTAGCCTACTAAGGGTTCAATTTGCACATTAATCATTTATAAAGCTCTGTATGAATACAACATGGGCGTTGAGGAAAAATTTTGGCTGAATACTACCTAGAAACATAATTTTTTGTTGAAATAGTACTAGCAGAAAAGGGTACAGACCTGCAGAGGGCAGCATACGTTTTAACATATGGATGAGGCAAATCCCTGTGTGCACAGGGTGTAGCGTGTTGTCTGCTCTTTCAGCCACTGCTCTTTTCTTCAGATATATCATATCATCTACTCATACTAGCATACGATAATAACATAAAGCTACTGGTCTTCAAACCATAGCTGACAGGTTATAAGTCACCAAAGTCTTTCCATAACTACTTACAGCCCCCGGAATGTAATAGTAATAGCATCCAAGATGAAAAGGAAAGCAAAAATATAACTCATAATTCAATCTATAATCAATTCAATCTATCTTCAAACTATAATTCAAATCACGTAATGTGTTAAACACATAGCTGCTTTAAACCAGTTTTGGATACCTGAAGAAAGGTAGAGGTCATAATCCAGTAAATAAAGAAGAAACTGCTTACACCTTTCCAAGGATTAGAGCTCACCAAACACTCCAAAGGAGACAACCTCCAAGTAGAGATGTGTCCCATTTGGCTGCCAGCAATTAAATGAGGTTAGGGAGAGGCAGATACTGGACCCACCCCTTCCGGTCATCCAGGCAAATTGCTTCCACCTGTGTTCCCAGGGCTGGCTATATCCTTTCACCAGGTGTTCAATAGTTGGTTCAGGTCACATTCCCATATGCATGCTTAGAATACTACCACTGCCAGTTAGGGATAGTTTTCTGAGATTTGATCAGAGAAGACTTATATAAATCAAAACTAACTGAACAAGACTAAATTGACCTCCATTCTCTTAATTCAGCACACATAGGGAATGTGAATAAGACTTGATAGGTTGTTTCAAGCAGTGCTATAAAAGGATCAATATGAAGAAAGCTGCTTTGACTGACCTTTTAGTCAGAGGAAGCTACTAAGCATTATGAGCAAAGATTATTTATTTTGCCATTTCAAAGGTGGGTTAGCAGCCTGGTAAAAGAGCCGATCTTCTGGATAATGGAGACTTTACAGAAGACTCCTCTTTATGACAGTGAACTGATTTGAACACTAGATACATTTTACAGCAGTATGTGGAATTCATGATATTTCCAGATTGAAACCTAATGCAATGCAGCCATTTGTGCTGAAGGAGCTGGCAGAGTTTTGGCAGACTGCTTTCTTTGAAAGGTCTTGCAGAACAGGAGAGGTGTCTGAAGACTGGAGGACAGCCAATGTCATTCCAGTCTTCAAAAGGGCAGGAAAGATGATCCAGGAAACTACAGGCCAAAGGCCTCACTTCCATCCCTGGAGAGGTGATGGAACAACTTGATCTGGATGCATCTCCAATCAAGTGGAAGAAAAGAAGGTTAGCAGGAATAGTTATCGTGAATTTGACAAGGAGAAATAATGCTTGATCAACTGGTAATCCTCTACAGTGTCATCACTAGCTGGGCAGATAGGGGGAGAGCAGTGGATGTTGTATATCTTGACTTTAACAAGGTGTTTGACACTGTCTTCCACAGCATCCTTGTAATGAAGCTTAGAAAGTGTGGGATAGATGAGTGGATGGTGAGGTGTGCTGAGAACTTGCACACTGGCAGAACTTAGTGACTAGTGATTAGTGGCATAGAGCCTAGTTGGAGGCCTGTAACTAGCAGTGTTCCCCAGGGGTCGGGGCTGAGTCCAATCTTGTTCAACATCTTCATCAGTGACCTGAATGAAGGGATTGAGTCTACCCTCATTAAGTTTGCTGATGATACAAAGCTGGGAGGAGTGGCTGATATACCTGAAGGCTGTGCAGTCATTCAATGGGACCTGGACAGACTGAAGAGTTAGGCCGAGAGAAACCTGGTGAGGTTTGGCAGAAGCAAGTTTAGAATCCTGCACTAGGGGAGAAATTACCGCATGCACCAGCAAAGGTTAGGGGATGACCTGAAGGAGAAAATCTCTACAGAGAAGGACTTAGGGTCCTCGTGGATAAAAGGTTGGCCATGAGCCAGCAATATGCCGTCATGACCAAGAAGGCCAGTGAGATCCTGGGATGCATTGAAAAGAGCATAGCCAACAGGTCGAGGGAGCTGATCTTACCCCTCTCCACAGTACCCTGATGAAACCACACCTGGAGTGCTATGTCCAGTTCTAGGCTTCCCAGTTCAAAATACAGGGATCTCCGAAAAAGAGTCCAGTAGCAGGTGACAAAGATGATAAAGTGCCTTTCCCTGTGAGGAAAGGCTGAGATGTGGGTCTGTTCAGCCTAGAGAAGAGAAGACTGAGTGAGGATTTGATCAATGTTTATAAATATCTAAAGTGCAGGAGGCAATTAGATGAGGCCAGACTCTTTTCAGATGTGTAGTATTACAAGGAGAAGTGATCAAAAGCTGGAACATAGGAAGTTGCACACAAATAAGGTGCACACATAAACAAGAAAAACAACTTCTTTACAGTCAGAGTGATGAAGCACTGCAACAGGCTGCTCAGAGAGGTTGTGGAGTCGTCTTTTTTGGAGATACTCAAGACCCATCTGGATGCCTTGCATGACCTATTGCAGGGAAACTGCTTTAGCAGGAGAGTTGGACTTAATGATCTCTAGACATCCCTTCCAACACCTGTAATTCTGTGATTCTATATTCTGTGATTTTTCAGCCACAAGTAAGCTTTTGAATAAACTGACAAAGTAGTCTTTGCAACTTTAAACTGAAGATTGTTGCTATGTTTTATCTGAGTGAGTAAATAGGCTGTAGAGAAAGTATGCAATTTGAAATTTTCCAAGATATATGAAGATAACAACAGGTTTTGTCACTAAATAAATTTCATGTTCCTTCAGGTAATAAGTGGTTTTTCAGCTTTCTTCCTTACCACAAAATACAGACTGTTAATTTTATTTTTGCCTTATAGAGCAATCTGTGTCGACAGGCTTTTCAAGCCAAAATGATAGATAGCTTTATGACTCATAATATTATTTATGATTTTTCCTACAGTCAAGGATTGTTAAATACAGTTTTTCTTTGGCTTCAAAATGTCTATTATTCTTGGCAAACTAAAAGCGTAGAATAATTCTCTTAACCTTGAAATTGTAAAGACAATGGACTGTAAAGTTAATGTTGATTTCCTCTCTTCTTTTTCATAACTTCATTAGTTCAGAATGTCCTAAGTCTTGCATTTTTAAGGACTACCTTGAAATAGTTTACTTAACTAAGGTAGATAGAAAAAGGATAATGATTTGAACAGAATCAAGAAAAATAAATGTAGACTGTATAAGAAAAAAGACAAAAGATTAGAGGATCTAATAAAGCTGTGGAAAAGAAAAATCAGGCAGAGTACCCCGTCACTGGAGATCCTAAGAGTATAATAAAAATAATAACAATAAAAAAAAAAAAGATGTAGCAATCCTGAGCCAAAAAAGAAATAAACTTCCAAGAATTTTGGAATGAACCTGCTTTCCTTATTAATTCCAGCTATTCTTAGTCAAGTAATTTCAACAATTTTGATGACAACTACCCATGCAGAAAAAGAACATTAATTTAATAAATTGCTCCAGAAACAGGCCTCTAAGTGCTTTTTGCTCTTTTTCACTTCTGTGATTTAGTATTCTCAAAATACCTTCTGTAAAACTCATGGCTGTTTTGTTTTTGCTGTTGATTTTGAGCAAAGGAACTTGTTCCGTAGTCATCATTTAGCCTATTCAGATTCTTATGTTGAGATTGTTATGGTGGCTGAAAAGTTTCCAAAGTTAAAAATGAAAAGGAAACATTAATTATTAATTCAAACAAAACTTTCTTGTCTGCCGTCCTCAGAATAGAATCTTCCAGTATTCCTGTGTTACAAAGAATAGCAAAGTTCAAATCTATATGTTCCTTTCTTTTCTTTTTCATATGAATTGAAAATGACAAGGTTCATAATTATTCCTTTTTTGTTGTTGTAAGAGTGAAGGAGCAGCTGGGTGTAGCACCATTCCTGTGGATGCTATTATTCTGCAGTGAGCTACTGGCAGAAAGATTCTTACTGTTGTGCTTATCCTGAAGGTCTGAGGCCCTTCTTCCATGCAAAGGAAAAAACAAATTCTTCCCTTTCTTGCCATGGACTGTCCAAAATTTCCAATTCTCTTTTTCATGCACTTACTGACATCTCTTTCTCCAGGTTTTAGTTTCACTAATCCCAGTAACATTTAAAATCACTAACAGATTTGCCGTGCCGTACATCCAGATATTCATTTTTCTGATTTTCAGAATATTCAGAACTAGAAAGTAAAGAATCAGCACAAGCACTTTGATGCACTTTTTTTTTTTTTTTGAGCTTGTTTTGTTTACATTCAAAGAGTACAGTATTTTTTCCTGTAGTTACAAAATAAAGTACAAAAGGTAACTGTTACAAGTGTAGTTATACAACTATATTTCAAATTTCACATACAAGTATTTGACTGTATTCATATTAAGCTTCTGTATCTAACGTAATGTTTTTTTTTTAATTCATTTACACTGATATTATCTTTCTTTACTCTATTTGTCTATTTTAAAACAAGCATCCACACATAAATATCATAATATAGAAGATAAAAAGTGTTTTACTAGTATAGTAAAAAAAATTATACAGCTATATAGATTTGATCTGAAAGATACACGCAGTCCCACTAGAAGCTTTAAAATTAGCACTCTTAAAAATTTATATGCTAGACTGACAGATATTATAGAAAAACATATATTTAAAATTAAAAATGAACTACCAAGCTCTGTCATTGAAATATTATTTGCCAGAGACAGTAGATAGGTGATGATGTATTTTAACATCATACCACAAAATGTTTGCATGTGGATATGTAGGATATAGACATATACATTCAGTAACTGCAAATGAACTGCAAATCAACAAGTACCAATAGGATCATAAAAATGAAACACCAGGCTCTAAATCATTAATGTTTTAGCCTACTGTGTTTTTAAGGTATTTTAATCTCAATTAGTCAAAGAGAGATTGAAACCAAAACGTGATTAGAGTTCTTTAAATTTTCTAGTGCTAAATGACAGAATCGGAATTTTACAGATGTTAAACTTGGTTCATTAAGCTCAAGAAATCTAATATGTGACTCTTCCTACGGCTACTTAGAATATTCATATATGGGTAAATTAAGAGCAAGCAACTTTGCTTACCTGTAAAATGTTTTATGAATTTGTCTTTTAGACTGGAATCTCTTGGAAAAATTTCTGAGGAGAGAAGAAAACAAATATATCTGTGTAGTATGAATTAAAGTAAAAACACTAATATCATGATATGACAAGAAATCTTCTGTAAAGAGCCACAGTAATGATGATCTTTTGAGATCCCTTCCAATCGCTGACGTCCTGTGATTCTGCAATAACTTCTCAAATTAATCCAAGTGCTTTTGCATTCCTTTCTTTTTCTTACCTTTTTTTTTTTTTTTTTTTTCTGAACAGCATTATGAAATATTTTATTTAATTCACAGCAGAATATTAGATGGCCATCCTACAACACGCACTACCAGATTTCTTGTCAACCATTTCTGTACATCATAGAATTTAGTTGATCTGTACATTCAGAAAGACCATAAATAATACAAAATATGGTATCATATAATGACAATTGTTTGAGTACATGAACAAATTATGCAAAATACCTACATACAAACAAAGTACTACACTAGCTATTGAAATAATAAATACCTTTGAATAAAAGTTTCCTACAGATCAACTGTGACAGATACGGTTATTGTTATAACTGCACACAGACCTTTTATACATATGTTTTTATCACCATTATTAATCAAAAAATAGTACTCCTCTCCTGTGAAAAATACTGTGTATTTTAAAATAACTCCTTTTCATATATGGCACTTTTTCCAAAAAGTAAAATAGGAAGTACATGTCTCAGAACAGCCAAATGAATCAAAAAGAACAGAAATGTGACCTAACAAAATAACTCCACTCACTAGGATTTTTTTGCAATGGGACATTGCCTCTAACTTACAGCAGAAAGTTTTGTTGCAAGTAAATATTCTTAAAATTGGTACATTTATTCCAACTCTTATACATATTCCACTAAAAAACCGTATAAAACATTGTTCAGTAGTTGTAGCTATTACTGCAGACAAACCACGTCAACTACATGTTGATTCAAAAGAAATGCTTTTCTTAGCACTAATGCAATGAATTGATTATTTCTCAACCTTAAGACCTGAAGCTAAGCATATTTATTCACTAAAAATATTTCCTTGCCATTTATATAAGTTCTCCTTCAAACTATTGGAAGATGTTAATTATCTGCCAAAACAAATTCTTACCACTGCCTTGAAGGCAGTTTCCCAGAGATCACATGAGTGTAGTTTTAGGCAGGAGTTTTAACCTAAAATGCTAAAGTACTACTGCAATTCAGTAAGATGAACACACATTATTTACTTAAATTTCCTTGAAAATCTCAGTTTTAAATGACATAAATTTATTTTGTTTCCTTACTTCAAATGAAACATCAACCCTTGTAACTTTAAACATAGAATTTTACTGACATAAAACATCAGGAACCTTAAAATTGTATTCAGAATGAAGCATAAGAAAAGATAATAGTGAAACCATCTGGATGAGTTTTTAATGGGATGCCCCTAGTAGACCAATAAAAAGGAACAGCTGAACCCTGGTGAAGGCTGGGCTAAAAGCAGACCACTTCTGGCTCTGACAAACAACATTTAGAAGCCAGGCTCTTTCGAAGTCTATAGAATTTGTTCTGAGAACAGTAACCACATTTTGCCCTGGAAAATCCTTTAGGAATAAAATCTATAATACAACCAGGACAGATGTCCTTCTATATCAAAGGTGACAGAACACCAAAACCCCACCCTTCAATATGTAGGCAGCAAACCAAGATAAAAGATATGATGCTGAGAAAAGAAGGTCAGCATTTCAGACACACACAGCAGCTGTAGCTAAGGGTGAAGGCTGCAGGGTCTGCTTCCTACAAGCAATTTCTCTTGGCTCGGGTTTTCTCCATCCCAATCAGAAAACTAGGTCGGTATGTGTGGTACAGGGGCTGGACAAGTCTGCCTGCCTGCCGCAGCTGCCAGCCCTCCAGGCAATCATCCTTTCAACATGTGCCCATGCCTCAGCTTTCTTCAAGCGTTCATTTTCATCTCATATGGTACAATACATTTGCTTGCTGAAATGCAATTGGTGAGACCCTAGCCCTCCACAAAGACAACCCAAGTTCATTTGTATAAAAAACACAGGCAGTACAGGTCAATGGAACACTTCTGTCTGCTTGCTCTAACGGCATGGGCAGCTCTGCCTGAACTATCAATTGCCTGACACAAGCACAATAATTTTTCTTGTCTTTTAGCAGCATATGAGGACCTCAGTACTGCTTATGACCAGAAAAACTATTTCTTCCGTATTTATTCTCTACTTTTTTTTCATCAAAAACAGGTTTTTAGAATTGTCCATGTTGAACATAGGGAAGCTCTCCTAACTGTGCATAACTGTGAGGCTGAGGTCTGAAAGAACTTACAATTTATATCAAACTAATGAACATAAGAAAGGAATAGTTATCACTGACTCCCAACCAGATCACACTGCAATCAGAAGCAGGATCACAACTCTATACAGGATTCTTTTATCAGGTAATGAAAGATCATCAAGACAGAACATCTACGCTAATTTATTCTGGCTTTTAGCCTGTTCTTAGTTGCTCCAGTCATACTTCACGTGGTACCTATCACCTATTAAGAGAGACATCTTATATGTGTTCTTGCAATGCACGCTCACATCCTCACAGAGCAAGTTAAATTCCTCTAACGTTAATTGCACAAATGAAAAGCAGCAATGTGTAATAAAAGAAGATAGATTGGCAATATATTGTTGAAATCAAAACACTGTGAAGTGACACTGGGCAAAAATACAAAAGAAATAGGAAAATCAAAGAAACCCATATGAGCAGGAAATACTGAGTAGAGGCAGTTTATTCAATCCATTCAATCCATGCTTCAAAATCATCCTACACAAGCTAAAATACAACCACTATACGTACCATAGGAGAGAGCATTGGATTGCTTTTTTTTATCAGCTGGGGGATTCTTTAGACTCATTCTAAAAACCTACAAAAATTAATGAACATTAAAGCATTTCTGGAAAACTTCTCCAAGGCAAGTAAGTGTTTCAGGAAAATGCATGTGTATCCAAGGGAATATGACATTAGTTAGCCCTATCCCTTGGTCTGCTACCTAAACTGTATTTGTCAGATTTAAATGCTAACGATGCTAAAGTACACTCCATAGCACACTTCAATTAGAGTATTTGAAGCCTGGCACTTATAGCCAGGCTTAGTAATTTTCCATTTTTCAGAATATCCATTGTTAACTCAAACTATCCACAGTTATAGATAGCATGTCACATGTTGGAATAACAGGCCTTTCTGAATCTTACATTGTTCTGCACTTCAAGGAGTCACTTATTAATAGAGTCAGCCAGGCAGTCCAAAAGATTACAAGCTGATAGAAATTTGTTTGCAAATAAACACAGTTCAAGATATGATCAACAGGAATGGTAATGTATCTTAATATATCATATGATGATCCTGATCTGTTTTATGTTCATACTGATAAATCCATTCTGAGTCAATATATGCTCTGTCCATTCTTCAGAAACAGAGAAGGATTCAGGAATTACCTCTCCTTCTTTCCTTCTTGCATACTTGCAGCAATGCCAAGATGTTTTTACTTCATGGAAAAATATAATGTATGGCGATAAAAGTGATAGTGATCTTTCAAATGGAAATTCACAAAGGAACTGGTAAGGTGTCAGAAGAATTTATAGAGATGAAAATAGACAGAAACAAGAGAAAAATATCCCAGTGAAGAGACATACTTGAAAGATGAATGAATGGAACATTGCAATGCCAGGATGAAAGTATTCGTCAACATGATATCTCTTAAAAATAAATGATACCTCTACAAAAGTAGTTCTTAAAAGCAAATACATAAGAAAGCAAAATTAAGATACTCTTTACTCCTTAATTTAACTCTGTAATGATTTCTGCAAATTGTAGGAAGGAATGCACAGCTTCAATAAAATAAAATTAAAAAAATAGAAAATATTTAAAAGTCTTTCTCCAGATCAACAAGTAAAATAGAAAAGACTACAAACATAAGGCATCCTGGTGGGGAAAAGAGAAAAGTAACATTCCATCCTATAAGAGCATATTGTAGCGCTGACTGAACTGTAGATATCTGACTACAGTCAGTGTCACATGTAGCAAAACATCCTGTGAATAAATGGGGCAATGGGGCACCTAGAGATTCTGATTCAAGTATTCCTCTACACTGACACCACTCTGGGCTGCTGTCACAAGCAATCAGTCCCATCTCCTCACTAAGGCACTTGCCACACCACAGTTTCATAGTGTATAGGAGGACGGCTCCTAACTGATATTGAAGAGTCAAATTAATTAATACATACTGCTTTCTTTAGTACCCTGACCAATTGAGAAGCCTCAGTTTCTACTTTCATTCATTCTTAAACTTTGGCTGTGACCAACTTGATTAAAACTTTTATTGTTAGGTCTAGGTAGGACAAAGTTCTTATCTACAAAACTGGAGATGTCCAGCAGCTTTGACTATGATGGAAACAGAGTTTAAAATGCTGCTATTCCATTGCAATTGGAATGGTATCACTTTTTATTCTGAAAAGAACAGCCATATTAATATAGATTTTAAAGTTTCTGTGGATTATCAGGTGGTGTCTGATACATCAGAGAAATAGAGTACATTACTGAAAGCATGAGATGTGTGAACTCCTTTCCCAGGGACAATCAGGTCTGTCCAAAAGTAATCCACACACTTAGGACAAATGTGTGCTTGTGTTACAACTCATGGACTGATGTTTTTAATGTGTTTTCTATTGTACTTTTCAATAGGGAGTAAAGAATAAACACTGCTTTATGCAACAAAGAGCAAATCCTTTCATCACTAACAATCATGAACCTTTAAACATTTTCTAATTGTATTAGAAATAACTGTCATATAAGAAAATCTCTACTTAGGTAATGTAATTCAGTCATTCTTTAATCTCTTCGTCTGTGATTTCTATCACATGGACTATACTTTTGCTTTGGTTTTTCTAAGTTTGCATAATTGAAAGCTTTATAATAATTTCTAATTACTTCAGTAATTTATTTGTTAACACACACAAACATTCACAATGCTTTCCTCCAACAGATTTGCAGTTTGCTCCTGCGGGCAAGGGAAAATAATCTATTTCTGTACTCAGTATTCCAGGACGTCACCATGTTACTACTTCTGTTAAATAACACACACATTTCCCACTTACTGAATACTTTTATTTTGAGACTTTGATGTGTACATACTAAGTTCCACAGAGCATAGATGGAAAATGAGTCAATGATCCAGACAGATGCATTCCTTTCCCTATGCAATACCATTGTTTGAAATTCAAAACTTACCAGACGTTTCCAAGTGCTGTGTAATGAAGATTACAGTAAATTAGCAAAGATTTCTAGCATTTATATCCTTGCCTACTCCAGCAGGTGAAAAATGACCTGCTATCCTAGTATTTGCTGGGAAAAAAAAAAAGACTGAAATAAACAGAACATTACTTGTTTTCACATAGATGAGAGTGTCTGCTCAAGAGAAAATCCTGAATTAATCTACAATTGCATACCACTGCCATCTACTGAATGTAGAGTATGCTGAATGTACTCACACATACCTTTCTGCTCTAGAAGCTGAGTTTACTAGTCTTCCCAATAATTCCCACCTTAAGGCAGTCCTTTCAATTCTCACAATACAAACTCTGATCTAGAGCTTAAAGGTTGCAATTAAGAATTCATAATTAATGACTAGGTCAATTTATCTTCTAGTTCAAGAGTAGACATAAACAGTATTCTAATCTCTTTAGATTAATCTGCTGTCCGTGAAACCTTTGTTTAGTATTTTGACATTATTTGTAGAGAATATTTGGAATGCTCTGTGATATTTAATTGTACCTCATTAGTTAAGTACTTAAATGCTAGTTCCGCTTTCATGCTTATTTACATGTGTAAGACTGAGTCTATGCTTCTAAACTTAAACTGGTGACTGAAAGTTTACTTTCCCTGATGTTCATTCCAGTAATATTTTTCTGATGTGGGCATGGCAAAATATACTCAATTTACATGCTGAGTAATTGGTATCTTTTCACATGCTCCCAATTTTAGTTATGAATAAAATATCTGGTGTTACAAATTTAAAATGAAGTCTTTATTCTGTAACATTCTTTAGGAACTTGAGCGATGAAGTGGGATGTGACATCCGTCAGTTTAAAAGTACAATGACTGTAAAGTGAAAATTGAACAGGATCTGCTTTCATTATGGCTGATCCAGACCGCTATGTCAGTCACTGCTGGCAAGAGCACTACATTATAAAAAATCAATATATAAATATGCTAAAGGTGGGCATAAAAAGAAAAACTGGCTTCTAAAGTCTCAGTCAGGCATTTATTGATTATTTCTACTTTTTTGCCCTCTCTTCCCTGTGTCAATCCACCACTCATAAAGCCAGACATTCATTCTTATTCCAGAGACTCCATTCAGCGACATCACCTATTTCTTGCCCATTCTGCTAAGAATATCTGTATCAGTAGTTCCCTTAAACCCAGGGGAATTAATATTCATGAGAAGTCTATAGGAGAGTAACTGCATCTATTTAGTCCTACCAAAATTACAGTATTATGAATACTAAGCATTTAAAAAAAAAACACAAAAAAACACAAAACACAACACAAAGGATTCTACAAATGATTTCTTTGCACAGCTCACACAAGTATATCACACAAGTAATATATATAAGTATTTCTTTGCACACTTTCCACAGTATAAACAAATAAGAACAGCTTCTTCAAAGCATAGTAAATTAAACTCTCAGTCACAGCTGCATAGTCTTCCTCACTCATCAACACCTCCTTAATGCAATTGCAAGGGAATAATGAAGCTGTTTCGGACCTACATTTTTTTCCAGCTTTATTATTATTGAGAATGTCTGGCGGATACCAAGAAAACACATGCCTAACTTTAGACACTGGATTTAATTCAGTTGAATGTATAATCTTTAGCAACGCTCTTTATAGAAGTGTACAGAATGTTCTGTACATTTTATAACATAATATCGATAGTATCACACATAAAAAAGAATGGCTAACATGACTTAGAATTTCAAGGAAAAATGAATATTTATTTTTCTCTGCTAACTGATAAGCAAGAAAAGTCTTGCATTAAGTAGGAACCTTCTGGTTCTTTGAAAAGCTGATGAACAAGAGTCTAGGAGGTGTTGCCTGAAGTAGCAAATGGCTGTATTTAATAAATCCAGTAGGATCCAGCCATATGATTCTAAGAGAGAAACTTGCTTGAATTCAACAGATAACTACCTCATCTGCTTGACATTATCCCCATTAAGCAATGGCCTATGGTGTTTAGGACAGCAGAATATTTTCAGGAGTCCCCTCTGCTAAAACTCTTATAGAGCTTTTCATAATGAACTGCTAGGTATTACACGAAGATTATGTAAGCTTGTAAATGTATGATGATTATGGATATGGTGTTCAAGAACATGATTTAGTGGAACATTGTTAGAATTAGGGTAGAATGTTTAGGTTGTGGTTGCACTTGATGATCTTTGTGATCTTTTCCAACCTGAGTAACTCTATGATTCTGTGAGACATGCAAAACACATTCATCTATGTTGAGAAGAAATACATTTTTTGCTATAGTGTTTTCTTGTTAACTCCTTCATTCTTCGTTTATTCTCAAATCATTATATGGGATTAGTTCCCAAAGTAATTCAGAACATAGCTCCTTACACACTTCTAGCACAGGGCAAATTCACAAGTGCTGTTCTCCTGTTTAATCTATTTTTTAATCTATTTTGTTTAATCATATTTTTTATGAAAAGAATGTCTACTATCTAGCTCCTTTTTAGATCTTTCAAATTGTAAAATACTGTTTTCATGAAAGGTAACTAAATTTTGGTGCACATAACTAAATAGATATATTTCAAATAGCATGTATTTATCAAATTTTTCTTTCCAAAATACCAGGAGCATAATTCTGCCATCCACTGCTGTCTCAAATGGCACATGTGCTCATTCGTATGAGAAAATGCTCCTCATTCTTTGACTATGAGGGAAAATAAAAATTTTATGTTTTCTTCACTGCTGCCATTACCTCTCTATTCACCTGTGGTAGAAAGAAAACAAAAGTAAAGACCGTCCTCTTTTTTAGGAAAACAAGAACTTTAGTCCCATACCCTTGTACATCCCTATTGGCTCTCACAGGCCACAGTGAAAGCAGTGTCCAGGTCAACACTCCTACACTATTATAGCTTGTTTCAGATACACTTGACAATACAGATCTCTCAAGCACAGTCTGCGAGACATCCAAGTTCTTTCATACAAGTAAAAGGAATTGAAGGTGATACAAAGTCCTCAGACAAACTTTTCTGTCTGCCTTTTTTGATCCTCAGGTGAAAATAGTCTGTCAACAGAAACTCATAAAATCAAAATGATAAGAGCAAACAAAACAAATACACTTTATACATAAAATATACATTTTACTTAAGTTTGTTTCTTTTCATTTTATGATGATTCTACCTGGGAAGCATATATAAGTTCTTTCTCTTATAATCCAACTTTCTGACTTGAATTTGCAGGACTATCTTTGAGACACCACAACTGCTCATGTTTTCTCAGTTTATCTCACCCTATAATACACATCATGGTAGCATACAAAAATGAAAGCTCTTGTGACAGGAACACACATCCAGAAATAGGAGAATAAAAGTAAGGGAAACAGGAATGGAAACATCTGGTTTTCATATTGAATCATTTATGGCACCTACACAGGAGACAAGGAGATGGGCATCTACTTAGGATTCCTGTCTTCACCCATACCTACATCGCTTCTTCAGAAACTGGGTAGGAAACCTACTTTTCGGTAAGTTCCTCCAGAAATCTGAGAAGTAGAAAAGCTTTCAGCCATGGGAAGATGATAAAGACCTCATATTTAGGGGAAGAATCCAGACATCTTTTATCTGCACTGTTACCTGCCCATGCTCTACTCATGTATTGCATTTTGCTTCATTGCACTCCCTTTGGTCTCCTTGCTTTGGCTGGTCTCCGCCAAGCTGTGAGTGGGAGCAGGGAGTGACAGGAATAGTTAACAGCAATCGTTGCTATGAAGACAACTATCGGCATGAACAGTAATTCCAGGGAGGCCTTCCTACCTCAGTAGAGCAATGACTATTTACAGCCTGAAAGAGGTTGCCAGCCTCCAGTTCAACACCCTCTTAAGGGCAACAGATTATCCCTACAGTTGGCTCCTCTGAGCCTGGGCACTGAGCTGTGGGAAGGACATAACCTGAGGCTGAAGGAAGCTAACTCACCCGAGCTGCAGAAGCAGCATTTAATCGCATCTAAAGGGCTGGGATAGGCATATAGGGGATGGGGAAGAGAGTTTTACCTGCTGTAAACTGGATTTTCAATATTGTTAATATTTTGTTCCTCTTCTCTTTGATCCACCCTTGCTTTGATTTTCCTTTGCTTAACTTATCATTTGTGAAGAGAAAGTAATTGCTAATTAAGTGTCCAGAAAATATACTTAGAAAGAGAAATCACGTTGGATAGAAGACTGAACTAACAGTATTACTTTAATTATTATTATCGTCATGAGCTTGGACATTATGAACATTGTCTGGCCAGGAGACAGAGGTGTTTGCCAGCCCCCTCCTCACTGCCTCCCTCTGTTGTCTTCTGAAGCATGAACGCAGAGATCAGCAGTAAAAGGTTCCCCTGAATCAGAATATTTCCACCAGCATCTTCCAGGTATGTCCAAAAATACGACGCTAAGTAATGTCTTTTTACTCCATTTATAATGTCATCAGTTACTCACTGTACCAACATTCATTCATCTGTCCAGAATTTGCAGAAATACATGTCAGCCTGCAATTTGGCTTTAGATCTTTCAAGATACTTTTCTGTCTGTCACCTGTCTAACCAATATTTCCCTGTCAGTAGAGCTACAAGAATGCTCTTAGACAGGTAACAGCTGCATGCTACTTTCTTCCAAAAACAGCTGCACATGTGAAGACTTCTCCTAAAATCTTTCACTTCTTCCTGAATGTAAGATTATCAGATGAGTCCATTTAATTTGATTATAGTTAAGAGTCTTTCAACTTTTCATTTTTCTTCTGATTCCTTACTCTCTGCTGCAAAGCCTCCATAATTAAACACATTTTTTTTCTACTTAATAGAAAATTTTAAAATGCTGAAATGCTTTGAGTTTGGACACAGGTGTAATTCTGATAGTCAGAGCTTCAATCTGAGAATGCATTAAAATACATATATGTCTCAGTGTATGTCTTTGAAATTGCCTTCTATCAGAAACTAACACCTGGATCTGAAATTCCACTTTTCATATTTAGAGGCTTAGAAGCCACTGTCTGCATGTCAAATTTTGAAATAAAAACCAAAAGCAGACAAGGAAATACTTAGTCTTAACTTTTGTTTACAGTAGTAAAACACAAAGTAGTTGTGTACTAGCAGCTCTCTAGGATTTCTGGCTAGTATAAAAATGATTCTAGAAAAGGTCATACTCTCAAGTAACGGTTTTGATGGCTGAAAAACTCTGGAAGGAGAGCATAGCCTGATTCTGTTCTCCTTGATTTCAACAGAAGCAAAAACAGGTCCTCAATCTGTGTGTAATTCACATGATCTACTTAGCTAAACAATTAAGTCACAGCTCTGACATCTGATATTTATTTTAAGTTCTTTGAGCCAGATTCTCCACTCTGAGCTAACCCTTTTTTCTATTCTGGTGGCACAAAGGCCATAACAGCCGTGGATTTTCCCAGCTGGAGATTCTCCCAGCATGAATAGGATTTTACCTGTCTGGCAAAACCTGCTTTCATGTTATTTCCTCCTCCTTTGCACTCTCTGAACCTTAGCCATCTTCTTATGTGAAAGAGTTTGGCTTGATTACAACTCTGGTTACCATATTCAATATAGTCTTAGCCTGTATACTTAGCTTTTCAAATTAAAGACAAATTTGTTAATTTTAAGTAATCCAGAATATTTTGTATCTAATGTATCTCTTCTGAAATACCACAGAAGGAGCACAATTGAAGATCCATCCAAGGTGCATCATCAATAAAACGCCTCAGAAGATCAGCATCCCCTTTAGCCAAAATACTGTTGTGTTCCATTTCTGGGCAGAATCATATTCTAAGATGTGAGGTTCCTTGAATGCTTACAAGATACATTAAATAACCACCTACCACGTTTGGCTGGTAGACATGCACTGGCATATAATGGCCCAGCAAGGTAGGCGTACAGCTTCATACACTAAGATTTCTGGCCAAGAAAATGAGTCAACTTGGGAGCTAAACAACATCAAAGACAGCAGTTTTCATAATGCTGTGGTCCCTTCTAATTCATTGCTTTATAATCAGCCACTTTCCAATAATTCATTAAGACTTGAACAATGAGGTTGAAGTGTTGGCCTCTCATAAGACTTCAGCCAAACATAATGAAATCATAACAGGATATATTTACCAGGTTAAATATCTTGAACTCAGCTATAATTATGTTTATTAGTAATTCTTCAGTAGCTGCTCAGAAAGCATGTTTGTATTAGTTAATCCTTGCCTATGGAAACCTCTATATTTATTTGGCAAAAGAACACTAAGGAGCATGGCTTTTCTTTTCTTTTCTTGTATGTAAATCCCTATTTCTACCAGAAAATGCTGTGAGATCAAGAAGTAAGCCAAATCTGATGTATATGGTTACTTTTCTGCTATTACAATTAGTGATCACACTAGAAATCAGAACTATAATATATATAAATAGAGATTGATCCTGACAAGTTTTATATTTGAAAAATTTGGCAACTATAGTTTGTACTGCAAGCCCACTGAACAGCAACACAAACACAGACAAGCACTATGTGCAATTCAAAATAACAATTTTTCTTCTTTTCCTCCCCTGTCAGATGTGCAAACACAGAAAACACATACATAATTATTTTGAAAAGCAAAAGAAAAGTCTCAAAACAATTACAGACCTGTTGATGAGTTTAGGCAAACTTTCCTTTTCCCTAAGAGATCCAAATAAGCAGGCTAAGTTATTCCTCAAGCAATTCAAATGACAAACTGTATGGTATTATGAAACTCTCATTATATTGAACACTAAGTTGTGAATACATATTTTGTTCTTTCCAAGAGGAAAGATGTATTATAATGCTAATTGTTCATTAAAATACAAAAGGATAATTCATCAAAAATAATGAGACATGTAGACTGATTATTTGAGGCATTAATTTACTGAAGCTATATTTTTACAATTCAGAGATCTTTTTTCTGTACCAAATAACAACTTCTATTAATTTATCAGCTACTTGAAATCACTTAACTATTAAGGCAGATATTACAGCTGAATCCAGAGACTCCAAATCATATTTGGAAAGTTATTGAAAAGCTCTTGACTGAAGGCAGTATCACTCTGAGAATGAGATACAGAGACTAGATTCTGATAAACATGAAGAGGAAATTCACTTTCTGCAATTCTGCAAATCTTTAGGCAAGTATTCTCTTTCAGCTACCAAGGCTGCTAATAAATGTAGATTCTAGAATATTTACATTTACATAATTTACATTTTACATAAATTAAACACTAGAACAGCTGCAATACATCAAAAGGAATACATGAACTAGTTAAATCATTTGAATGAAAGCTGATGACATGTGCTCAACTGCATACAAGTCAAACTCAGAACACAGGCAAACTCTATTGGAGTGAAAAGAAATGCAATTGAGTTTACCAGAGCTTAATCAGGCCTTGGTCTTTCTGAAAGATGAATAGACTCCAATTTGATTGCTATACAAATGGTAATGTTTATTTCAATTTCCTATCCTAATTTTAGAAACATTTCTATTTCTGTCTGAATTGAAACAGGTTCAGAACTATCATAATAGATTAATAACTCACAGATTCTCGCTTGTTCTGAACCACTATCTTAAAGGTGTTTCCAGTGAATATACATGCACAGGCTAAGGTCATCTTACTCTTTATAATTATGCAAGGATATATCTTAGAAATGACAACTGGCATCTAAATATTTTGAGGGATAAATATAAATGCAACAAGAACGATGAACTATTTAGACATTGATATTCAAGGTCTTCCCTTGGAGAAACATAAGCAGGTGTAAAATACACGCAAACCATACATTTCAGTGGGCCAAAATTTGACGGGTAAAAAGAACTGGCCTTAAGCAAAATTACAGAAAATTCTTTCCACATCCTGGAACTGAGGACGTTTTATGTCTCTCTGATTTTTAAAACTGATGTCACTACATATCTTCTTTCCACTTGAGGCTGACACCAAGCCTAAGCTTCATATCACTAGTATGAACAGCTGCCTACAGTAGCCCACATGAGTGTTGTGGGTGAAAGCTCCAGTCACAGGACTGTTTCCAGCATGTAACATGAGTGTTGTGGGTGAAAGCTCCAGTCACAGGACTGTTTCCAGCATGTAGGTACAAAGCTGTGGCTATTGTGACTGTGCCAAGACAGAAGAGGCTATTGCTGGATGGAAGCAAAATTAAAACACCATTCTTAAACATATGTTTCTGAGATTCTCCTAAGCATAGGATATGAAAGTAAACTTTATTTCCTTCTATGTGTAGGATATTATGACCACAGAATCACAGAATTGCAGGGTTTGGAATGGACCTCAAAAGACCATTGAGTTCAACTCCTCTGTTAAGACAGGTACCCTACAACAGGTCACACAGGTAGGCACCCAGACAGATCTTGAATATCTCCATGGAAGGAGACTGCACAACCTCTCTGGGCAGCCTGTTCCAGTGCTCTGTCACCTTTACTCTAAAGAAGTTCTTTTGCACATTAATATGGAACTTCCTATGTTCAAGTTTTAGGCCACTGCTCCTTCTCCTATCACTATGCACCACCAAGAAAGGCCTGGCTTCATCCATTTCCCACCCATCTCCCTTTAGATATTTATCAACATTTATCAGATCCCCTTTCAGTCTTCTTTTCCCTAAGCTGAACAGACCTAGGTTACTCAGTCTTTTTCATGTAAGTGTCCATGGATATGAACAGTCTTGCATGTGATTAAAAAAACAAAACAAAACAAAAAATAAAAATAAACACACATATTGTTAATTATTAAAATTTTAACAGCAAATGAAAAGCATCTCATGTTAGATATGCTATGTCATTAAAATGACAGTGAAGAAGTAGCTACGTTATCACAGTTACAGCAGTAACATCACAGCTATTTCCTTAGCTATTTTAATCCAATGGGACTCAATATTTTTGTTAGTTTTATGCTGCCACATATACTGATGAGCACACATTTCCTAACACTTCATTTCAAATGTTTCTTCTCCTGAAGCACATATATCTTTATCAGAAACAATAAGGATTATGGAAAAAAATGTGTCTAACTGGTTTCCAGTAATGTTTTGCTTTTGCTTGTCAGCTATATATTACACAACCAGGTAGAAAGGAAAACAATTTAAGCAAGGCCTTTACTAGATTTTTGTCATGTTGCCCCTAAAACTGTGTAAGATCTGCAAGGAACATTACAATAATTGCTTTAGTGATGCAAAATTAAACATGTTTATTTTCAACCCATAGATTCCAAACTATATCGCAAGAGCACATATCCTAAAAAAATCCTACAATCTAGCCAACTTAACTTGGATTGACCTAAGAGATCAACCTAAGAGATCTTGAAAGATCTAGGAGACTTACAATAAATAATTCAAAAGTGTTTTCATATTTTTTGCATGCAAAGCTGTGCTCCTTTTTTTTTTTTTTTTTATTACTTCACCACTTTAATTGTATTTTAAAAACAAAGTATTAATTTCATAAAGCAACCATCATTTGTAACTCTAAACAGTATTTTCCGTTGGTGTTAAAGTTGATATTAAACAAACAATTTTTAGGTGCTCCTGAGTAAAGACAGTAGAGCAATTGAGGATTTTTTGCCCAGTAGACATAATAAAATTTAGGATAATATAAAAATGGCCACTAATCAATGAAATGCTTGGATCCTTCATGCGTTAAATGTTGTTTATAGCCTAGACATAAAAAATTGCACCCTCAAACGTAATCAATATTCAATCAATCCTCTGATTAGAGCAAATGTTTTCCACTTGACCGACATTAAAAATGCCCCAAAACACAAATGAATAGCCTGTAGGACTTCCACTGAAATAGTAACCTCTAATTCACAAGTGTCAAAATGAAGTATGCATCCTTACATTGAAGAGAAATGCCTAACCATCAGCTAACAGTGATTAGCTGCTCTTTTGCCAGCAAAATGCTTTCCATTATTGCATCTTCTGATTTCTTCTCATTTTTGAGATTCATGTTTGACTTGTTCTTCTCAATAGAGTTAAGATTCACTTGTGGTCTCTTGGGCAGGGAGTGCATGCTAATTGCTGAATCTTTGACGCTAAAAGAACAGTTGTCCCAGAAAACTTGGTTCCTACCAATTAAAAAAAATCTTGTTCTGTTTAACACTGTTTATGTCTGCATACATTCCAAACTGTCATAATCTTTTTAACAGTCTGCTTTAACATTCTCCCTCATATTCAAAACCAAATATAAGCAATGAATTGAAAAAAATGTTATTCTTCAATACAGAATGCTTTTACCAAAAGCGAATACATTTATTATGGACATTAGAGTGCACTAATTTATTGTGTTTAAAAAACAAATTTTACAAAAGGCTACCTGGGGAAAAATACACATCTATTTGTTCATCTTTAAGGTGTTTTCTTTTAAACTATTGTGGAAAATACTAAATACTACTGAAAATTTTAGTTCTCTAGATAGCTGGTATAGCACAGGCAATGAGGAGACATTCTCTCTTGCCTCCCAAAGTACTTTCTGGTCACTAAGAGAGATCATCTTCAAGAATGATCTCAAAGCTGGCAGTGACAATATAGATTAGAAATGGAATCAGCCTCCCTTTTCTTTCTGCAGCTTACCAGTGTCTATCCATCCTACATAGAAACTGTACATGTAAGCATACATGCCTATACCTATGGATGTACATATATTTAATACATTTGCACTTCCCAACTTCTTAAATTTTTCTCCATGTTTACACGTGTATTTAAAAATTAAAATAATCTTCAGAATTGAGGGAGTGTATTTTCAAGGCCAAAAAGATATCTACTAGACAATAAATGTCGTGCAAACCTGTACACTTCTGTACTACCATTGTTACACTTCAGAGCCTTCAGTAAATTAACACCTGAAATAACATACTAGTAAAACACTGAGACCTGCTGTTCTTTTTAATTTTTTTTTTTTTTAAATAATAATCAGAACTTCATGCCTACAAGAAAGAAAAAAAAAAAAGAAATATTTCAAATCTTTAGTTTGTTCATAGGAACAGCGCCAAGGTAGACTAATTCAAAATGCATGCCATAGTTCCTGGATTACAGACAGTTAAGCACTTGGATCTACTTTGAAGTGAAACTTCTGTTTTATTTGTTGTTCACTGCCCCACACATTGAAGGAGCGCTGGTGTACTTCAAGTTCAAATCTGGTGTAATTTGATGAGAACCTGCCATTTTTCTGGGGCTAGAATTGAACATATTAGTAAAATATCTCCCATATTAGCAGTAATATCTGTTGTCATGATAAATACAGGGTATTTCTTTTCAAATACAAAATTGGACTAAAATGAAAAGCAGAAGAAATCTCCCTATTGAATAAAAAAGTCACTTTTGTGCATAACAGCTGAGCAAAAAAAAAAATTTTAATATGCAAAGATAATCTCTTTTCCCTTGCTGTGGTATAGTGCCGTGCAAAATCTGGCGGTCCAGTCTACTGCAAATCCACAAGGGTTATCCACTCAGATGCCAGTGTAGCATACGTCCATGCATTGAGACCCTTGGTTTGCATTACGCATAATGGAGATAGGAGCAGAGGCCCCTGAAAATTAATATAAACATTTCATTTTAAGGACTGTTCTGATGGATCCCTTGTACTTTTAAATCCAAAGTGTATAGTAATTACACTGCAGTAGCAAATAGCTTTGTTATTGCTCATTCATAAGCTATCGGGGTTGGTCCATGGCTCAACATTCCCTACCATGGTAATGGAAATCTCTGGCTTATCCTAGATTTCAGATCTGTTTCATTCAGTGGCCTAGCTCCACTGGCTGGTAACACACCAAAATCGCTATTTATGCAATTATGTAATAGCATCACTATTACAAGGCATACTGCACAGTACATCTATGAACCCAAGCAGACAAGACAACAAACGTAGCAGCAGCGAAACAAGTCATAGACATCATATCCATGAAGGATCTAGACATAATGACAGATGCAGGCCCTTGAATGGAAGGTTGAAAGACTATATATGCTCTGCAGCATTTGGGCTGACTTCAACAAGAAACTACAAAAGCTGGAAGTAGACTAGATGCACTAAGATCATTGACCTCTTACAGTTTAGAGAACTAACACAGAAGTAACACATTCTGGAAGGAACAGCTGTGGTAAGTAGCAGCTGTCCTAGACAAAAATCCAGGGTCATTCCATTTAAAATAGTGAAAATGATGAGAAAAGAACGTTACAAATTTGCACTTGTCAGAAATAAAACTTCGGGGTATGGAACTGTACCCTTATGACAGGAAACAGTACATCACGAGTCAAAAAGTGGTGAACATCAAATTGCTTAGGAGAATTTATCATGGAAAAATGAGAATCATAGAATAGCTCAGGTTGGAAAAGGCCTTAAAGATCATCAAGTCCAGCTGCAATCTCGCCATCCTATGCTAACTCTAACAACCCACCACTATGGCTGAGATTGAAATACTATCAGTATAATTAATGAAAAGTCATTCTTGACTCATTCATGAAACATTGTGTTAAAAAAAAAAAAAAAAAAAAAAAAAAAAAATCTACCTTGACTAATTGCATTTTTGTGGATAGAACTGACACCTAATTTTTGTACCATCCAAGGCAGTGATTATCAGTGGGATAGTCCTACAAAACTGGGTATTGCTCAGATTTTAGAAATATGATATGGAGAAAAACTTACATCCCCTCTTTACCCTGTCTCATATCCACTAGCCTGGGCAACATATGTCATCTATACTGCTCCCAGCACACAAGTTAGTGGGCATCCATAGATGTTCTGCTGAGAGGAATTATATCAAATAATCCATTCAGTTTGCTAATTCTATGAGAATATATTTTCCCCTAACTACTGGATCTCACATATGCAGTGAGATCACATACGTGACTTATTCACACATCAGGCCCACCCCAGTAACAGTAAAGAAAGGTGAACTCCATAACCATTTGGAATATTGGTTATATTAAGCCTCTGAAAGCAGAATATATCTGCCTTGTTCACTTCCAGAAAAGCATACTCACCAATTTTACAGTAAAGAAAATGATTACTATAAGGAAAAAAAAAAGATTTTTGAATTTTGGTAGTCATAATTTTAGAAAATGTCATTTTTATTAACTCTCATGTTCCTGTATCCCTGTACACTTTTAAAAATACACATTAATAGGAATACTTGGAGAAGACAAAGACATCACAAAGAGCCCTGTGTTATTCCGTGGCATACATTTTCATTTCCTAGGGACAAGGTTTACATTCTTCTGTGGCATCCTTTTTTTAATCCAGACCTGCAATTACACTCACTGAAGTAGTTTAGTCTTAGGCACAGCAGGTCTCGCAGAATTGGAGACTTCCAACTGTAACTGTCTCTGCACTTTCATGAGATTTTTTTTTTAAGTGAGCAAAAAGCGATTTTGATTCAACTGTAAACTAAAATAAATATCAAACGTCTTTCAAATGTAACTTGTTATGAATAATGGTTAAAACAGCATTGTGTCATGGCACAATGTGCCGTTTTCTTTTGCTGATGTGTAACAAATTTTGGCATAAAACTGAACTCTTAAGTTTAACCACAGAGTTTAAATAGTTTGAGGGCTAAATTTTCTTTCCAATATGTTATTCTAAATATGAATTAGTTACATTCAGGAGGCTAATTTGAACATACTGGTAAACTGAAAGCGTGAAGGAATGAAGATAAATACTGCTTAAAAAATAACTAATCAAAAATGTTTTAAAATGTCTTGCTGGTCTCTCAGCACAAAGACAAATTTCAGCACGCTTCCCCTTGTAAGTCTAGATGGTCATTTCTTCACTGACATGGGAAATATGCAGGGAAAGAATAGTTAAAGCAGATTTTTTTTTTATTACTATTTTCCAAAACGTCTTTAAATCTAAGTATATGGAAGCTATGTAGGTTCTGTGGAAAGTGTTTGGATGAAGGTAACAAAGATAATCTCAGGAAAATGGTGAACTATTCTAGTTTCCCAACACGATATTCAAAAATAACTTGATGTTGAATCCTCTCTTTGTGAAAAAAATATATTTTGGTTCTTCATGAAAAAAAACAACCAAAAAAACACAAAACACATCAGAAACTTAGGCATAGTTATGAAAAGAATTGGCCATGGAGAGCTTTCATAACTAGGCTTGAAAAATATATGAGGCACTTAATAAAATATATATATATATATATATATATATAAATTAATTAATAAAGTAAAAGTAAAGAAAGCAGAAAATAAGAAAAAACACCTCAGGAGTAGAGACTTCACACAAATCAGGTAAAGTATGTTGTGACAGAAAATCCAGTCCCACTAGCTATAATAACTAAGAGGAACAACTTGTATTTTCAGTAAAATCCTATTAGAAATCCTAGCAAAAGTTGAAGACTGCTTTTGGATTAGTTGGAATACATTGTTTCTTCTGAATGAAGTTAAGACAGCTGAAGTGCCAGCAAAACTGGTGCCTTTATTGCAAGTGTGGGTGCCTTTCACGACCCTATAAGATACATGATGCAAGTCTTCATATGGATGAGAAGTGCACAACAGAAGATACATCTCTGATGCCTAAGAAAAGGGGAAAAAAACTTGGAGAATCATTTCCAGGCAGGAGTCCACAACAACTCACTGCAGGTTTGAGTGTCCAACATATTTCAGTGCAGCTATTTCAGTCAAACGTATTTCGATGGTTGCCCATTCTGCCTAGTTCCAGGACCTCCCAACAAACCCCAATGAAGCAGTGTGGCTATTATTTCCATGACATAGCTCAATGCCAAAGCCACAAGGCACTTTCAGATCGAGCATCGCAAACCAACCGGTCTTGCTTTACATCTTTTCCTATATATCTATAACTGAAAGATACCTGGATGTCTGACAGTGTCTCACCTTTCTGTTTCTAGACTCACTGAAGAAACCCCGTGATGTTGCGCTTTTCCATTATGGCCTGGGCCATCACAGCAAGGAGGATGATGTCCTCAACACTTCGTCCCCCATCCTATGCTTAGCCTATTGCATCAAGCTGCTCCTGCAATTCACTGGGTAGCACACCAGGCCAGCTCTCCTCACTACACAAACAGCTAACTCCCAAGAATGAAAATACAAGAAGACAGGTGTGTGAAGATGCAGATCAATGAGTTGAATTAGATTATGGTGGGGTTGGGCTACAGCTGGAGCCAGCCCTCAAAGAAGAACAGGAAGAAAAGTACATTAAACCCTCCTGGCATCCAGCATCCTCAGAAAACAGCAAAACACACAAAAATGGGAGTACTTTTCATTCTATATGCTTGACTTGACTCTATGTGCTTGATGCTTTGCATCTCAAATGCAAGAAGCAGTTGAGCTTCTCGATTCTCTTCTATGTCAGACACTGGGATTTCACCTTCTGCAACAAGTGGAGCTAATCCAAACATATAACTGATCCTAAATGCTTGGCTCAGCATGCAGCTGAATATAACAAACCTCTCCTGAGTGGTGGGAAGATGAGCAGTTCTGAGAAGATGACCCTCAGGTCACACCAGCCAGAGCAGAAATCCGCTGTTCCTGTGCTGGTGACTCCTGTGCTGGAGCTACAATGGCTGAAGACTTATAAGCATAGCCTTTTTGCTGTTTTTTTTTTTTTGCTCCCAAAAGCAACACATACCATCAAAACAGGTGCTAATTTCTATCCTGGCCATTTGACATTCAAAAAAGAAGGAAGAAATATGAAAACATGATCATTTTTCACACTCTAGATTTGTCCTTTCTGGGCTGCAGAAAGCTAGCTTGGTGGCTGACCATAGGACGCTGCACCTGCACCAGGGATAAGTGGGGAACTCCTCTTTTTAAGGATGTTCTGCACTCCCACCCCTGTAGTATATAGTGTATTTACTAAAATCAATGATTAATAGAAAGCAAACTTCATTATGTATATATTATATATGATGAATTCAAGAAAATTCCTCTTCAAAGCTGCATAAATATCTTATGGTTTGGTACAACCATACAGTTAGGAATAAACATCTCAAATGGGGATAACCATTGTCCATAATAGGTTTTTTTTCCCTAAGCCACCTGGTATTAGCAACCACTGCTCTCAAGTATATACGTCTTTCATTCTCTTGAAAGGAAAACATATGCAAGGCATCACAATTGTGCTTCGAAAAAAGCCTGCTTGCATTTTTTTTCCTTGAAAAGTGTACACTGAAGTTTTGCCTGCAGCACATACAGAATTAAGCCTCAGCAAGTAATCACCCATGACCAGTCACATTGAAAACCTGCAACATCTTTTTTGGGCTGCCTCTGAAAAAGGAAGGAAATCAGGAATCTTGTGGGGACACTCCAGTATCTTACTACTGGACCACTTGGTGCCTTTTTCAGACTGCAATGACCACACTGCACGAGTGTCTGCCCTAACATTCAGAAATTCACCTACTGATGTTTGGACTTCTCACACACCGTTAGTGTTTTCTGAAATGAGATGCTTAACTTCCATTAAAATGGACCACTGGTCAAAGGAGAGCAATCTAGCAGTTTCAGCCACAAGGGTGCTCTCCAGAGAGGCAGATCGATAAGAAGCCAAACTCCTGTGCTTTCCCACATCCCTATTTCCCTCCGGTAGGGTCTCTAGCAGGCATCAAGAGAAAAATATGAGTGGGCTACAGCCACGAGACAGCCGTTGTTTCATTCCTTCTGAGCTGCATCATCCTAACTCACACAAATCTCTCCGGGAGCTCAGAAGTGTTTTGGGTAGCTTTGCATGAAAAGCTGCTATGGTAGATGGGACCTGTTGGCCTAGCACTGTCTGTGATCAGCACCGGCCAGCTGCATTCGGACTGTCCCCAGTTGTCACGGTCAGAAGGACAGGTCTCTGCCCTACAGAGCATCCTCCGAGAGGACAGAACCAGTTCCTATGCACAGACTGCATCCACCCGAGCAAGGATAGAGAAAGGCATCACGCCCGAGAAAGTTTGCAGGAGATATTTGCCTCTCAGTTCAATCATTTTTCTTCTGTTCAAAACAGGGGTGCACTTCTAACTTCGGAACGGGGCTTCCTGGGAGCTGACAGCTCTGCAGTGCGGGGAAGTTGGGAGGCGCGCTCAGAGCAGACCGGGAGTCAGCGACAGCTGAAGGCGGTGAAGCCCGAGTGCCGCCTCCCTCCCTCGGCCCGGGGATCCCCAAAGTGCAGCTTCCGTGAGGTCAGGCGATCGCACGCTTCCCCACTCCCCCCCGCGGTGCTGGTCCAGCACTGGTCCAGCAGGAGAGCGGCGGCGGGACTGACCGCGACGGCTCTTACCTCCAGCACGGGCGGCGGCGGCGGCCGGGGGCGTCCGGGGGGCGGCGGCGGCGATGGGACGGGGGTCGGGCGGCGGAGCGCCGCCGCTGTAGCGCCGAGAGATCAGCCGGTCCCGCCGCGGCGGGCGGGGCGGCAGCGGGCGCCCGTCGTCGTCCAGGGCTTGAAGGAGGAGGTCGAGGAGCTTCCCCCGCTCGGTTCCCGCGGCGGGCACGTCCCTGCCCTCGGCACCGGGAGGCGGCGGGGCCGAGGCCAGCAGCAGGAGCACGATGGCGGGCAGCGCCTGGCGTTTCTTCGCCCCTCGCATCTCTGCGGCGCTGGGAGGAGGCAGAGAGCGAAGGCGGTCAGCTCCGGGCCCGGCCCGCACCCCGCCCGCCCGCCCCCCATGCCGCGCCAGCCCGACCCCCGCACACCAGGGCAGGGGCGGCCCCGCGGGGAGCCGGCAGCGGCGGGGAGCGCAGCTCCGACGTGCGGCCACAGGACGGCTCCGCCGCTTTATAGAGGCGGATTAGGGGAACGTTGTTAGCCTCGCCGCACATAGCGCAGGCGAGCGATTTGCTCGGCTCTCTTTGCCCTCCGGCGGTCCCGCGCCGGAGGCTGCCGCCGGCCCCGCAGCGGCGGGAACACACGGGAGGGCGACTGGACGGAGGCGAGTTCCCAGAGAGTTACATCGGAAAGTGCTGCAAATCGGAATGTAAAGGCCAAAAGCAGTTACAAGAGTCTGAAGCTTCGGAAGCGGCGCGTAATGCCCCTAAGTAAGCTATTCTAATTATAGCAAACAGTTAGGATTAAGGAGGAGGGAGAAAAAATCAGTTATTTACCAACCGCCTCACAGTTGGCCACCCCGGCAAATCCCCTCTGGCAAAAAAGTTAACCGGAGCTCGAAGCAGTCGGCTCTCCCCGACGGCCTCGGGCTCTCCCTCGCTTCCTTCGCCACCAGGGCGCAGGCAGCGCCGGAGAAGAGCGGGGTCCCAGAACAAGGTAGGACCATCGGGCGCTCCCGGCCAAAGGCCCCCTCCTTAGAGGCAGCAGCTTACCTTCAAGCGCAGAAAAACCTCGGCGAGCTTCTGCTGGCTGCGAGGAGCAGTCCGCTGCCGTCGGCCGAGAGCCGATGTCCCCGCGGAGGCTCCGCCGGGTGCGGAGCGGGGCGCTCAGCGGTGCGCCCGTAGAGGGGCGATGCGCCCGCCAGGGCCATGCGCTTCGCTTATATAGTGCGCACCGGCGTGCTCATCCGAGTACTATCGACTTTAGGTGGGTGGCAGCCGGTGGAGACATCTCTGGTAATCACTCTTGGGCTCGGAGAAGGTCTCCTCTGACAAACTTCCTCCTCCCTGTTTGTCCCCCGGTGGATGGCAACTGCACGCCGAGTCTGAAGCGGCTCTGATCTGTTTGTGAAATTAGATTTCCCCGAAGACCGGGAAACGCTTACTAATAAAGCTGCCGGCTCAAGAGATTAAATTGTGCTTTAACTTAGGGGGATTCCCTTGGGAGCAGAGCAGGAGGACTTCTTTTTTACCTTCTTCATACCAAACAAAGAAGCCTCGAGCGAAGTCTGTATGAATTTGGGTCTGTTTTGCCAGGAAATGGTGCTCTGTCTTAGGTGGGTGAATTGTAAAAGTCTGTTTCTCCCAAACAACTTCTTTAATTTTTAACAACGAGACTTAATGAAAAGCTAGCAACAGAAGACGCTGATCTGATGAAACCATTAATCACACATGGTGAAAAACTTGTCTCCTAGAACCACAGAAATGTGAGAAAACAATTAGCTGAGGAAACCTGTTCTGTCAGAGAGCAGTGCATGCAGGTGGTCTAGGAGCAGATTGAAAAGCAATACAATGTCAAGACTATACACATTACTACAGAATTTGAAAGTATAGCACTTTGTCAGAAAGTACCACTGAGATACTTTGTTAATAAGAGTGGGAGAAAAGTAAAAAGCATTTGAAGTATCCTTGAATGCAACATTTCGGATTTGGACCACCCTTCTCTACTAACTTTGTCTCTTCCTTAAAACTCCGTTGTTCCTGCCCTCCTGCCCTTCCCTGGCTCTCTCAGGCAGGGCATATGTGGGGCTGCATCTTTCAGGGGCTATGTAAGTGCTGGAGATAGGAAGAAGGGGAGAAGGCTTCTTCTCCACCTCCTCCTGCATTTGTGCTATCCTTACATTTGGTTGGGCAATACAACATAGACTAGGGCTCAAACTGAACTTTTAAAAGGTTACAAAGGGTTTTACCTTTTTTCTTTTTTATTTATTTATTTATTTATTTATTTATTTTTTAGAGGCCAGCGTACTGCACAGAATGAGATTGTCTGGCCCATGGATTCCCAGGGTAACAGAAGAAAAGTGGTAATCTCTCACTGAATTATTTACTGCTTTTACCTCTTTATTGGGGGCATACAAGGAGTTTTCTCTGGTCAAAGTATCAGGTTGAGTGAAGAGAAAAAAAAAGAGAGCTGTTACAGACTGAGAAATAAAGCAGTAAGTTTATTTATTAGCTCCAAAACAAATCCAAAGGCTTCTCTACACTTTTTGTTGTTGCTGCTGTTGTTTGTTTGTTTTTATTTCATTTTCAGAGGCATATATTGCCACTGTAATATGGGACTGAATTGATTTGAGCTTCCCTGTGCACCTTCATAATTGGTCATGCATTAGGTCCACATCTTCTAGCCTTCGAAGGAAGTCACATGGAATCATAGAATCGTTAAGGTTGGAAAAGACCTCCAAGATCATCACACCCAACCGTCTACTACCACCAGTACTGCCTGATAACCATGTTCCTCAGTATCACATCTATGCATGTCTTGAGCACCTCCACTTCCCTGCGCAGCCTGTGCTGGTGCTGAACCACTCTTTTGGAGACTCATTTCTTCCTAATATCCAACCTGAACCTCTGGCACAACATTGAGACCACTCAGTCTTTATCAGTTGAATGTTCAAGGCAAATAGCACAATACTCAGAGGAACTAAAAGAAATGTTACAGAAGGCAACAAAATAGCCTGCCATCTCTCCCACATGTCCCCCAAATGATCCCCAAACTCTGCAAGCTGCAGTAGGTGGCTTTGCACTTGCACTTGCACAATTTGGGAAAGTTTATGAGTTCCTAGACAAATGCTACTAAATATCACCTACATTCAATGAGTTTTTTATATACAACACTATTATTGCAATTTTTTAAAATTATATTATGAAGATTTTGGGTTCAAATGCTCCACTTCAGAGCCCAACAAGGCTCTTCACCATTGTGCCAACCTGTTTTGGCTTCCTCCTTTATCTGCACTGTTATTTGCTTCCCTCCTTTGGAGGAGTTGTGTAATTCTTTCTTTGGATTGAATGTGTACCCATCCAGAGGACAAAAACTTTTTTCTCATTACTGTTTTAAACCAAATTGAAAAAGTGGGCACTTCATTTATTACCAGGACTTTTTTTCTCTCTCTCTCTTTTTTTTTTTTTTTTTTTTTCCTCTAATGTTACCCTTTGTGCTTCCAAACTAGATATTCAAGAGATCGAGTAAAACAAAAGGGTGGGCGTTCTTGAAGAGTGCAGATCTATCAGGCCCTAATGTTACTGCAGTCAGTCCAATTCACTGCTGTAGGAGTTGGATCAGAGTTTAAAATGAAAAGAGCCAATTAGAGCCAGATCACATCGAAATCACAAGTTTTAAGTAGCTTTTTCAAATTCTTTTTATGCCCAATAGCCTTAAAGACTTACTAAAAGCAACAACAAAGCCCCCCAAACCCCATCTCTTTTCAAATCGTTTAGATACCTGAATTCTTCAGAGAGTATTTGAAAGCATGACAGCCAGAGAACAACTTGAGGAAGATGTCTCCTTAACTAAGCTCAGGCAATTCTGTAAGATTGAAAACCTATTTTCAGGTCACAATCACAGTGGCCTTTTTTGTTTGTAGCCCCACCATGCCTCCTCCTCATTACATGGTGAAAGAACCCCAGCGTGAAGTTTACATCAAAGAGAGCTTCTTAAGGCTGCACTCAGCGTCTTGTTTGGGAACTGAAAACATGTTCAGAATGAACTTAAATAAGTCTGGTTATTTGCTTCTATTAGCCAGCGGATTTAAACAAGTGAATCACTTTTTTTTTTTATTTTCTTCTTGTGACATGTTCTTATTTTCTGATGGTGCTTAGCCTCAAGAATATCTTTGATTGAAGTTAAAAGCAGACTAGTTAAATCAAAGAATCATAGGGCTGACAGGGACTTGGAGAGATGATCTAATGCTTTTTATTGCCCAAGGTAGAACCAGCTGAACCCATGTCACCAGAGCTCAGTAAGAAACCTGACCTTTATTTTTCCCATCAATCTTAATACTTCAACCCAAATCCATTAAAAGTGCAGTTGGTAAATATTGGTTTAGTAGTGATTTTTTTTAATCTCAGGATTTACACTGAAATATAAAAAATTATCTAAATATACTCCCAAAGCACACACTCAAATCAAAGGCAGGTTAAAGAAAGATTTAAAATCTCGGTGTCTTACTGTTTCTAAATAAATCTGTCAGCCATAGATTTCCGTGGCCACTAAAGTAAATCAAGAAGAAAAACAGAGAGAAAACCTCGTTCTGTTGAAGTCCATGGGAATTTTTCTGTTGACTTTATTAAGCTGGGATTTAATGCAGAGTTGTTACTAAAGGTGAGATGAAGAAGTGAAAAATGACTGCAAAAATGTGAATGTGTTAGCCAAGACAGTAAATTATATATGTCTGCTGTAATTTCTGATAAATAACAGAGCATTCTGTCTTTTTTTTAGATCACACAGTTTCCTTAATATCAGAGGTGTTAAACAGCTGCATATATGTGTCTGTTGAGGCTGATGTAAACATACTTGGCCCTGTCTTGGTGTAGAGGACTTGATCAGGTGATCTCTTGTGTATCTTTTGCCATTCTTTACTTCTATGAGTCTACAGTGGAAGTTAAGCTGTAACTTTAAAAATGTATTTCATAAAATCGTATCATAGTCTTTCCAAATAAAATATAGTGGGCCAATTTTACTATTATAAGCATATCCAAATATCTTTGACTTCAGAGTAATAATGATCATAGACTTTTCCCTTTTTGAAGTTTATCTTGAGGCTGTTTTCATCTGGAGGGGTTTTGCCCATGCAACCACAAAGTCATAAGAAGTCATTTTTGGAGCAACTTTGGCTCTACTGTACTCTGACTAGGCAACAGTAGAAGGCTGTGGAGGGGAGAGCAATGGGCAGAGCAAGCTCCATCTCTTGTGCCCACTACACAAATTCAGCTGAATGGAAACCCATGTCTATTACATGCTACATGCATGTGTGTCACTTGGTGGGTTAAAAAACGATTGCCGCTAATAATGTTTCAACCTACCTACAAGTGTGTGTGCCTGCGAAGACACATGATTTTTGTTATTAAGCAAACATGCAAGTATTCTTATTTAATTTTTAAACTTGATCTTTTGTTGTTTCGTAAGATCATAGAATCATAGAATGGCCTGGTTTGAAAAGGACAACAATGATCATCTTGTTTCAACCCCCCTGCTATGTGCAGGGTCACCAACCACTAAACCAAGCTGCCCAGAGCCACCTCCAGCCTGGACTTGAATGCCTGCAGGGATGCAGAATCCTTGGGCAACCTGTTCCAGTAAAGTGAAATTAAAGATAATTTAATAATATAACACATTCACTGCAGAAGGAGTACCCAGAGTACTTGTGTGATGCTGACAAATTTAGCAGTTTACAACACCTCATAAAGAAGTATAAAATAATTTGCCCTGAGTTTTTTGTTGGTGGATTTGAGGCCACTCATTTGAACTAGTGGAACATCCATCTTAAGGGTGAAAATAGACATATCTATGCAATATTTCAAACCATACTAGTGTTCAAAATTAAATTTAAACTATGGCAAGCTCGAGTTATGGCAAATAATTTTATACGTTTTGATATGTGGTCTAAGCATAATCCTGTGAACAGCAAAAAATATGCACCTTTGCCTTCCATTTTGATAAAGGATGCCTTCCATTTTGATAAAGGATTTGAGAATGTTTCAAGGTCTTCAGAAAGAAATCATCAATTTTTTTGTATATTTGCAACTCCATTTTCAGCTGACATAAACACATTTTCTATAAATTTTCAAACAGAATGTATAGAGTTGCAAACAGACATTCAACTCAAGTTCATCAAGAATTGTAAGTACTTCCATTGAATGAGATAATGGCACATTCATTTCACAAACTCAGGGTCAAATAGCATTATGTTTTTGTTGCTCTCTTTCTTTTTATCTTTTAATTGAAAATACAGAAAAAATAGGTTTTGTTATTTATATACTTATAACTATATTATATATTTTATGTGCAGCCCAAGAAAATTCTTTACTCAGTGCAGCCCAAGTAAGCCAGAAGGTTAGAAATCCATGGACTAGATGTTACTTCACAAAAAAATCTAATCCAAACAGTTTATCCTACAGACCAAATACAGAATCATTTTCAGAGCTTAGTAGCAAGGGCAATAACAAGCAGGAAACCTTACAATCAAGTCTTGGATTCCTGGCTTAGGAAAGTATCTAATTTTTTTCTCTAAGTAAGAAACTTCAATCAGAGAAACCTGGATTTAAGGATTTTTGGAGGCAATAATTCAGTGGCAGCCTTCTCTACAGATGGAAGGAAAGTCACTGCATGCCTGCTGCATCAGGATGGCTTAAGAGGCAAGAGCTTACCAACATGCTTTGCCAAGGCAGTTATTCTTAAGAAAAAGAAGTTTTTGATAAGAATGTCCTTCCAGGAATAACACACATTGGTAAATGAAGAATCCTGGAAAGCTTTTTTAAAAAAAACTGATCTGCAGTGTCTATCCCAAAGGAGAAACTCAGATAGCTCAACTTCATGCCACCTGCACCTAGAGCTGAGATTCAGATATTAGGTATCATTCCCTACAGCAAAAACATTTCCTGATCCTATATTTTATCAAGAATATATTTCCACAATGGTCCTTTGTTGATGACCTCTGATGACCATTTTCCAGTTTCTTAATACACCAGCAAATATATCTCTGGAAAGGGAAGAACTAGTTGAATCTCTCTGATTTGATGACAGTAGAAACAAACCTCAAAATTTACCTAAGAGAAGCCCTAAATTAAGTTGGATGTGGCATATCCTGTGCAGAGATGATCAGGCATTCAGGACTCAGGACTCCCTTTGAATGTGGCACAGAGATGCCAGACCAATGCACAGAGATGGCATCAGTGCATGAGATTTCTAAGAAGCCTTTGATTTTGTGCTGTGCGGTAATTTAATCAGGAATTTTCAAAACATGCTGAATTTTCTGGGTTAACAACTGATTCACTAGGTGTTTCAAAACAAAAAATCAAATGTGGCATCCCCGTTTGTTTAAATAACATGCACATGATTGTTTAGTTAGGAAGAGACTTTCAGCAGAAATCAATTTGTGGACTGTCAAGTAATAAGGAAAACTGGTCTCCATTGCAAACCAGATTGGATTACTGGGGTGAGGAAGGAATAATTAAACATGATGCAACCAAAGGTAGAGAGTAAAGCTATCTGAGGTTACACTCCAACCTCAAAATAAACAGTTGCTCCGAAATAAGAGTCATAATTGGCCAAACCAGTGCTGCTAATGTCCAGAGAGGGGAATCTCAACTGAAGCAATTCCTCTCTGATGAGACTACCACTCAAGTATTTTACTTGTGTCACTAATTCACACCTTGAGAATAATGGAAAACTGGGGACAAATTAGGAACGTGCTCTTAAATTTTGGGAAAAAATATGTTAAAATGCTTAAGCTTATCAGAAATAACTCTGAACCAGACTATCCAGAAAAGAAAAAAGAAATGATATTAGGGAACTTCAATTTAGGAAAATGAATTTGGAAAAGACTGACATGGTCTTTCAGTCAATAAAATCTGAAGTTACCAGAAAAAATGCTGTAGATACCTGCTTTAGTGCATGTATAGAACTTGCACTCTACATGCCCATACTGACATTTTTGTGACACACTGGGTCACAAAAGGTTTTTAAAACACTCTTAAGCAAACATAAAATCTATGGAAGAGACCAAAAGATGAACTATGGTGTCTGAAATGGCTGAAGGAAAATCAAGGGAAAAAAAATTAAGAATGCCCTGCATGAGTAGGGAAGTTTTTGAATAAACTGACCCAAGAAACCAGGTCATTCCCTTGCTTAAGAGTGTCAGAATGCTTCTGCCTACCTGTCTTGAAGGAAAAATTTCATGATGACTCCTGCCCTGGTGACTGATTCGTATCTCACTGAGAGCATGATTGAGGTACACAAGCTGAGCAACTGAGAATGTAATGACTTGCTGATGGGTATTTTTGACACCCTGTTTCCAGCTATGAAAGTCTCTGATGATTCAAAGGAAAGATAAAAAACAAACAAACAAACAAACAAACAAAAAAACCATCCTCTTCCTCATCTTCCATTCCTGAGTTAAACAGGGCATCTAAAAGATGCCTAGGAATGGTCCCAGTTTTCATCATGTGACTACTGAGAACATGAGGTTAAAGCAATAGAAATGATATAGATGAGCAGTAATCCTATGGATTCCAAATTCCCTTTGATATATCCACAGATTATTTTGAACAGACTAGTCTTAGGTGCAGCAGTTTATGGAAGCAGTCAGTCCAATTCTTTTTTCTAAAACAAAACGAAACAAAACACAACTTACCTATTAATTCTCCAAAACTAAAATAACAAATGTAGAGAAATTGTTGACAATAGATTTTGCCTGGTTTTTAAGATGGCCATCCTTTGATAAGAACGAATTTTTAGAAGTCCTGTAGTCAGTGACTGAGAAAATCACTTTATAACAAATCGTATGAATGTCTTTGGGTTTAAAAAAAAAAAAGAAAGAAAAGAAAACTGAATTATAGCCATCAGATTTGGAATCCATTTAAAGATCTTGTCGTATTCTTTAACTTAATGGAGGCTTTTGATGATCATGAGTGGTACAGGTACATTACACATTATTTGAAGCTCATTTCATTTTGCTTTTCCTTCTCTTGTATTGCAAGTTTGAATTGTTGAGGAACTCAACTCCAATACTGTACCAAAGAGAAGCAGATTTTCCTAAGAGTAGTAGCTGATCTTTCCATCAGAAGAGGGGTGATTCTGTGATTCTAAGTGTTTTCAGTCATACTTCTTTCCTTCCTCTTTTCTTATTCTCTCTCTGTCATAGTTGCCCTACATTTAAAATATTCACCTTACTTCTTCCTTCAGCTGCCTCAGTTTCTCTTTGGTATATGTTATTTGATACTGACTTTCTCTTCTGACATCCTTCCCCTACATTGTTCTTTTTTTTTTTTTTTCATTGAAAATGACACATCACACTGCAGCTGAAGTACCGAAGATGTCACTCATGAAGTTTTTTTTTTTTCACACATCCCTTGTATTTTTAACAAACAGCAAGCCATATACAGAGTTCTTTGTTACCAAAGAAAAAAACATCCTAAACACATATAAAATTTTTGCTTAGCATTTTTTACTTGGTACGTCAACTATGACAATTTAATAACTGAGTTAAGTAATAGTTCTTATATTTTTTTAAGTTTTCATCTTCATAGTGGTATTTTTTTATTGCTGGTGGTATTTTTTCTTTTACCTTTTTTTCTTTTTTTTTTTTTCAAATTGACTTGAACGTTTTTAAGGGAATAAAGATTGACTGACAGAAAATCAAGCTGTCTTAATTACATGGTGTGCTGTCATTGGAGATTTATTTTCAAATCAGTTGAAAGCTGGAAGTTTTGCTGCAGTTGTAAATTCCTTACTCTGAATTACTGCATCTTTTGCCACATATCCTTTTAGTGTGACCCTATGAGAACTAAGCAATGCCTGCCTTACAACTTCTATGTACTCCTCTTTGTGCACTCAAGTGGCTCTTCAGTTCAAGGCAACCAAATTTACATCAACATCAGCACTTTACAACAGAAAAAGAAACTCTGCTGGCAGAGATGTAAAAAAAAAAGAAAGAAAACAAAAACAAACCAGGAGGCTGTGTTACAGGTTATTAAGGGAACCCCTAAAGGTGCACATGTGGAAGCAGCGTGCCTGCAGCACACAGATCCCTTCATTGCCTGGGGAAGAAGATGGCCTTACTTTACCAGACAGTGAAATGGTGACTGGCCAAGGAATCTGATTCCCAGATGATGAGTCAAAGGCACAAAGACAAGGGGCCTTGCCTTTTCTAGTGGGAACATCTCAGGGCACTGATGAATGGGTTTATTGGTTTTGGTTGATGGCTACTTTTCTTCTGATCAATGCCACGTGGAGCCTATTTGGTTCTACCAAAGCCAAATGGTCATTTCAGTTATGTGTTTCATGTGAACAGAGAGGACAGCCTATGAAGTTCACTTGCAGTGATTTACCCACAGATCAGTTTGCCTCTCAACATCACTTTTCACAACTGGAAAGTAATATGAACATTTGGTATAGTTCATTACAATCTTTTTCTTTGGCCTCTTTTCCTGGGCCAGTGAATTCTCACCCAATTACTTTAGTTGTCTAGTTTCAAGCACCATTCAAACTAAAAATTTGGAATGGCTGCCAGAAATATTGATGGAACTCACTTCACACCTCTGGCCACCAGATTTCTGCCCTTGGGCTGCCATCTTTGTAATACTTGCACAAGATGGCCTCAAGTTGCGCCAGGGTAAGTTTAGATTGGATATCAGGAAAAACTTCTTTACAGAAAGTGTTGTTAAGCACTGGAATAGGCTCTCCAGGGAGGTGATTGAGTCACCATTCCAGGATGTGTTTAAAAACCATTTGGATGTGGTGCTCAGGAACATGATTTAGTGGAGGGTTGTTAGAGTTAGGGTAGCATGGTTATGTTGAGGTTGGACTTAATGATCTTTAAGGTCTTTTCCAACCTGAGAAATTCTATCATTTTATGATTCTAAGAGCTCAGCTTGTTGCTTAATGAACTGGGTCAGGATACTGGCTCAAGCTAAAATTTATTCCGAATGGGTGGTTTCCCATGCATCCCACATAGCTCCTCTTATAGATGTGTAGAAGCAGAGGGTATAAAAGATGTCAATGAGTAGGTTGCAGGACTACACCTTCCAGAAGAATGTGGACTTATGATGTTCACAGATACATGGCTGCAGGTGACTGTGATGCTCTTTGGCAATCCTAATAACATTTGTGCCCGCTGGACATCAGTATAAGATGACTCTGTCTTACCAGACATAGCAGCCATATTCTCATTGACTTGGAAGGTAATGCTTTGTAGGTACAAAAGATTACAACCTTTTAATCAAATCCAGAGGAAGCCCATCTCTACTGGCTGCTCTTATCTCTGAACAATTGGCTTTTTGAGGAGATCCATGGGCAGTGGTGGAGTTTTGCCGCACTCACACAAGTGCCCACTAAGCTGAAACAAAGGCACCGAGACACTCACATATCTTGTTCAAGGTAATTTGAGCCACCATCTTAATAATGACACTTTAGGAGGGGCACTCACCAGGCTTTCCTTCAGTCAAGCTGTTTGTTAACAGTCTTTCCTTGCAGAAAGCATGCCAACATGTGCTAACAGCTTTCCTCCTATATGGCTGCATGTGAGAGCCATAGAAGAATGTCAGCCTTCATGACAGCGGTCTGCAAGGATTCAAATTCAGCTCCACTCTCATCACAATGCACACATCATCCACCTCTGTGGCTGTGTTTGGTATGAGCCCTCAAATATTATGAGACCTCATGACTTTTCTTGTTCTTCAAATTTCTTATCCAAATGAACATATTGGAGAATTAATGGAGCAAAAAACCTTTACAGGGATTGCTTTGGTCTTCTGTCATCTGTCCGAGGAGATTGAGAGTGAACTGGCTCAGCAGGAAGCAGGCTCAGTACTGCATTCATTACTGCTCCATCTCTCCTGTCTCATCTGTTTTCCTTCCTCCACCACTCTCATTTCATTATCATTGCAGGAATTTGAATATGTTGCTGAGCAAACTGCAAAAGCCTTCCGCAGCAGCTGTGGAGCTCACCTGCTCAGCAGCACCAAGGAAAGCTAGACAATCATATTTCCAAGCCTCCTCTTCCCTTCCCTTGTAAATAAAAGAATATAAAATAGATTTCAGCTGTCAGCATGATGCTGTAGAGGGTCCATAAAGTGCTGTGGAAAATCTGTTACTAAAGCTAGCAGATCTAAGATAAGCAGATCTTCTTGGCCCAAAGACCCTTAGCTGTTTTAGGAGGAAGACTGAAAGTAGGGATAGCCTCTCAGAATGCTTGCCTGCAACATATGGACCTTTACTAAATCTGATTTGAGCAGGTTTAACTTATTTGGATGTAATCCCTACTGAATATTTGGTGAGTAATTCAGATTAAAAATCCCTGCAGCCCCCTTTTTTCTTCTGTGTGACACAGTGTCACATCTCTGCAGGGCAGAAGAATAAATACTGCAGACAATGCTGGAAAATGAAGATACATGTCTTTGACAAATGGCTTCAGTCATGCAGTCAAAGCACTCACACTCCGCTGTTCTAAGCAGCTAGCTGTCTCAAATGTACTTTGCAGCTACTTCAATCCCAAGTTCATTTTCCCCTAGAAGATTACTTAAACAACAAAATGATGGAGAACTACATTGAAGACTTCATTTTCCCATTAAGTGCCATTGCCTTATTTAGTCCTACTCACTTCACCCTTGTCTCTATAATCTCTTTTTATACTGACACATTCATTGGCGGACACCTTGTCTTTTGCTCTCTATGAAAAGCTTTTTTTCTACTATTCTTAACAATAATAACACTAAATGAGTCAAGGTAAGAATTTAAGTAGGAAAGATAATAAGCTGTGTGGAGGAGGTAGAAAAATTTTTGAAAGGACTGTTGAATAGTACAGAAGAAGTTATACAGGGAGAAGGAAAGATGCAAGGCAAGGAAGGGTTAAGAGAGGAGGAAAAGAAATTCTGAGTCAACGTAGAGTAGGAGGAGGTGATTAAGAAGGAATCAAAAATTTCAATGTTAAAAGGAAGGAAGATTTTTGTTACAGTGAGATCAAAGTGAGGGGAAAATATAGAAAGAGACAAAATCTTGAATTAGTTGAAGGAAGGAAATTCTACTCCAAACCTTTTATAAATATGAAGAAATTGAAGCAAATGCAGAAGAAGTCATCACAATAGGCTAGGTAGAGAAGAAAAAGTGATTTGGGGTAGGAAGGAATTTAGAAGTTTGCTACATGGAGAAGAAATGCTGAGAGATATATAATGTATTTGTCTAAATATTAGACTCAGCCTGTTTTCTTAGAAAAAGAGGAACTATTTCCACAGGAAGAGTTAAACAGACAAAGAAAGGGGAAAAATAAATTGTATGATTTGGAGAAGCATTTATGAGGCAAATATTGATTTTAAAAAAGTTAAAAGTTATGGAAAATGCCTACTCTCAAATAGCACAATTTCAAATATCATCAAATACATACCTGCAACACATACAGAATATCAGATACATTTCATACACTTTTCTAAGACATTAATTCTCTTAAATAGATGCTGTCTGGCATGTTAGTTTGATTTCATGGTATTTGCTAGCCGAAAGCATCCCCAAACAAAATATTTTCTCTGTCATAGGGTATTAGACTCTCATTTGGCATGATACTGAATTAAATGAAAAATTGTGAACTTGGTTTTGCTGCTACATAACTGCAGATTATGTTCTTTAGCTACTGTCTACTCATGGAACAATTCTGAGCCTTATAAAGTGACTCTGAACCTTTCTAAAGCATGACACATTCATAGCTTTCTAATGTCTAAAAGCTTCAGGAAGAATTTCCCCCACCTCAAAATGTCCCCCATTCACTTAGATTGTTCCTATCCTTCTGAAATGCTCTGCTTCCTATTTTTGTAATACCCATGTGCCCTTTTTCTGTCATCAGCTTTCCAGCGCCTCCATGACTTTCTTTTCATCTCTCTCGAGCCCTGATTGAATACTGTTCTAATGCTTCTCTACATCTTTTGAACAGGCTGAGAGAGCTGGGGCTGATCAGCCTGGAGAAGAGAAGGCTCTGAGGAGACATGGGGACAGCCTTTCAGTATCTAAAGGGGGGCTGTAAGAAGGAAGGGGACAGACTCTTTGGCGGGGTCTGTTGTGATAGGACAAGGGGAAATGGTTTCAAATCGAAAGAGGGGAGATTTAGATTGGACATAATAAGGAAGTTTTTTAGGATAAGGGTGGTGAGGCACTGGAACAGGATGGTAGAAGATCCATCCCTGGAGACACTCAGAGTCAAGCTGGATGGAGGTCAGCAACCTGATGTAACTATAGGTGTCCCTGTTCCTTGCAGAAGACTAGGTAACCTTTAAGGACCTCCTCCAACTCCAAAAATTCTGTGATCTTTAAAGTAAGCAAGCATTACTGCAGTGATTGCTAAAGGACACACCTGAGAGCAATTCTTGGTTCTTCTAACACACCACAGAAACATTGATGCACATTAGTTTTTGCTTTTTTGAAGGAAACCTGCTCCATCAGAAAAAACTGATTAAAAAGGACATATGTATCCTGCAGGAATCCATAATAAAGTTCAGCAGAAATAACCCAGCTTTGGAGGCACTAGCCAGTTGGCTGGCAGTAAGATGGGCAGGTTGGCGGCTCCCTGGGACCCTCAATTTCCCTATCAGAGCAGCTGGGTCCTTAGGCATCTAACAAGCCAGCTTGGCAGATAGGCAACAGAACATCCAGGAAAGCAATCAGAGAGGTAGGGAGTTAAAGAGTTTGGCAGCTGGCAAACCAAGAGGGACATTAAAGTTATCTCATTCCCATGGAAAGAGTCAGGTTTCTGGCTTTTCATCTTGATACAGGAAGCTATATGCATATATTTATAATATACATATATAAGCATATTGATGCATATGTCTACCTATTTAAAATGTTATTTCTTGTGAGAAAGGAAATCCTTCTTCCAGCTGGCTGTGATGAATTGTTGCTATCCTTGCCATGAAGATTACAAGTAGGCCAATGTAGGCTGAAATTAGGGAAACAAATTTCAGGGAGCCTAGCTGATGAAAGGAAGTGCCACGACATTATCACTACAAATAAATATGAGATGGAATTGAACAGAGAGAGTGTAGCTTTTTTAGTCCTGCATGAAGCAATCATCACAAAATACTTCTTAAAGCTCTATTAAGCATAACAAAAATAAGAAAGATAGAGAAAATAAGCTTAAGTAATATAGTTATGTTTATAAATGTTTATCCTTATAAAGAAATATATCATTACACTTACAACATAATACTTTATACTTATAAATACTCAACATATTTATAACTTATACATACATTTATACTTATATTTGCATTTGAAATAGAACTACTGCATCAGTAATATTTTTTCTTACCTTTCTTCTGCCCTTATTCTTTATAACAAAAAATATCCTCAGTTTGGCAATCTTCATGAAAATATATATATATATATATATATATATATATATATATATATATGTATAAAACCCAAGCTGAGAGGATCTTGAGCACTTTCTGAGAACTTTCTGTTCCTGGTTCTTGAAGTCAAAGATCAAGTTAAGGGAAGGATTAAAGAAAATAAGAGCAAAGGTAGGAAATGCTGTTGTCTCTAGTGTGGACTCCTCTGGCATCACAACTTCAGAGTGGTGAGCAAGCTGTCTTGGCAGCTGCCTATTAAAGTGTCCATGTGAATCTGCTAAGGACATTGTTTTCATCTAGTCAAAAGCTGAAATAGTGGGTAGAGTGATGCAGTCTTGACTGGCTCGCTGAACTCACCATTCCCAGGTCACAAATAATGACTTTCCTGGCTTTCCAACAGTTTCTGTTTGCATTAGTATGATGTCTCCAAGGGACTTAGCCAGTTCCCTCTGCCTGTGTCCAAACAACAACTGTGCATGGAAAATCCTAAATCAATAGTTAAACATATCTGGCTTCTCTGAACTTTTAAGAACACCTGTCTAATGTCAGATGCAGTGAGAAGGCTCATGAAGGTACAGTCGATGTCAGCATTTTTCATTGGATTGTTTTTTATTGATCAAGGTAATTAATGAACTTGAAAATCACATTATTTGAGTAGTATCTAATATAAGCATGTAGAGAAACAATTTGTTTTCTTCTAAAATAATTTTCCAAATTGTATTTGTTATATAATGCCAAATGAAAGAGACTTGCTCCCAAAAATTAAATGCCTAAACTAAAATTAGCAATAATAAATATTATAAATAATATAAATAAAATATTTTTCTTATTTTGATAATGAGAACTTGTTCTCATGTTTTGTTCTCATTATTTTGATAATGAGAACAAAAGACCTCTGTTGCAAGTAGACTTACAACATAAATATAGCTGTCAATGCCTGTGTGCTTTGATCTTAATACCGACAGGCCCCTGCTACCTCCCACTTTTGATTTTGTGAACAGTAGATTAAGCAACAACCTTTCTCAGATAAAAGGATTACAACTCTATTACAATATTCTCTTACAAAACTCAAACATTCATAAAACTTGTCAAACAGCTTTCCTTGCCTTGTACTTCCAAAGCACACAACTGAAGCCCTCGGTCTATGCTGAGCACTTAGTACTGTTTGGGTATGTTAAACATTCATTGCAAAACAATGCCAAAATCTCATTACTAAACCGTGGGTATGACATCACTCCCCATGCTTTGCACAAACACAGTGTGAAAAGTGCACCCAAGTCCTGCTCAGCCTATGGCTCTAATGACTAAGCAGCCCTCATGCCTCCTTGGGGACAGTCCTTCCCTGAGGCTGCCACACTACCAATGGCTGGGGTAAGAGCTTAGTGCACTTCCACACAGATGGATTTATGCTCTGGTCTTCTTGGTGATGCTTTGCTTGGCAAAGCAGCTCATTTCATTCTACCAGAATTCACATTACCACATTTTCTTTTTTTTTTTTTTTTTTTCTCCACCTCCAGAGAGCATCACTTGCTACTAAATATTAAACAACATATATTTTAAAAAAAGTCAAATATGTCCTAAGTGCATGGAAATAACCATTTATTTTTAGAATAAATTTTCCTATATAAAAAAGAATGAAAAAATATTCCTCAGTGTTTTTTCATAAGATATTTCAATATATAGCTTCTCATTAACTCTGGCAACACTGTTGTTTTTTTGTTTGTTTGTTTGTTTGTTTTCATTTGTTTAATTGTTTTAAACTGTAATCAACACATATCATTTATCTTTATTCACCTTACCTTTTGAAAAAAATTTCAAGTTTTTTGTTCACTGCTCCCAGGACCTGGGAAATATTCATTTTAATGAAAAAATAATGAAATTTTAAGATACATATATACATGAATCAGTATTCCGCTTTTATATAGATCAGTTTTCATCTTATCTGTTGAATCTATACACATCTTACATAGTGAATATTTATAGAAAAAAAGATGTCAGTTGAAACATTTCAAATCTCAATGTGTAATTCAAATCTCAATCTATAATTGGCAACACATGGATGAAATTTGTGGCTTCTGAAAGAATAAATCCTTCGCTAATATGTCAAAGGATCTAATATCCCAGTGTATTTAGAAAGGTCTGTAAAAAATTTATTTAAAAATACAGGAATAATTTATTTCTTCTAAATGTATGTTTTGTTGAATTCTCTAATTTAAAGTCCAAATGATATAATGGAAGTATTAATGGTAAGAGACTTTACTTTTGTGTCAGTTATAACACATCTGCAATTATCGCTCAATGAACACTAGAAATTCTAATACAGTTAGTGGCATGAGCCACTGAAGTCTTGCTTAAAATTAGTTTTGACTGATTTATTCATAGGTGTGGAGATCTTATGAACACTCTAAATAAGATGTCGAAGAAAATTACTTAGCTCATTATTCCATCGTTAGTTCTGTGTGTACTTACTACACTCATTAAGCACTATTCAGAAATAGAGATAAATGTTTTAAATATTAAAAAGAGGTTAATCACTTATTTTACTTTGATTAATTTCATAGGTATTGGTCAGGACGGTTCTCCTTTACATATTTGAAGTGTAGAGCACTCATGCAACAAGTATTTCCCCGTGGTTTTTTTTTTTTTTTCTATCAAGGATAAAGTGATAATGATAAATCAAACTGTGGCAATCAGTACCATTGATCTAGAAGATATCATGGTACTTCTTAGGAGATTCTCCCAACAGCATGAAATATTTCTCACTGGCAACCACATTATCTCAAACTTGAGAATCCTAGAATCCCCTTAACACCAACTAGGTGTTTTCTTCTGAAAACATGAGTACAGTCTCATATTAATTATGGAGAGTTGTATTATAACAGACAAAACCAGCCAAGTAATACAAAGAAAAGCTAGCATAAATGGAGTACATTTCATGTGCTGACAGTTTCTCATTTTAAAACATCATCATGAGTTGTGGTAGGCTGAGAAGATATATGATCATGTTTAACTTCAAAGTATGTCTGATTTCAGGTAAATTATGGGATTTCTAGTCCCTTATCTTAGTGGGACAATAAGGTTAGCTTATTTGTTACCAATAGATGGCAGTGATCGCTCAGTTTCCTGCGGGAGTAAAAAATGTGGATCAAAAGTCAGGTGTCGGGAAGTGGGTCAGTGTTCAAGATCCACCTGTAAATGTTGGAGTATTGTTCTTATTATTCTGTTTATTACACACATACGTTTTATTATTCTGTTTATTACACACATACGTTCAGGTAATCCTTGGATTAAGGAAACCTCTTTTAATGCCTACTGTGATATCAAATCCATGTCTTAGTTACAACCTGCTGGATTTAAGCCTTCTCGTTGAGTTATCCATTCCTCCTCAGGAGGCAAGTGGATGAGTGTACTTCCTTTGCTAACAAATATCTCATGGTTTGTAGACAGCTCTTCTCAGCAGCCTTCCCTTTCTTCTTTCCACCATGTCTCACATGCTTAATGGGCAGCTACCAAGGGTGACTCAGTAGGCAGTCAACACTATCTTGGAAAAGAGCACTCAGAAGCAGAATTGATGAATAATACATTCTGGGGACAAGAATGAGGAATTTTCTGAACAAATGGTTTTGTGTCACTGGTGATAAACAAGTCCTCTCAACTGCTACATAAATTCAAAATTTCTGTCAGTATGTGCTGTCAGTATGAAAACAACAGAAGAGAAAAGCAAGTCTGGACTCTCTGCTCTCTTTCTGATGATTCTCACTGGGCTTGAGTCTTCCATAATTCTTGGCAATGGGCATGTGTCTTTTCAGTAAATAAGAGCAGTCGAACAGTCATGGTTACTCCTAGGAGGAATCAGCCAACTCCTGAAAGGCCTGAGTATCCAGATGGTGAAATACGTAACACTCAAAATTTTCTCTTCTATTACTTGCACAGCTTACTGAGATACAAGGTAACTCTAACCATCTCATAGCTTTGATGAAAGAATTAATTACCTCTGTTCCTTGTCTTTACTACTTCCATTGGCCATTCAGGTATTTACAAAAGTTGCTGTTGTAAAGGAATATGAGCCCTTCCCAAATGTTTCTTGAGTCTTCTGGAGTCTTTGAGTTGGCTAATTACCATAGATCCATTAAAGGGCTTAGGAGTTCAACTCTTGCTTTAAATACCTATGTTCAAACTGTAGATCCTCAAAATACCACGCAGATCTATCACCTAATCATGGCCGCATCTATAGTTTGAAAGCAATTCTGTTTCGGAGTATTTGATGGTCAGATAAACTTTAACACTACATCAAAGCTCCAGCAAGACTCACAAATGAAGACTTCTCTTGCTGAGCTCATTCTCAGAACACTATTTATAATCAAAGGAGAAGTAATAGTGGCAGCAAATTTGTCCTCATTAGCTCTGTGGTTACAAACATACGTGGAAAGGAGAAAAGCAAGGTTAATTTTATTTTTCACCTAAAGACCTTTCAGATCATAGCTCTGATGACAATGCCCTAACTCCAAGACAAAAGTGTTTTGAAATTTTCCGGCTGCTCCTATCTGAATAGCTGAAAATTCATAGGAAGTGAAGCTGATCCCACTCCTCTTCCCTCAAGACATCTGAAGCCATTAAATCATTTTTAACTTCCATGTCCCTCTTCTCTTTCCTACCACCACTTGGGTTGTGTGTAGGTTTTCCTAACTACAAGATAAGTGCTACAGTATGAGCACCATAAGGAAGCCTCTTTCTTACCCTCAAGATAAGCTCCTAACTCCCCAGAGGAAAAAGTGATTGCTGTGGATGCATGGCAAAGCCTCTCAGAATGACAAGAGGTGTGTCCCTGTACTGCTGCTAGGACTAACCAAATTTCTACTTCATTGTCATTGCTGACTGTATTTGCGTCCAGTATATTTTCCTGGGAAGCAAAAGTCTACGCTACCAAATGGACCAGGTTGTGCACATCTCAGCTGCAACACACTAATTAGTATAGACTAATAAATACATAAGGATGAAAATTTTTAATTCATTTTGGTTACATATTTTAAATTGGAATTGTTTTAGATTTTTAAGACAGATCACTGTAGGAATAAATAGTCATTCCTCACTTACCAAATTTCTCCTGCTTTATTACACTTAGGTGGTAATTTTCTCTAAGTGGCCCAGTAATAAGTCAGCTGAGAGACTGTTTTACATTCAGGTTAGAAATACCAGAAAAACACCTGCTTATGCTAATTTGGTGTTTCCAATCTGCATTTACCGTGGTGCCAAAAATGTTGCATAAAGGAAAAAATGCCTGGCTCATTTTGTTGAAAGGTCTGAATATTTCCTTTTCCTAATTTTTATGTACAATAAAAGTGTGTTTTCCAGTAAGGGTTATGATTTCTCCTAGCAGCGTTAAGAACTCCCCTTGTGAGACAGGATCTCTTTTATTCTAGGCACTCTTACAGGTAACAAAACTGCCTGAAGAAATTCTCAGTATAGACAAGACAACATAAAACCAGTGTGCAAATGTTTTACAAATGAGACACCAAGGTATAAACAAATTAAATGCCTTGTCCACTTTAGGCCTGTAGCAACAGAAATTGATCAAAGGTCTCTGAAGTTACACATCACCTCCTTAAGGGCAAGAAAATTACTCTTTTTTTTAAAAAAAAAAGGTGAAGATGGCATCAGAAGAGATGCTCATCAACAGGTAAATATTTCTGAGTGAAGTCAGACTGCTGAGTTGGCCTGTCATTGGCAATCGCTGTAAATACATAGACAATAGATAGCATTGGTCAACCAGCATGTATGTTGTATACAACAACAAGCTTTAACATTGCTTCTTCCCCCATTGCCATCACATTTCTTCGTGAAAAGAGAAGCAAAATTATTTTTTCTGTTACAAGTGAGCTGGACATTTCAGTGAATTGACACCAAGTTATCTAAGATGGCAAAGATAAGAGCTATCTCTGAGGAGATGCAGAAGTATCATGTGAGTAGACCAAAACCAGCAGAGGAAGTTCAGTGTAAATAAATGGATCCTGATTCACATAGGGAAAAATAATTCCAAATGTACATAAGAATTAAGTTCTGAGTTGATCAGTAGCACTGGGATCAAGATTTCGGGGCAGTGAATAATAACTTCATGAAATAGCAGTTCAGAGCACAAAAGCAATAAAAAAATTCAGACCAGATGTTAGGAATTACAAGGAAAGGAATAAAGTAGAAAGCTACAGTGATCAAAGCATCATTCTGCCATCTATAAATCTTTAACCTGCCTGCACTGTCTGTATTCTGGTTCTCCAAAAAATAACTTTTTAATCTTGAAAAGGGAAAAAAATTGTGAGACTTTAGGAAAAAAAAAATAATCAGAGTATTCAGAGAAATGTCTTTACCCTGATGGTTTGGGTCAATCCTTGTAAAATACATCTAACTAACACCATTTATACAGCCAACAGTATAGTATACTGGGCAAGTAGTTGTATGGCCTTGTATAATGCTGTTCGGAACAGAGTAATTTGACTCTATTTAGTACTCAGAACTTGTTGATGAAGAGAGTTTTGTGGTACAGGAAATCACTGAAAGCAGTTTGACTAGAGGTAATTGCCTCTGTAAAGGATAGGAAAAAAGATGGTAAGATATGCTTACAAGTCCTTTTACTTCAGTCTTAACCAAGCCAAGCATTGCCTGTTTGAAAGAGATGTTCTGGGTCATCTTCTAAAAGTTATAGCTTTAGAGATGCTAGGAAACATGCAGGCAGACTTTGGCTGACAACAGAACTTGTTTCAACAGGGAATATATCTAAATTTATTGTTTTCTGATAAATGCTCTACATTTTATGACAAGTCATAAAACACAGCAAAGTTAAAATTTATTCACAGGATCTCCTTAGCTTATAGAAACTATGATAAATCCCATTTTAACCTTTTACTCACTACATGAAATGATTTAGGTCTGAAGGTCAAAAAGTATACAGAATCAGAGAACTTCAAAACCTTCATAAGTTGCTTTTAAGAAGAAACAGATATAATCAGCTGTCCACACTGGCACTTGATATCTCAGGATAAAACAAAAAGAAAGGTAGACTCCACATAAAGCAACAGGGTGGTCTCTTAGCAGAAGGTACATAGAAAACAGCTTTTTTGGCTAGGAATACAGATCACTGTAGTGGAGAAAAGAGAGCTACCAAAAGAATGCCCATACGTTGTACAAGGTGAGGCTTTAATAATGTGATTTCCTTTGTTTATCAATCTGCATATAAAACAATAGCCTGTAAACACCATGTTTGGTCAAGATGTCAGGAAATATTTAATAGATAGTAGAAGGATGGATGAGAAGGAAGGGGAACAACTGCTCTTAATCCACCATCGTTAAGGAAGTCTGTAATTATTTATAGGTAAACAATCAACTTATATCTGTTGTCACTAACCTCCAAGAAAATAAGAGCTCTTGAATCAATTCTGACAGCTTTTAGAGGAGCTTGAAATTCTAACTTTCAAGATGGAATAAATCTTAGTCTTAACAATAAGAAGCATAGAAGTAGAAGCAAGTATGTACAAGTCATATTACAGCAACTAGAGTGTGTCCTAGATTAAAAAAATAAAGAGGAATGCTTTGGAATATTAAGGAACAGATAAATTGCAATCTTCTGTATTTAAAAAAACAATTTATAAAATTACTGTTCTTATTTTCTTTGGAAATTAACATTAAATGAGCAAGTAATTGTCGAACGTTTGCAACATACATAAATAGTGGAGCAACCACTTCTTTGTAGTTCAATTATTCTGACTGCAAATGATTTGATTACATCAAGTTTAACTTTAAAATATTGTGTTGGTGTGGGTGCAACTTTTTGCTTACACAATCCACTTAGATGCTAGATACACAATTTTTTCAAATCACTTTCCATGTAAGCAAGTGTTCAGCAGAACTAATAATTACCATGGTACAGAAAACCTTATATATGATTATTAAAAAAAAAAAATAGCAGACAATCTGTTATATTTCTTCTCAGGGATACTTTCAACAATAGGCACACAGCTGAAGTGGCCAAAACTTGAAGCAAAACACAGAACTTGCAGTCAAGTGTTCCTATTCGGTGGTTGGTACCAATATCACACACTATTCAACATTATTCAATATAACACAAAAGGAGAGAAGGGTGGAAAAGAAAGGGTAGACAAGTGAAAGAGAAGAGAAAAAGACAACATGTTGAAATGCCTCTGTCCTCCTGGTTTATCTTAAAAAATTAATCTGCCAGAAAGCTTTTAAAAATCAGTCTACATATGTATTGTCCTTTTTCTTTTCATATATAAATTTGTGTTCAATTTGTCATTAGGTTTGTTTTCTGCTTTGAGTCTGAAGAATCATCTAAGACTCCTGAAGTATAGATCATGTTTTTTGACATGTATTTAACTAGATTTTATTCCAGTGTAAAATTTTAACTTGGCTGTGGCCCACACTTCCACAGCTGACTCAGTGCATGACATTCATAAATAATGTGATTTATGACACAGAACTTAATACCACTAAGATAGAAAAGCAGGAAGTTTTCTTAGATCAGAACATCTTTTTTCATTTGAGCCTTGATAAGTATTAATAATTTGTCTTTGACCTTTTTAGAAAGAAGCTCAGACTTACCGCTCTCGAACTGCAGTTACAGAATGCCTTGATGATTATTTGAGCCTCCAGTAAGTGCCAGAAGAGAGCTTAGTTTAATAAACTGCTGTTTATTTGTGAGGTTTGTTGATGTTTCATTCACTTCTAAATAAATCCAGAGTCATTACCGCTTACCTAAGGTCTGCATGAGTTTCACATTTCAGAAATGTGAATAAGTACCTCTTTTCTCACCTGTTACAGAAGCTCTAAAACATTTAAGCTCCTCATGTACTTGGCCTGAGAGGAATTTTTATGGTTGCAATGACTTCTAGGTCACGATGCCACAATTCATTGCTGTCCTTAAACACAAGTATGAAAGGAATAGATACCAGTAAGTGGCTAAAAGTACACTTGTTATTTCTGAATTCCTAGAAAAGCAAGAAAACGGTATTAGATGTTTCATTCCAGACTAAGATCTATAATAAGCATATTCAGTAATGCAAGTGACACATTTGAATCAATCAGTGCATAATAAATGACAGTAAACAAAGATTATTTGTTAAGCTTAGGTGTCAAAAAAACACTTTTCTAAATTCAGTGAGAGAACTACAGAGAGAACACAAGATCAGTTCAATAATAATATAATATACATTTGGATTAGAAATAGTCTCCTAATTTGTAAAGACCCATGCATAATGTGCAGACCTTTAGAAGCGCAAATCATCACTGTCAGAATCATGTTTCAACCAGTGTTCACCAGTTGGGATCTTTTCCAAATGCCTCAGAGAAGCTACAGTATCTGCTAGTCTTGATAATTGCATGTGGCTTTTGTCCTCTGATAGCTTTATTAAGATTTTTCTCTCTTGTCACTGACACAGCTGAAAAAAGGTAGCTGAAGACTTTAGGGCTAGGTATAAAACTACTCATTTCAAAGGCAAGAAGGCTATGTTAAAGTCAAAAATCATATTCCACATGTTATAAGACAACAAATGCAATTTAACTTTTTCGCCCATTTGCAGGTTTTGTACAAGCTCTGTTTTGGAATAGTTAGTTTAGTGGTAACATAAATGTGTTTAATCATGACAGAAACATAATACTCTCCTGGATTCTGGCTAACTTGGTTTGTTAGAAAAATCTCATTTGCAAAATCTAAACATTTCATATTAGCACATAAGTATTAAAATACAACCCGATCTCTCAATAAACTTGCTGTTCAGCTTATAAACCAGGGTTACAAACTCAACTACTTTCTATTAAAACATTGTTCACATCTCCAACCTTCAACATTTAGAAGAACAAAATGAAACAAAATGTAACAAAATGAAACAACAAAACAAAACAAAACAAAAAAACAGAGCAAAAGAAAAATAATTAATTTTTGGCTCTAACTAAATTTTGAAATGACTATAGCTAGACTTAATGAAGGCATTAAAATTATGAGCTGCTGCAAAGAGGTAAAAGGTGGCCAAAATAGAAATGTTACTTACATAGACTTTAGAGATATACAACTTGATGGTGAAAAAGAAATGTTTACATCGCTCACATACCAGCAGTCACTTGGGAATCCAAATGCCCTAAATAGGACTCTGGGAGAAAATGTAGTTCCCTAGTAGGCAGTATGTGTATTCCCTTCGAGACACAACATCCCTGATTCACTTCCTTTTGAAGTCTGTCTCAATCTGATCAAGAGGACCATCAAGTCAGATGATCCTCTTTTCATGAGGACATGCTGGAAAAATAATATTCGCAGCTCTCTCATTCCCTCCAAGTCACTTCTTGTTCCACATTCTTTTCTTTCAAATGGATCTGTAGCAGTTCTTTTCAGCGGCTATTTATTATATTCCGTAAAGACAAAAATTCAAGAGCAGGAAATGTTTTCCATTCATTTGACTAACTTTTGCACTGACTATGAGGCACAGATATAGCAAAAAACAGTTAATAACAACGAAACAAATGTTTGATCCTTTGTAACACCCAAAGAAAAAAATGGAATTTGTGCCAATCAATCAAACATTTAATTTCAGGTTGGATTCACACAGTGAACTTTTTGGTAAACCCCTTATTTTCAATGTCGATACAACTGTAGCTTAAAGGTGGCATTAATTCTAATTTACGTATCTTTCACTGGATGAAGTCCATAGCTAATCTAAATTGTTCCTTCTTTGTATGAAATGAGGCATTGAGGGACCAATGTATTATAGAAGGGAGGAATCTGGTTGCAAAACACATGCACACAAAATTGAATTCTCAATAGAGCATCACTCAACTGTACTTATTAAAGTAAATCACCAATTGTCTTTGATTAGATTTTGGTTCCACTGCAAGTATAAATGTGTCGATAGAATCCTATGAGATCAGTATTTTAATAAGTATTGTGATTCATTTTGGACAGTGTGTCCATCTGTATTAACCCCAATAACATGATAGCCAGCAGGATCCTTGACATGACATAAGGGGTGAATACATTTTTGCTGGGTTGAAAAACGGGCTTGCACTGATCTGCAAGTGAAATGTAAAAAAAAAAATGTCCAGCTGGTCAAAATGAGAAGGAAATCATTTAAACAGCTAGGGAGTCTTCAGAATTCTTCTTTGATTTCTTTATCTCTGAAGACAAAGCTTCAATTTATCATTGAAAAGAATACATGTATCTGTTATGTTTCACTCATTAAGGAAATAAAAATCAGAATAGAATCATGGACACTTTTTAACCTGTTGTCATGAATATAAATAACCTCCTCTTCACATCAAAATTTTTATAATTCCTACAGGTTTGATTAATTCACAGCATTGCTGAACTCAGCCCCATGAAGATACTAATTTAATTTGTTTAGTTCTTCATCCCTTGCTAAGTACAGATTTCAAATATATATTATATATACATATGTAAATACATACACACAACTACAACTGCCTTCCTTCATCCCTCTTTTCTAGACCAGAGTCACCTTAAGTCAGAGTCGAGAAATATAACTGGTGTGTTGAACAAAATATACTTGTCATGGACAAATGTAAGCAGAGGAAAAAACACCAATACTGACCAAGGAAGAGTATAAAGATGTCATTAGAGGGACTGGAACGCATATGTACATGTAGTGTGCAGTAGATTGTAGAAAGAAAGAAAATTCAGTCTCATAACTCAAAAGACATTTTTCACTTTCTGTGACTGAATGCACTGTCAGAAACTGCTAGCTTTCTACTAACTTGGGATTGCAACCAGAAATAGTTACTGCTGTAATTATCCTTGAAAGAATGTGTAAAGTTTTGCTTAGCTACTTTTGCTCTACCAAAAACTTTTGCTCTACTTTTTCTCTCCTGGGAATATGGTGCCTGTCCATTCAACAGTAAGAATGATTGCATGCTCCATTTAGCCAAGAACAACTGAGCAAAATTCTGTGCTCTAAGGTTGACAGGGAACTCTGAGTACCTGACTGGTTTTGTGTGATCTTGAACTGCCACTCAGCCACTCTGACAGTGTCACTGTCAGAGTGACCCATTTTGTTCATCTGTAAAATAGAGCAGAATCCTGAGATCCTCAGCTGAGAGACATTACATAAGTGCAATTCTTGTATGCTCCAGTAAAGTAGTAACTGCTGAAAGCCGAGAAATAACTGAGCTCTTAAGGGTCTGGAGCCTATAGGAATCACACAGTGTAAGAGGAAATTACACCAGTGTCTGCTCTGGAGTTAACATCCAGCTAGTAAATGCTTCCTTTTCCATTAGAAAAGATGAAAGCAGAGTGAGTACAAGCCTTGCAGGAACAGCAGATAAATGGCTCTGGCTTTGTCATCATTCTTCCATTATTGCTCATAGTGCTGTTCTCCTGCTTGCATTATGCAGTTTGATTGTCCAGACTTTGCACCATGGGATGCACAGTCTACAGTGTCTGTTTTTAGAAGAGATCAATATTGCTTTTTCTGCATGAAGCTCTTAAGTTCTCTCTTCTCACAGGGACATAGAGATGGAAGTGATGATCACAAGACATCCAGTCTCTCACCCTTCTTCAGAACACACCACTGATATGTCTGACTGATGCTTGTCAAGTCTATTCTGAGGAGCTTACAGTGGTGGGAGACTCTACCATCTCAGTACAGACACTACTTCAATGCTGTAAGAAAGTTTTCTTCCAATATACTTCTTTGTCACATTGTAACTTATATCCATTACTCCTAGTTCTATTTAAAATGGGCCAAGTGTAATTATTCTTTCATGTCTACCTTAATGTTATTGAAGACTATTATAAAATCTCCATCAAAACTTCAGTCTCCTGAGGTAATCCAGGTCTTTGGGGAAGACTAGTGACTGTACTGGTCATTTGTTTTCTGAGGGTCAATAGCAAAAGCAGCCTTGGAGAAGCCTTTTGCCTTCTTACTGTTTCCTCCTGCAAAATAATTTTTCTAGCCATTCTACAGTCTTCATTCTGGGAGTGGCTGGTACAATAACACAGCCTGCAACTCAAATGCATTGTTATTTTAAATTTTAAAGGTAAAAGTTATTGCCTGAAAATATTAAATCAAATCACCAAGAATTACCTAACCCTTGAACTAGGTTCACTGAAGACATCAATCAAAAATAGAAATAAGCATTTTTCCGGTAAGACAGAGAACTCCTTAATAGAAGACTAAGGCCAGTAAAAAAGAAAAAAAGATCTGCCTCTTAAATCATAGTCCAACTTACAGAAAAGCCAAGAATCTATAACATCGCAGCATTACTGAAATTGCCTATTAGAGTCCTTGGAGAATCTCCCTTCAGACTTTTGAAACATTCAAACTGAGAAAGTAATAGATAGAAAACTGCTCTTGATTTTCATCCTCTGTTACTTAACTTGAAAGTAAAGATAAAGCAAGGCAGTGAGTTCAGCTAGAGGCATTATTTTTTGGAGAATGTATTTACTTGAAATATTCCAACAACAACATTTAGGAGTGGGGGAGGGCAGAAAGGAATTATACTATAAAAGAATCAGCATTTTCACACACCTAAGGATCTTGGTGTTGTTTTGCTTTACTTCAGCACATCTTGGTCTAGCTTCAAAAAGCTGAAATGTTCTATCTGAAAACTAGGTTTTTTAAAATCAAGTTTTTTTTTTCTTCCCTTCTCTGTCCCAGATTAGATGTCACTCCCAAGTATGATGAATTCAGTAAATGCCCATCCACAAACAATACACATGAATAGCAAACAAATTAAAAAAAAAAAAAAAAAAGAGAGAGAGAAAGAGTCACTGGTTACTGCCAAAAATGCATTCTTCCGTACGCTGAAAAAACAAATCAAGACCAAAGGACTCTCTAGAGAGCTCAGTATAAGACAATTTATCATTGTAAGAGAAAAGGGACTGAAGATTTTCAATGGAATTGACATATCCCAGTCCATGCAAGCCAAAGTTAAAATGAAGGATTACCAAGACTGTATAGATGATGTACTACCCACAGAAGATGGACTTTCTCTCTTTTGCTTACTAAACACTCAGAAGTCCGCAGAGAAAGGTGATAATAAATTTTACTCTGATTTGCTTTTTTCTTTTACTCTGATTTGCTGCCTGGGAATTATAATTCACTTTTAAAATAAAACCATAACACAAACAGAAAGGCAGTTCCCCATTGGTACCTCTGTGCAAACTGACAGATTATGAAATAGACTCAAAGAACAAATTTGTGTAATCTGTTTCCGAAAGGCAGTTTGTTGCATGATATAAATTTACACCAGATTACCTGTAAGAAGGGATAAAACCTCTTCATTCCTCAGTGAAATTCTTAAGCCTATTTAAGGAGAAGCACTGGACAGGCAGGAAAGAGGTGTGACTTTCCTCCTCCATCATCTTACATTGCTTATGAAACAGCTTAAACTCTTGAAAAAAAAAAAGTCAATCCACCAATCATCTTCATCTTTCTTTCTGAGACCAACTGCTGAAGTTACTGGGAGCCATGGTCTTTCCAAGCCCAGGTGGGAAGCAGAACCAGGTATTTGCATGCCTTGATTTTTGAGGTGAAACAGTCAGCATACTCAGCACACAAAACCCCTACTGCCTGTAGATACCTGCTACAATAGGCACCTTCAGCTTTGGTATGATACTCAGTTGCCCTGTCAGCCAAAAATAGCCCAGAAATGAAAGTGAAAAGATATAAAATGAAAGGATGGAATTAAATCCATGCCATTTTTTAATGAGGTGAATAAATTTACTCTGAAATATTCATGGATTCCTGTTGAACCAGTAATTTATTAATGAATTATGGATCTATTTATATCAGTAACTTTGTGAAAAACATTCTGAAACTCTTCTTAATCAGGTAAGAACTGGAACTGTTCTTTCTTATATGCCTTATTTATATCACCATGTACTGTCTGGAAAAAAGTCAGAAAGTAGCAAATAGAATCATAAAAGGATGGTCAAAACACACCAAACTCTCCTTTCTAGTCTAACCTGCCTAAAGCCTGATATCTCTATCTAGGGTCAAAGTTTGACAGGTTTATTTGTGGTCAGGTGGCCAGCCAAATTTACTGTTAGGCACCTGAAATCAAGCCGAATGTTCAACAGATCTGGAAAGGGAAAAAGAACTGAAGTCAGTATTTCAGGCTGTGATAATTACACCTTACAGTCAGTTAAAAATATGAAGGCACTTACCAAATTTATCCTCAAAATAGTATTTTCAATCAATGATAGTTATAAAACATTTTCTGATCATTGGTACGTCATAAATAACATCCAATACCTAAGGAAAATTGAGACTAGTTACATTTTTTCTTTAAATCATAAACTTACCAACTCCAACAGAGAGAAATAAGCCTAGCAGATGTTTTGCAGATACCCACAGTATGTAATCCCCCTCCTTAAATAGTTCACATGCTTTATTTACACAGTGAAATATCACTTTCCAAAATACCAAGCCATTTTCATTCTTATAAATGAAAATTTGACCAGCACAAGAACCAAGATGAAAATACACCCAGATCTGAAATGCAGGATATATCCTCATAATACCTACTGCTTTTGAAGGCTAAACCTGATATTATCTTCTCAAGCATACACTGATAAAAACTTTCTGAAAGGAAACTTCTTTTTAAGTATCAATGTTCCCCTTCTGTTTCTATTTTCAGATTCTATTTTCTGTGACTAACAAGTTAATTCAATTACAAAGACTCATTCAAAAGAACAAAATGCTACAATCGGATCACAGTATGAGCCACAAAAAAAAAAACACTTAAACGTGACAGCCAGAAGTTTTAAGCCCATCATCCATTGTATAATGTAGGGACAAGAATTTATTGCAGGTTTAACCCTCATTGGATGACTCATTTCATTTCATTGACTCATTTTAATTATTTTAATGACTCATTGTGATTATTCTAGCAGCATAAATTCAGTTTGTTTTGTCAACAGCACACAGATATCAGCTAAATACTTCAGAAGAATCAAATAGCATAAACAGTTAAAATTAAATAAAAACCTTATTTTTTTCAGGGTGAAGCATTGATTTCATATGCATAAAACCTTTTTTCTTTACAATACTCCTCATTCTCTTGTGGCATTATACCCCAAAGTGTGGCCCTTGACACAGTGAATGATGTTTCACAGATTATTATTTTGCATTTGTTTGCCTTGATTTATCATGGCAAAGATCTGAAAGCTCTATGCCACTACTGTTTAACTCCTGCAACTGTCAGCATGTAATTTCAAAGCATTTGTTACTGCTGATCTGTTCGTTCTAGTACACTTGTCCTCTAACTGAATACTCTGAATTATCCAAATTATCATCTCTCCTTGGAGGTAGGTAGTGGGGCAAAGTGGAAAAAGAAACTGCTACCCATCTTCTCTCTCCTGCAAGCACTCCATGGAATCTGCCAGATACATACTCATTTTTCATGAGCTGTCTGGAACTGCAGCACTGTGCCTCGCTGAGATATTGGTAAACCCCCAAACCCAGCTTTATTTTTTCACAGTGGAGCCAAAAATTTAAACACAAGAAATATTCAGTCACATACCAGTTCACTGCATGTTATTAAGTGGCTCAGCAGGAATATACAAACCTTGCTCCCTTAGTTGCTGGTGCATGCAAAGGTCCCCCACAACAGAGATTCCCTAACTGCCAGAAGACAGATGGTTTCAATACTTAAGACATAGAAAAGTATTTCCTAAATCACATGAGTGACCAGGCAACTTTGAAATCTACATGTTGCTTTACCCACAGATACCAATAAGCTAAAAATTTACAAAGAAAATTATTAACCATATTAAATCATGAATCATTTATCTCAGTGGCAAAAACAACAACTAATAAAAATAAATTGGCCAAAATAATAGAATCATAGAATGATTTGGGTTGGAAGGGACTTTAAGATCATGTAGTTCCAACCCCTCTATATAGGAGGGATACCTCCCTCTAGACCAGATTGCTCAGAGACGCATCCAGCATGGTCTTGAGTGCTTCCAGGGAGGGGGCATCCACAACCCCAATGGGCAACCTGTTCCAGTGTCTCACCAGCCTCACAGTAAAGAATTTCTTCCTAATATCTACTTTAAATCTACCCTCTTCCAGTTTAAAGCCATTTCCCCTTGTCACATCACTACATGCCCTTACAAAAGTACTTCCCCAGACTCAGCTATAGATGCCAATTCAATTCATATTTTCAATACCGAAATTCTCAATGAAGATAAGTTTCAAATTTGCCATTAAAGTGTAGCCAGTCCATGTATCTTTCAGTATGTCCCATGCCAGAGATTAACAGTTATCCACTTTTTTGGAACTTCTTTTCCCTACTTTTATTGTTGTACATTTGATATAGTTCACTAGGAACACTGTTTAGACGGATTTCCTTCTTTAAGTGATTGCAGTCAGAGAGCAACTGGAAGGTTACATATAGTTTAGGATGAGTCCATATCTTCCAGGTACCAAGTGAATCAGTGTAAAACATTTAATGATTGACCTCAAACCTCATTACTGCCAGCTAAGCTTGGCAAACAATTCTGTGATGCGCTCACGGCTCTGGCTTTTTTGACTGATTTTCCTCTACAAAATGTAACCATACATTTTCTGTTTGTCTGCCCATTAAAATATAGCAGATGATCAAAAGTATTTGAATATAAATTTCTTGATGTCAGACACCATAGAATTTTCATATACTTGTCATAGATTAAAAAAATCAAATATTTCTCATATGCAAATCAATCCGTCTTACTATGTTTTGGTTTATATTCTGTTGCCATGTTAGGTTAATAACATTAATATTTTAACTTACTAAACAAATACATTGGCCTGTCTCCATTAAAAAAATCATTCTGCTGGGTCCTCCTAACTCCACTGGGAGGGGCAATTCAAAGACATACTCTCAGGAGAGCCCTGAAAGCAAGGCTCAGTTAATCATATCCAGAAGTCCAAAGAGTTTCTTCTGGACTGATAACCAGTCCCTTTTCACATCTTCAGTACAGGGCTCCATATAGACAGAGGAGTCTCTAAGGGGGAGCAGAGGGGATAATATTCTGCTCTAACCCAGTTTTTGCAGCAACAAGAAGGTAAAATATACCAGGACTTTCTGATACATTATGATGATGGCTCCTACAAGAACTCCTAATACATTTGTATCGGTTTCTGTCTTTTGAATAGACAAACATGGTCAGGAAGATAATTTTTATGAAGGATTTGTCTTTCTCAGAACCTCTTGCTTGCTTTGTATACATCTAACACAACATCAGAGCAGAGTTTGTATGGAGTAACAAGGTACGAACAATAACTAAACTCCAAGAATAAAGCTTTAACTTACCATAAATAAGCTATCTGCATTATAAACCACATTGTCTCTCACCAATTTTAAGTATGATACCCTCTGAAATAAAATAATTGATTATCTTTTTTAATGCCATTTGTGGAGGCTGGCATTTTCGTCTGCCACTGCAGCAGGCTGAATAGCGTGCAATGAGAATACAGGTGAATGTTTTTCATCTCAGGCATTACCCATTGATATTTGCTATTGGGGACTGTGCTGTAGACCAGAGGAAGGTTTTGTCTGAATGGGACCAGCCCAAATGTGTTTGACTGTGAAAGGGAGATAATTGCTACACACACACACACACACACACGAAAAAAAAAAGAAGTAGAAGCAGTTCAAACCTGCTCCATAAATTTACAACCAGCCATTATGAAGTAGGAATCTATTCTGGGGAAAAGAAATCGACACAATTGTAATGTAATGAAAGGAAAAAAAATTACAAACTCTAACCTTTTACTACTTCACCAGTCAAATGAAAATCAAATGCATTTATGTGCATTAGTGATGATAAAATGCTTGGGATTTCAAAGCACAAAATGTACTGAAAAGTTGCAGTCCTACTTCCTGCACTGAATGTATTGGTGCCATCCAGCAATCAAAAATTCTTCAGTTGAATGGAAAACAGCAAGAGTTTAGATTTTAAAACTTCTTTGAGAAAGAAATTAATTTAAAAATGCAGGTTTTTTTTGTCATATTTCTGTTCTCTTTCTTCTTATTCTGGCATTTAGGATAAGGACGGTCTTCAAAAAAACACAGCTTTCAGGATTTCTTAATGATAAATATTAGAAAGTCTCTGTATGGAAGGAAACATTTTTTAGATATCAATTTTAGGCAGTTCAGCCATTAATCTGAAGTGTGTAATTGCTTCAGTTAACAGCCAGAGAACTCAGAAGCTTCTACCAACCAAAGCTTTGGCAGGAAATTACGTGGTTTACTATGACTTATAAAGGAGTTAAAGAAATTTAAATTCTAAAGGATTGCCAGGAAAAGGCTCTCTTTTCAAGCAAGTAAAGGTACACAGAGCTCTCTTTTTAATTTTTTTTTTCTGTAAATTATGCAGGTTTTTTTTGTTGGTGGTGATGGTGTTTGTTTGTTTTTTTTTCCTTTTATTACTTGCACATAAAAACCAGCCACTATTTCTGAAGATTCACTCAAGCCCCCAGTGTAGCCTTAAAAATTCTGGATTGCAGTACCATTAAATAGTCTAATTTCCCTGAAAGAACAGCTTAAGGTGGTCAGGAGGGGAGGAGTATGTTTCCAAGAGCAATCAAAAATCCAATAAAATTGGCAAAGAGATTTTAATTCAATTAAGTGTACATTGCTGAATTTTAACCTGATCTATCTGCTACTGCTAGAGCTGAAAAACATTTCAGTTAGAATTAATCAGGATTTAATACTGGCCTTTGTATAGAAATAAGGAGTCTTAAAATCTATTTTATAATCTGTCTATTCAAAGGTGAGCAACAAGCTTGCAAGCTTCTGCTAAACCATATACAGTGCCCAGAAGGTAATAATTTTTTCTCCTCGCTATTTGGTTAGTTCATTTGTAAATCATAAGGCTTCAGCATCAGATCTGCACCACATGTACAGGAAAGCTTGAACAGTCACAAAGACAAGGCTGTGTTCACAGCAAGAAAACAGGCAAACAGCTAAAAAAGGATATTAAACAGCAGTGTAGGTCATGTGTTGGGGCTCAAACAATTACACAATTACTTTCACTTGTGCTGCTTTTTCTAAAAAGTTGGGCTTAGAATAGTTTTGTTCCATGTTAAAGTGTGGTGGCAGCTTAAAATAGTTTGGGTTTTTTTTTATTTCTTCGTTTTCCTTTCTTTTTTCCCTGAGTGACCTCGGGGACCTAGCTTTTAGGTCTCTAATACTGGGAATGCAGTGTAGTAATTTCAGCATTTAATGAATATCTCTAAGCTCTTCAGCCTTTAATAGTCTCTAGTCCATATGGATTTCCCAACTTATTTTATTTGTATAAACTTGCCCAAAATTTAGACAAAATTACACCTATGTGGGAAAAAAAAAAAAAAGAAAGAAAGAAAAAGAAAAAGAAAAACATTCAAATGTTTTCCCTCATGGTCCAAACTACATTTTAGTAGATTCCACAGAGAAACCAGAATATCACTAATGCGTGCCCACATCTTACCAGTGCTGGCGGCGTCTCTGTAGCAGCCTGTGCCAATGGGAGACATCACCTGTAAGTTTGCCAGAAGGAAAGAATACTCAATTGTGCAATCCTACATAGCAACATTTTGAAGTACATATTATCTGAATGAACTGGGGCCATCTCTCCACAGAAGTTACAGGTTAATTTTCTCTTGCTCCAGCCTGTTTCTTCAGTTCTCTGTTAGTCCAACTTATAAACAAAGCATAAAGTTTTTAACTAAGACAAAAATTAATTCTGCTCAAATGTAATGAATTTGTCACACTGATTGAAGTAAACAGTGTCACTTGCAAACATGAAAAGAAATTTCCCTGTGGTCTGAGTCCTGTACTAGTAGCAGGTCCCAGTTGTAAGCACCACTGTTCAGATTATATCCATCCCCAGATGACAGCTTGCGGGAGTGGGGAAGTGGATGCTTAAAACTTCATGGGATCTGTCATGATGCTGCTCTTCAAAAAGTTCCCCTGAACGTCCTCTCCCATGTATGAGAGCCGAAGCTTGCCCATTCAACTCACAAGCTCATCCACAGCTTGACTCCCACTATCCCATCAGCCTGAGCTGGGCCGCTGGGTGCAAATTGGCACCTGGTCCCAGTGTTTCAATGCTCTTCTAACCTTCTTGACAGATGATCTGAGAACTTTTGGCTTAAACTACTTCACTGGGTAGAAGTAAACCCAGCCCATCTCGTTACTGCCTGGAGCCTTACAGAACCAAACTTGCATTTGTCTGAAAGAACTGAATGTACCACTGATATGCTATTGCTCTATCTGGCCTAAGATTGACTCTGAAGTTAAAACAAGACACTCGATGAACATATGGATGCAGTAATTTTCACTCAGAGTCATTTGAAAATGCCATAAGAGCAATAAATTTGAGCAAAAAATAAAAAATAACTTTTATTTTAATTTAGAGTTTTAAGCAATTTCTTTCCCCTGACATCTAATTTTTCTTATTTAAATGTATTGTAGGGATGAAATAATTTCCTCTGTAAAATGCTCAGTACTGAACTGTTTCCAAAGTGCATGTGGCATGTGATTAGATATCTGAGAAAAATCTTTTCCATCTCTATCATTCACAAATGTTTTCACACTTCGAAAATGTTGTTAGACTTGGTGTTGTCATAACAACACTTTGTGTTTGTGCCCTTTTTTTTTAATATACAGAACCACAGGTGCACAGCTGATGGAACATTTGTGGAAATTTGGGACAATCAAGAGTTGCTTAGTTGTCCCAAATTGTTGATTATTCCAACCCCTTCATGACAGACTATTAAACTCCTGCAAACCTCTACCTCCTCAAGCTAAGAAAGTGCAAATAGCCATATAGTCCAGATAGAGGATCTCATCTCAATGCTCTGCCACATGTGTCCAACCCACTCGTTTTGGTTTTGTTCCACTCTTTCTTTCTTCTTTTTCTGTGTATTCAGTACAAATACAAAGAAATAAAAGAAGTTAAAAAAAGAAGTTTGTTACTGACATACATTAAATATATAATATATCTTATTTGCAGCCAAAGACAATTCTTTTTGTCTCAGTATGGCACAGGCAAGCCGGAGAGTTGGATATCCTCTGCTCTGACTAATCCTTGCAGTGGCCAGTAACAAAAGCAAAGGGAAAGAGTTTAAGCATGAACAGTATTTGCATGCAGTTTCCAGCACTCCAAAGTTTGAGGGGTTTCTGGTCCAGATGTTGTATTTGTACCTTTAAATAAAGATCTTATAACAGTAAGCAACAAATTTTAGTATGTTTTTTTGTTTGTTTGTTTTCAAAAAAAATAGTACTATCGTTTGCTTTATTTTTTTTTAATATTACTTTCCACTTTAGTAATACCACTTGGCTGCTCTTTTTATCAAGAAAAACACTGAATAATTATTCCCTGTATATTACTCTATCACAGACTTTGAAATAGGTTGTTTACAGTGTGCCCAGAGTTGAGAATGCTGCAGATTGCAAAGCTGGGCAATGGGAAGTCCCATACCTGGCTAGGGATGGATGAATGGATTACAGGGCAACCAGGCTGAAAAGCAGCTCCCCTTATTTGACATGGAACGTGGATTGCAAGAACAGATTTCTCATACTGTTAAAAAAAAAAAAAAGTAATTTAAAACAATCTGGCATGTTCTAAAAGCTCATATCAGATATCCCAGAACCCACGTGCAATTAAAGCATGGGGTATGAATGTACTGCCACAAAAAGCACTGAGGCTCAGAAAATCTGCAGTCTGTGGAAAAAGTGGTCATTTCCATGGATGACAAAAGCATCCATAGGATCGTGATTCAGTACAGCTGACTGAGACATGAAGTCACAGTCCTCAGGATTTAAGCCAATTTCAAACGACTGCAACTCAGAATAAGCCTGCAAATATCTGTGGAGGAGCAAAGGCCACATAATCCCATTTTCTTCTGAAGTAATCTTTACTGAAGATGTGGTATGGGATTAGGTGTGTTTGGAGCCTAATCCAGGATGGTATTTCCTATACGCCAGCTCAGTGCTACTTTTAGCTTTTCCATTAACCCCCTTAAGGTGCCCAGAAGAAAAGCAACTTTTGCACACTGCCTGCACTTGCAATCTTAGACTGAAGTTCTCACAAGATCCCCCCATAGATTCAGTACATAGTATAAAGATGAGGAAATAAATCCTTTTCTCTGAGAATGAGCATTCTATTAAAAGGCCTCCCAGTTTCCATAACTTTGAGAAATGCAAACAGAGAAGCTAACTTAGGAAAACACAGAACTGATGTGCCTGCCGCATTGGCTAAACTGTATTTCCTCTTTAATCGTTTCTCAGCCCCACCTTCTTCTGGAGTTGGAGGGAAAGAGTAAAGACCTCTATTCAATTTTTGAAAAGTTTAGAAGTCTGAAATACATTAGGATTAAAGAAACCTAGGGAGATCCACAACTGGGTATTCCAAGCACTGCAGTACTATGGGTCAGATCCCAAAGCATCACATGACAGGCTTAGAAAGATTTATGACTTTTTTTATTTTAAAATAATCAACTTTCAAGCAGTTTCTCTTCTGAAATTAGGACATTTAGTTGAGCTGGTTTTCCAAGTTCACACATACAAAGCTTTGAATTCCATAGTTCAAAGCTTAAAAAAATAACAAAACCAACATAAGATTAAAAAGGCTCAGAGTTCTCTTTCTAATGCCACTACAAAACAGCCAGCATACCAGTTGTATTTTCTTTCTTTCCCTTGACTCTGATCAAGCTGTGAAAAAAAATGAAAATACAGGGGAAAGCCTTGATACCAAATCAAAAACTCCTATTTGATCTCCTGGAACCAGACTTTCATCTTATGAATTGCTATAATACGGCCAAGAATTATACCCAGCTACAGTTCAACTAATTCAACATCCCCTTGATAGCAAACCTGTGAGATTCAGTATAAATCAGCATAAAGAGCTATGAAAGGATTCCTAGGGAACCCCTAACTCACCAGCTCTGTTATAAATAAAGAATGTGATTAAAGAGAACAAAAGCATGAATACAATATTGTTTCTTCCTGAAGGTTTTCTTTATTGTTCCAAATTAAACAATTCATGTGATACCTTTTTTTTTCTTTCTGTTTTGCACTCGGTGTGCAAGCACAAATAGCAACTGTCATCTCTTCCAATTTCCTTGCTGCCTCTGGAGCTATTGAAGACACATCTTGGTGCTTTTGATATTTCTTGACTGCTAGTATGCTTCATGCTTGATTTTCTGCAATAACATATATTGTTCCTCCATGAAGACAACAGTCTGTCTGCTTAGGCTAATAAGTACAGAAACAGCAGCTGGAGTTCCTGCTTTTTCTCAGGAGATGTCTCAACAACACTGATTCCCTAAATAACATATTTTCAATGCATGTACTGGGGGTTTACAAAGGACATGGAGCTGCAGTGAACCTAGGTTGATTTTCCTACTCAACATGGCAAAAGGCAGAATTTTTCTCATATTAAATTAATAAATGAAGGTGATAGTCCTCAAGTCATCAATTAATTTGACTATAATTATTTGATTTTGAACAAAATACTGGCATCTGATGCATCAGTGCATACTAATTGCATTAATGCAATTCTGCTGTGTTCTTTTATGCTGTGATTTGAGGTCTTGCTGCTCACTAGTCCATTGCATTATTAGCAACAATATATTTCAGATCAGAGAAAGGTTGTAAAAGACTTATGGCAACCCTACCAGAAGCACTATTCTGCTTATCACTATTTCCCTTCATAACTATTAACTTCTCATGTATTAGATTGATGTTTCCTTTCCTGAGATTCTAATATCATAGTAACATAATCCACATCTTTTTTGCCAGCGAAACTACAAGTGTGTCCTGCTGGTATTCCAAAGTCCTTCTAAAGTGACATGGTCATGTTGGAAGCTGGAATAGGCATTTTGGTTTGGCCAGTGAGTAGTCTCCTTCTGACATTTGAAAACAATGTCTGATACATAACACATCTGCAGACATGTCTGGCTCAAAAGAGGGTATGTTGCTACAGCCTCAACAGCACCAAGTAAAGTAACACAGAATAGGGCTTACTTTACCAGTGAATGAGTGATCAGTGCTGACTCGTATTCGGTTTGGTTTCTGCTGTAACGTCTGTTCCTTTTGAGCAGCGCTGATCTTTCTTTTTTTCTTTTTGTTATTCTCCCTTGAAAATCCTAACATCTTTTCCTCCCATAGTCTTGATTATTCTCACAACATTATGTGGAAATGTCCTCAAATTCCATGGAAAAGTAGAATAAACTTCTCTTTGTCCGAATAGTTCCTTACTGGCATATTTTATAAAAATTGATGGCAAAATAATGGGAAATTCATTGCTTGGAGAGAGAGATAATATTCCTCATAGTGACTACCAGATAGCATTTCCTGATATTCAGGCTCTGTGGATTGGGGCTGCCCATGCAGCAGCACTCCATAGAGCAGTGGTACCAAACCTGGTGTCAAGGATTCACTCTGTAATGCAGCAAAGTGTCTGCCTTCATGCGGGTGCTAAGCAGAGAGCATCAAGACGGCACCAAATTCTTTCTCTTCTCAGGTTGCTTTCAGCTGATGGAAGACATCATTCACCCCCCTGCTCCAAATATGCCCTGGCTGCTTCTTGGATGGCTCTGCACACTGAACTGAAGATTTTATTACATGGCCCACAGACAAAGGCTAACTGTCTCTTCAGTAGAGATGTTTAAGAAGTAAATATGTGTAATCCTTTAGATTAATTATCTTATTTTCTTAAACTAGTTTGCCACTAGAACTCATGTGCACTTGGAAAAATCTGTTTGACCTTTTGGGTGTGTGCCACAGCTGTAAGAAGAACTTCCTGAATTTCTGTTCTCCTTATGTGGAAAAGGTGTCACATCACTCAACTAAAAAATTTACGTATTTTCAGATATTTGTGAACTTCTTCCCTTTATAGAGACTTGCTGATTTTCTAATGTACCACATTTTGCAGGCTGCAAGTCACTTCCCACAACATATTTTGCAAGATACTCCTCCCATCCATGTCTTCTCTAATTCATTAGACCAACTACACATTTTTAAGACTACTATTCTAACTTCACCCTTGTTTTTTGTTTACCATTAAGCTTACTTTTTCCTGCATGTTAATTCCTACAGTTCTGCCACATCATCAGTTCCTTGTTTTGTTTGAATTTTATTGGATTTTTTTCCCCATATTTTATTGTTATTATTATTATTACTACCCACATTTGGGTAACATTCTTTCCAATGTCATTCACTTGTCCCCTCCAACTTCAAAAAGGGATAAAAAGTTTGGGAAAGATACAAGAGAACAACTAAATTGATACATAATTATTCTCTGCAGAAAGTAAGTTAGGTCCAAATAATCAATACTGATCTTTTAAATCTATTTAGTTCATAAACTATTTACACAATCCCTCAAAGTCAGATTATATCTATTTTGTATTCACTTATGATAACTATCATTACCCTAGGAAAGAATTTGGTTTAAGCAAGGCCGATCATTTTCATAACATATTCACTCAAAATATATATTAAAAAAATGCTGCATCCACATCTTACTCACTAATTTTTAATTTAATCCATTTCATTTTTTTAACAGCTCTGAATGTCACATGGTAAATGCATAAAAATTCATTATGCCATCCTCTGAAAATGCATTCACATGCCTGTAGCAGTGAAAAAGCTGCATCTTTCTCCTTAAAATGGTAACACAACAGAAACACGATACTGCCCTCCATCTCCAAACTCTCACTGCTCTCAGCAGAGCCCAGGTTTGCACTCAGTTACAGTGCAGCACAGATTTCTAATGCAAAAAAAGTGTTACATTACTCACATATTTTTGTGAATATAGGTCACGTCTGCGCTATGATGCACTTCACAGTTGTGATGCACTTGCCTCTAATGTGATAAAATTATCAAAGCTGAAAGTTTCTTACAGTTTATATTTTGTAACATCCTCTAGAATCTTAAACGCATCAGTCTTTCTTGTTTGTGGGCTAAGAGCTCTCCTCTGGGAATGGAAACATTAGCTACTGATGAAAATATTCTTGAATTCTTTGTCATGCTATTTTTATGAAGGGAAATTCCATCTATATCATGATCATGAACCAGCAAGTAAACTAATCTTTACTGTTATGTATTAGTCATATTTTCCTTCATGTTCTTTGTAGAACAAGTGGTACATTACTATTTATACAGAATTAAGTTAAATACTCAATAGGGCCTTTATCATATCACCTTGATATCTCCTTTGGGCTAGTTGCTATTTAGTCTAGAAGCCTGAAAAAGAATACATTTTTTTCAGTTAATACAATGGTGTGTGATGGTAGTCAGCCCTCAGCCTTGCAGAAAATTTAAGAATTACTAATCCTACATTTAAATGACTTAATAAGTAGCTGACCAATGACAGAATCTCCTCATTTTCAGTTATAGTATTAATTGATTTCTCGACAGATTCTTACTTGCAAGAATTAATCAAAGGAGCTTTCAAGACTTGATATGCAAATATATTGAGTCCTCCAGTTAGCATGGCTGGTGGTTTTGTGTGCACTGTTAAAAGGTTGATGGGAAAGACTGTAGAACATGAGTGTCCAAACTTTTGGCTTGCCTGGACCACACTGAATGAAGAGAACTTGACTGGCATCAATGTACTGGTCATTGCTGAGCAAAGGGAGCATATCCAGGCCTTGCAACCCAGTGGCAGAGCCACCACCATGATGGCATGGGCCAGGGGTGGGACAGGGCCAATATAGGTGCCTGAATGAGCCTGGGTTAATTCTGTACTTCTTGGCACCACACAGGGAGGTATAAAGCTGCAGGGAACTGGCTGGGGATGGCTGGTTCTCAGAGGTTGTCCGGGTGTCAGTCAGAGGGTGATGAGACATTGCATCGCTCAGCAGAGCATTGATTGGCAGGTATTTCTATTCTTAGCTGGGCATCAGGTTGCAAGTAACTGCATTGTGAATATATATATAAATATTTATCATTATTTTGTTTCATTTTCCTTTTCTGTCTTAGTAAATAGCTTTTATCTCAATCCACGAGTTCTATTTCTTCTCTAATTCTCTCCTTCATACTATGGAGAGGAGTGAGTGAGTGGCTGCGTGGCACTGGGCTGCCTGATGGCTTAAACAACAACAGTACGGTGCTGACACATTTTGTAATTTCCAGCACCTCAAAAAGCTCACAAAAATTATAAAATAATTTGCAATATCTCAGAATCACAGAATGGTCAGGGTTGGAAGGGACCTCAAGGATCACGAATCTACAGCCTCCCTGCCACATGCAGGGCCAACAACCTCCACATTTAGTACTAGACCAGGCTGCCCAGGGCCCCATCCAATCTGGCCTTGAACACCTCCAGGGACGGGGCATCCACAGCTTCTCTGGGCAGCCTGTTCCAGCACCTCACCACTCTCTCGGTAAAGAACTTCCCCCTGACATCCAACCTTAATGTTACCTCTCTCAACTTAAAAGCATTTCCCCTTGTCCTGCTCTTTTCTACCCTTTCAAAGAGCTGAATTATGATTTTAAATGAAATGTAAGTTGAAATATTTTTTAAATTAGTTTTGCAACATATATTTGATTAGTGTTTCTGGTATTCTGAACACATTGGGGCAATTTGAGAGTAGGTTTAAGGATCTCTGAATGTCATCTTTATTTTTTTTGTATAGTTGCAACTCCATTTTCAATCAGCATAAATATATTATCTGTGTATTTTCAAATTGAATATATAAAGCTGCTATCAGATATTCCAAAAAAAAAAAAAAAAAAAAAAAAAAAAGGGATCATGTGTCTATAAGGATTTTATAAGTCCTGTCTTATCAGAGAAAGATATCTATTTCTTCACAATCACACTTTATTCATGTCATCACTTTTTGGCTATAGTTAAATTTTTGAAAAACTCTTTTCAAGGATGTAGCACAGGAAGAGTAAAATTAAATGAAAATATCTCTGACAAACACCTTGAGACCTCACTAAGTATTGCAACCATTGCCATCAAACCAGGCTGATGTATTAGTTTCACAAACAAAAGGTCAGACATCCCACTAATTTTATAGTTTTGTTGACCACTATTTTTAATGTTTTAATATAAAAATATATATATATATAAAAAATAAGCTATAAGTTATATGATATATTTTATGTGCAGCCCAAGACTATTCCTCTGCACTCACTGAGGCCCAGGCAAACCAAAAGGTTGGACACTCATGCTTTAAAACAAGCACCTTTGCTGCATGTAGCTGCACAGCCTTCTGTGGAGGAGAAGAAGATTCTATCTAGCTTATCTCTTCATTACAGGATATCCCAGCTAGTGCTATGTTCCCTCAAAATGCAGGAGGCTACCAGGCTGTCAGGGGAAGGAGCCATGACCATGCAGTTGCACTAATTGCATGTAGGATGGGGCATGGAGAAGCAGCCTAGGACCTGTGTATGTGAAGCTGAAATCCCTGACTCTGTTCCTGCTTACCCTTGCCAGTATTACATCATTCCACAAGGGCAGACAACCCAGTTTTCAGACCAACATTAAACTGGAAGACAGCTGAGTTTTTCTTTCCCACCTGTAAATTTATATTCAAAGGGTTTTTTTTTAGGAAAAAGTATATAACACGCCAATCTATTTCTAATCCAAGCATATGTTGAAAAGCAGCCTACGATGGTGTACAGATAGATACAGAGTGGGGTGTAGGAAGGGAAAAAACTCTTACATGAGCTCCAGAATCACTTACATCGCAATACAAATTGAATTTGCCCTATGAGCCAGTTCTAAGGGGTTCAGAGTCATTAAAAGTGAATTCAGCCATCTGAGGAATGCACCTGAGCAGCTGATTTTCATGACTGTGCTCCCTGATGCCTTTCTATGTGAAAAGATGCTCTAGCTGTTTAACTTCATCTCACTGGAATGTGTTTTGCAAATGTTTTAATAAGTTATGACCCTACTTGTCTGTGTAATGCAATTCTTCAGATACGTCAGCTGTGCTCCTCTCAGCTTAAACAGCTGCAAATTCCTTAACAGCTTGGATGTTTTGGAAAAAGGGAAGCTTACACCTTGCTAAACAGGGTTGTTGCTACTTCAGTGATAAATTCTCACTGAATGAATATCTAAGAAAGCAATTTTAAAATAAAGTCTATATTTTTATTGTTTCTCATGAGTCCTTGAGGCTGTGCTGCACATTTCCCATCTCCCACAGTGAGAGTGTATCAGGACAGGTAACCTGACTGCAAATCTCTCCGTGCCAGGCAGCTGGAACAGCTGCAGAGATGCACACTGAAGAATACCTCCCACTCAGCTGCTCATCCTTGGAGCACACTGTGTTCTGCTTAGACACAAATCCCAAGGCATGGGAAGCCCTGCTCTTTACTTGCTATCAAGGTGCCTCTGCCTTCTGCAGTAGCTGTCAGAAATATGCAATTTGTGTGTGAACTTTGATACTGCCAAACTATCAAACTGCATAGGTAACCATTTTGTTTTAGTAAGTGTACAGCACAGAGATTGTAGGAGTGGCTTCAGACCAAGCTGGGGAAAAAAACAATCAAAACAAAGAAAAAAAACATCAAACCCACAAAACAGCAATCAAAACTCCACCCTCTACTGAGTATATCTCATTTCAGAAGGCCAGCCTGAAGAGACTATTAAATATTGATTTGAAGGAGCCTGGAAAGAGGAAATCAAATCAGATTTTGGTTTGCCCAACCAACAAGTGCTTTTGAAGGCCTATTGTGTCTACTTGAACAGTGAAAATAAAGTGATACTTTTCATTAATTGTTGGTGCTTTGTTTATTCTCTCTAAGGTCATGAGAACCTGCATGAATTGCTTTTTATATGATTTATAAAATTAGATTACTCTCTTGTTCAACAGGAGCAAGACAGAAATTCATTCTCCTAAAGAAAGCCTACCTTTGGTCCTTGCAGTTTTTGAATAGCTGTAGTCAGTCCATCCACTTAGTAGGATCTCTTAGTAGAGACCTCATCTTCAGCAAGGGACACAGAAGAAAGATTTTCAGAACTAAATTCTCAAAGTGATTTCATTGCACATCTGGCAACCTAAAAGATGCTAAGGAGAGAAGGATAAGTTAAAATAAATTCACAGAGGCCAATTCGTAGAGTTGAGTTCCAAACACATTGAGAAGCAGAGGAAAAGCATGAAGAGTCTTGGGGAAGATGATTTGCTTCAGACAGCACTACGAATTGGTAGAGCAAACCTGGGATCCCTCCTAAGGACTCACATCAACCATATAGTCCCATTTCTATGGGACTCAGGATATCTAAAACAAACAACTGTTCACTAAACAACTCTGAGAGGAAGTTTAGCATTTTTAGCACACAACCTTCCTTCCTTGTGTGCTGAGGTTTAAATCACAGGCCTAGGTAACAGGAGGCATGAAATCAACCCCTTTGTGGTCCTGAGGAAACCTGAGCAATACTTTTGATAAACTATTTATTTCATGAAAATAACCTAGCATTCTTTTATAAGGATATGAATTTCTAATTTATATTTCTATAAAAATATTCTTTTAATAAGGATATCACTGGCCAGCAGCTGACAGAGCACCAGACACTCAAATCTTTGGTCATGAACAAGCCTGAAGATTAATCAAGTTTTTGACCAATTTTGGCGAAGGGAAATAAAAAATTCATAATAAAAAATGTACATAAAAGTCCTGTCTTATAATACTTCAGTCATTAAACTCCAAAACAAAAAAGGAAAAGCTGAATTGTTGCTCCTGCTTGGGGGCACTTGAATCCACCTCTATCACCATCTTTTAGAGCACATTTTGCTGTCATATCTAACAGCATGACAATGGATGCCAAGGGAATGATTTCCTGGAAGCTTTGTTGCATCTCTACGTGTACTGACGCCTACAGCACTTCACTTGGATGTTAAACATTAACTTTCTCATCAAACATGCTGCTGCATTAAGTGGCAGATCTTAATGAAATCTTGTCCCTGTTACCAGGTCTGCATAATTTTTGTTTAAAAAATACAAAGCCTCCTTATTGACTTTTATAAAGTACAGGTTTTTACACAGAGGAGGAAAGAGTTTAAATATCTATTCATGTTGAAACTTGCAGTCCTCAAGGGGAAATTTGTTCCACAGAGAAGTAACGAGGCTAAAATCTTGTTAGTTTGCAATTAGCCATTCTTCAGCTGTTTTCATAGCAGCATTTACAGTAACAAAGAACACTCATCAGAGACCAGAAGTGCCTGATACAGACATCAGGACTGGATTTTTTTTCCTTGTTTAACAGATCACAAATGTTGTTTCATACCAAAAACTAAGTAATTTCCCGTACAATCCACATTACCTTATATTATCAAAGCTGGGAAAAGATTATCTGCATAAGACTGGTATTATCATAGTCATCAGAGCTGTCCATCAGTCTTCTGAAATGTGTCTCCAAGCATTAATCTCAAATAATTATTTTCTTCTTTCCAATCAGAGCAGCAACACAGACGCTATCACATAGAGCGAGAACATCTAAATATTCTTTTGTATCTAAATATCTTATCCAACATCATTTAAAATATCTTAGAAACATCCCTAGCTGCTGTTAACAGTCAATTTTTATTCATATTTAACGTGCACAAGAAACCAGTTCTGGTTGGTGATTTTATGTGGATTAAGGGCCAGTTTTCAATACTGTCTCCCCTTGTACTCAGTCAATGCAAAGACATCCTACAGACAATTTAACAATTGTCATCCTCAGCTTGGCAATCTGCTCTGGAATTTCTAGCCACAGAGCTAGAGGCTGGACCAATACCAACTAGCATACGTACAGATACATACAGCAGGCGAAGGAAGAGGAACACATGCTCTCTCATTAGCACTGTGAAGTCGTTGCCCTTGGTTGCGAACATAATTAGGTCAGCATGGATGTGGGTGGCGGGCATTCATGAAGGTACCTCTGATTCTCCTGCTGCTCTCCAGATTGAAGAAGGATCTCTCTTGATCAATCAAGAGATCAATCTATGAAGTCAATCAAAAAGAAGAATAAGATGCAATTATCTTCAGGAAGGGAACATGCTTTCCTGCTTCCCCCATGGTCCAGTAGATACAGGGTCACTAAAGCATTTGTACAAGCTACAACTCACATTTTACCCTAACACGCCCAGGGCAACAGACCACTAGAATGAGACCAAGGGCCATGTGATTTAGAAGTCAAGCTCATTTTTATTGTTTGCATTTTTAGAAAGCAATGTTAATTGCTGTAACAAATTAGTAGGTGCTGCTGAGAGTCTTGATAGTAGGATCCAGTATCCTCATGAAAAACAAGCTCATGCCTGTTATTTTGATTTAGGCAGGTTGTTGCGTTCAGTCGTAATGGAGAAAAGTATTAAGTGCTTAGAATGCCAAACTGAGGTCAAACTAAATAACCTAATCAGCTTTCTGACTTAAAGTCTACACAATTACAAAAATATTTTAAAAATAAAATTAATAAATAGAAAAATATGAAAACAGTCACTAGGACAACAGCACAAAATACCATTACCAGCATTCCCGCAGATGGAAGAATTGATACTGGCTGAACGTACAGTCATTTTAAAGACATTACTCAGCATAAAAAATAGATCAGTCTAAACAAAACAGGTTTTCAAAAAAAAAAATCTAATTAATTATGTAAAATAAATTCATATTTATCCATAAATGAGATACTTTGTTTCCATGCAAATTACTCTTAAGGGAACTTGAAGCTAATTAGTTTGGAATGGAAGACTACTCTAAAGGAGTAACTCCCAGAATACTTACCCAGATATTAAGCTTGTTATTAACATACATTTCTTTAGTCTCATGATGCAATACAAAGAGATTTTTTAATGCAGCCATTTTAGCATTAGAAAGGTAAGTTAGAAACAGCTTACATTTTTTCTTTCTTTCTTCAAAAAAACCCTACATTTTCCTTAATCATTAGAGGTGTAAACATTTAACATAAACCTGTGAAAACCAGTTTTAGATGAGAATCATATCATAGAATCACAGAATCATAGAAGGGCCTGGGTTGAAAAGGACCTCAAAGATCATCTAGTGTCAATTCCCCTGCTATGTGCAGGATTACCAGCCATCAGACCAGGCTGCCAAGAGCCACATCCAGCCTGGCCTTGAATGCCTCCAGGGATGGGGCATCCACAACCTCCTTGGGAAGGAGATTAGGTTGCTGTTTTTACTTTTTTATTTGGAAAAAAGTTATTGGAAATAAACTCCAAACATTACAGAACAGATATTGAGAGCATCAGTTCATACATAGTGAAAAATTATATACCTTTAAAATGATTTACCTCTAATAAAATACCAGAAGACAGCCTTCCACCTGAAATGCAATTTTATTTTAGCACGTCTTTCCTTGTAGATAAAGTTGTTGGCTCATCTTATTTTAAAGAAATATGCTGGTGTGAGGCTACAACAATATTTTTCTGCCACTGCATGGTCATGCAACATCTCCCACAGTGTGCTTAATATCTAGAGCTGATTAAATTCTTGCAGAAGACTCCATATCAGTTAACAGAATACCCTGTCCATGGCATTGTGTTTGTTAGAGGAGTCAAAGGTTCATCTCAGCAAGAAACTAATAAAAAACATTCTTACTAAATATAAGACTTCTAATGAATAGTGAAAAATACGAAATAGTGAAAAAATATCAAAGGACATCTCATGAGTTGTCTTTTGGTTCATATTGGTCACAGATGACTTTTCTTAATCAAGGAAAAAAATATTCAAAGCAACAGTAGGTTTTTGATTAGTTTAATAACTTCATAGGAATTTACCACCCTTATGGCTCTGATATTCAAGGATTCAAAGCACTGGAAAAGATCTGCTTTCTTCACTGATATTCACCCAGTTACTTCCACAAGCAGGAAAAAAAAAAAAACAAAAAAAAACCTAAAAAACAAAAACCTCTACTTTCTTCTCTCACCAATGAAGAAACTCAGCTAAAAATTCCACCACGGTCTTCTACTACAGGAAAAAATGAAACAATCAAAACCTTGCCTTCCAAAAACGGACAAAATCAGTTCCAAATTCAGAATCATTAAAACCAGTCCACTGAATAACGTTTATAGGTTATTTGTTGTTGCCTGGATTTGTAGGGGCCTTCCCTTAAATAGGGGTGCTTTGGTATCAGGAGGCATCACATTCCTTTCATCTGGCATCAAAAGGCTTCAGAAAGGAAAGTTGCTTTCCTCCATCAAGATGTAAGATCTCGTGCTTTTAATTCACTGCCTTGTGTGTTGAAGTCACACACTTCTCTACTTGCCTATCTTTGAAGATAACTTCATTTTCTTAAAAGGTTATCTTACTCCTAAACAGCTTCTCAGAATGTACCACCTTTCTCTCTGCACATACAGTATCACGCTTCTGACATTGTGCCAGCCACAGGCATCTGAAATAATCACAGATTTTTTTTAACCATTGTATGTTTTGACACTTCTGTCTGCAGTTCCTCTAATGCTGCTTTTTAATGTAGCTATTCAGGGTTTTCTGTTAAACGCATCAGAAAATGGCAGTTATTTGAGAGTATAGATCCCAGTTTCTTTTAGTGACCCTTTATTGACCTTGAGCATCATCTTGCCCCCAGTGCTTTGGGGAGAGGGAAGTGAGCAGTCAGAATTGCGTCCCTAAGCCCAAAGTTCTCTACAGGCACTGCATTCCTCACTGAAACAGTGGCTCGTTACAAACATCACACTATCTATCACTAGATATTTTCAGCTGAAGCCACTGAGCTGTTCCTCTGTATTATGTGTTACAGCAAAGCCTCAGCAAGGAAAACATCACAAGAACTTACAGGTAAAGGTGTAAGGCAAGCTCTTATTTTTCCCCAGTGCAACACAAACCAGCCATAATGACTTTGGTCTGTCCTTAGCCAGCACCTTGGTCTCTTTTGTTTATCTTAGTTATTAGCATATACTGCAAAACCCTGAATGTTTCTTGACTGGACCACATGTAGTCAAAACAGCGTTGAAAAGGCCTTCTCAAATGTTTGAAGTGGTCAAAGACCTATGCTAGAAAATTAGATATAGTGGGAGAAACAGAATCTATATGAATATTTGATGAAGCATATTCAAAAATATCCATTCTTTTCTGCAGAAATTAAGCAGCACAATGGAACATGAAACACAGAAGACTGCCTCTGAATTTCAGACAGCACTTCTGAGATGTAAGGGTGACGGAACACTGGCACAGGCTGCCCAGAGGTTGTGTGTGGGGTCCTCAGCAGCTGCCGCCTGGACATGGGCCTGGGCCACTGCTCTGATACCCATGCTGGAGCAGGGGTAGGACCCGATGGACTCCTACATCTGATAGTTATTCAATGAAATTACACTGAGCCATACTATGTCTGTGTATGCAATTGACAGTACTAACATAATTCTCTCACGAGCCTCAAAGGCACATTAGCAGATACCGCTCTGATGATGTCAACCCAGCAGGACTTGCTCCCCAGAATCCCACTGGCTTTCCTGTGTCGAAGGCATTCCACTGCCAACCTTGTTCCTCCAGTGGTATGCAGCCAGCAGTCCTCCAGCTGCTCATCCTTTTGGCAATAGCTAGAATTTTCCTTTCCTCCTTCAAAGCTGACAGCTATTCCTATTATGAGACTGTGAGCTTTCAGTATTATTCTCAAAACTATGTCACATAGCTATTTTCCACCTCACAATTGAATTGCATCATTTCCACTCAGATATTACTTACACGCACTGAAGCTTTTTGTAGAAGCTAATACTGAGTAATCAATTTTCATTCTTACTCTCAAGACAGCAAAATTTTTCTTGCTTCTTCATAGTATCTTCCTGAAATGGAAGCAGCCATTTCCTCCTTAAAATTGCCATAAAAGAGGCATTCAGGAGGTGTGAACTCTTCAGGTTAGATGCAAACTACTGAAAGCTCAATTGAGAATAGACAGATTAAGTTAGCTATCACAGAATCACAGAATGGCCAGGGTTGGAAGGGACCTCAAGGATCATGAATCTACAGCCTCCCTGCCACATGCAGGGCCAACAACCTCCACGTTCAATACTAGACCAGGCTGCCCAGGGCTCCATCCAATCTGGCCTTGAACACCTCCAGGGATGGGGCATCCACAACCTCTCTGGGCAGCCTGTTCCAGCACCTCACCACTCTCTCTGTAAAGAATTTCCCCGACATCAAACCTAAATCTCCCCTCCCTCAACTTAAAACCATTTCCCCTTCTCCTGCAGTTATCAACCCTTTCAAAGAGTTGATTTCCCTCCTCTTTGTAAGCTCCCTTTAGGTAATGAAAGGCTGCAATGAGGTCACCCCGCAGCCTGCTGTTCTCCAGGCTGAACAAGCCCAGCTTCCTCATCCTGTCTTTGCAGGGGAGATGCTCCAGTCCCCTGGTCATCTTCGCGGCTCTCCTCTGGACCCTCTCCAACAGCTCCTTGTCTTTCTTGTACTGGGGGCTCTGGACCTGGACACAGGTCTCTAGATGGGGCCTCAGAAGAGCAGAGTAGAAGTGCACAATCACCTCCCTGTCCCTGCTGGCCACCCCTCTTCTGAAGGAGCCCAGGATACCATTTGCTTTCCAAGCTGCAAGAGCACACTGCTGGTTCATGTTAAGCTTTTCATCCATCAAGATTCCCAGGTCCTTCTCTGCAGGGCTGCTCTCAAAGACTGCTCCTTCCAGTCTGTATGGATGCCTGGGATTCCTCCGGCCTAAGTCCAAAACTCTGCACTTTGCTGTTCTGAACTTCATTAGGTTCACCCAGGCCCACCTTTCCAGCCTGTTGAGGTCCCTCTGAATGGCATCCCTTCCTTCCACCGTTGTCAACCGCACCACTCAGCTTGGTGTTGTCAGCAAACTTGCTGAGCACACTCAATTCTGTCATCGATGTCACTGATAAAGATGATAAAGATGTTAAAAGAGCACCGGTCCCAACACAGACCCTGGGGAACGCCGCTCATTACCAGCCTCCACCTGGACATAGAGCCATTGATGACCACCCTCTGTCTGCAGCCTTTCAACCAAGTTCTTATCTATCGAGTGGTCCACCCCTCAAATCCACACCCCTCCAATTTGGAGATAAAGATGTGGTGGGGAATGTCAAAGGCCTTGCTCAAGGTAAATGACATCGGTTGCCTTTCCCTTGTCTACCGATGCCGTCACTCCATCATAGAAGGCCACCAGGTTAGTTAAGCATGACCTTCCTCTGGTGAAGGTGTGCTGGCTATTTCAGATCACACGCTATCTGGCACCACCTACTCCCTTCTGTTCTTCCATAGTTCAGTACTCTGGGACTCTGGGAAGCAGATGCTAAGGAAAAAGAAAAACAAAACAAAAATTCTATATATTCTCCCACAGTAATCTCATGATTTCTCATTTTCATTATCAACACGGAAAGGAATTAGGGTTAAACATACAAAGGAAAAAGGAAAACTCATAAATGGGAGGAAAGAAAAAAGACGCAGAACAGCCACAGAGAACAGCTACAGGTTGTAAGTCTAGCCTGTGCGAAACATGGACCTGGAGAAACATCTCAGCCAAGATCCTTCTTCCCATCTATCAAGATGTTACACAGAGGAGAGAGTGGAGTTACAGGTAACCACTAATGCTAAACATCAGTGAAATGAGTATATACATAAAGCAGGAGATATGCTCATTCACAAGTCAAAAGTAGAACTTAACGAAAGACAGGAAATACAGACTATTTGAAGTACTACCTTGTATGAAATTAGGGTGTGGTTTTTTTTTTTTTTATGTCTTGCCTCAAAACATGCAACTTCTAAAAAGCAGGACTGGAGGACGTCAATTGTAAAGACTAATCTTATATCAGACAGAAACAGGCATCAGGAATTACCAGCTTCACATCACAGCCATCCAGATACATCACAAACATGAAGCTACCCATACAGCAACACCATATTGCTGTTTTCGTGCTATGTAACCTCTATAGAACCACAGATTAGAAGCAGGGCATGAAAAAAACTTGGGCTTACTGCCTTATGCCCAGTCACTTTCTAAAGGATGAAATGCAGCAGAAAGCAAGCAATTATTTTCATTATAGCTATTAACATATTGTTTATTCTGTGATTTTATTGTTCATCAAGTAAGCATACACAAAAAGAAGAAGGAACTATCCTGAATACATAATTGCATTCAGTTTAATAAGAGATAATTTTTTTTTTTTTTTAAACTCTGGTTTTTAAAATAAAAAGCATCCAATTCTCTTTTTTTAAAAATAGATTTAAGCATAACTTATGTAAAAAAATTGTATGAGACTACTAATATCTTGCTTTGTCTCTTTCCATTGAAATAACCCACGGATTTTATGTTATAAAAAGACTTCTGGATTGCCAGGACACACTTGAAATAGTAACTTACTGAGAGTCATTTTATGCTTTCAAAAATTTAATAATAGTCCTCCTTTGCACTTGAAATCCAGCACATTATTATTATTTTCCATTCTGGATGTGAACATACCTACCTAACCAACTATTCTGCCTTTCATATTATCATCATATGCTTGTTTTAAAAGGATCAACTATGCACGCAGAAATAAGTGCTACTATTGCTCTTTCATTTACCTAACAACCATGTTCTTAACAAAAATATTCTCTCAGAAAGAACCCAAAGAAGGTAATGCAACAGAGACAGACACTGTCCTGTGGGAACTGTTAATTCATTGTAAGAAGCTAAAAGTGTGAGCACTCATTTCTGGAGGTGTATTAAAGATAGATGAATGCCACAACTACATATGGTTAGGACTCTGGCAGTTGGAAGTAAAAGAATAACAACATTTTTTTTCCTTCAGGTTCATGAATCTCTTGCAGCACCACACTTTGTAAGAGAAGGCATAAGCTTTAAGCACTGTCCTGAACTTTTATTGGAGAACGTGTGCAAGAACTACTTCACTACCTATTCTACAGACTGCCATCCTGAACCACTTGCTACACTCAGTTGAAGGATTAAATTTGAAGAAAAATATAATAAATATATAATATAATAAATAAATATATAATATAATAAATAATAAATATAATAAATAATATAATAAATATAATAAATTATTACCTTTTCCCCCTCCCACTATAGGCCAATAAACTATTTTGTACAATAATCTGAGGCAAAAGGCAATGTCCCAAAGGTCCCACCTGTAGATCCTGCATGGTCAAGGCCAACAACACAATTCAGCTGCCAGGATGGCCTGCTGTTCACAGCTGGTACTCAAATCTGCTCCCTTCTATGTTCCCTTCAATTGCCTCAGTCATTTCAAAGAGCTTACAATGACTGGGTTGGAGTCGGCAGCACCAAAACAAACTGAATTCTAGAAGAAATGAAGCAGGATTTGGTAAGCTTGTTCAAAGGTTTAAAGAATCATGTGAAATGGAGCATTTTGACAGAACCAGCTATTCAACAAAGTACTGGAAGCAACACCATAATTTCAGAATGAAGCAGGCAACTTCAGCATCAGATTAATAACCTTCTCTGAAGACCTGTCAAACAAATCACCAGTATGTTTCCTTCCTATCTCTGCTTGATCAGCAGGTCCTTGTTCAGCCATGCTAGTTTCCTACCACCTCTGCCTGATTTCACAGAATCACAGAGTTGTAGGGGTTGGAAGGGACCTCCAGAGATCATCAAGTCCAACCCCCCTGCCAAAGCAGGTTCCCTACAGCAGGTCGCACAGGTAGGCATCCAGGCAGGTCTTGAACATCTCCAGAGAAGGAGACTCCACCACCTCCCTGGGCAGCCTGTTCCAGTGCTCCGTCACCTCACTGTAAAGAAGTTCTTGCGCATGTTTGTGCGGAACTTCCTATGCTGCAGTTTCCAGCCGTTTCCCCTTGTCCTGTCTCCACTCACCACTGAAAACAGTCTGGCCTCGCCATTCTGCCCCCCACACCTTAGATATTTATAGACCTGGATCAGGTCCCCTCTCAGTCTTCTCTTCTCAAGGCTGAACAGACCCAGTTCACTCAGCCTTTCCTCATAGGAGAGATGCTCCAGGCCCTTCACCATCTTCGCGGCCCTCCGCTGGACTCCCTCCAAGAGATCCTTGTCTTTTTTGTACTGGGGAGCCCAGAACCGGACGCAGCACTCCACTTTCACGCACTGGTGGATGGAGAGCTCTTGCGCTACAAGGTATCTTTAAAGAGGATGTGTTTAGATCACATAGATTGCATGTAGAAGCATGGGGGCAGGAACAGAATTTCTTACTCTCTATGAATGACTTGACAAGGCTTGACAAGGCTTCTCCACACTAACATCTCGGTGAACTTCACCAGCTCAGTTCAGGACAGGAATTTAGTCTAAATGTTCTTTTTAGTACAAGAGACAATTAAGGCGGTCCACTGGGAAAAGTCTCAAGATAAATACGTAGAAGACAAATTTAAATCCAAAAAGAAAATGTTGAGGAAAGAAAAGCAAGGCTGCAGCCCATGATCAATTCCACAGAATTAAGATAAAAATACGGAGAAACTATTCAGCAGTGCAGCAGTAAGCCATAAGTTCAAGGCTTGAAGCATTCTATTACAACCATGAAAAGGAATATAAATTAATATATAAAACAAAAATACAGTGTATTTGCTGGGGACAGCTATAGAAATAACAGTAATTTAGTTGTGATCTCCAATCCTTTAGTGAAAAAGTCCTCGCAATTGTGCCTGAGCAGGCACCCAGACAAGCTGACCTTGAGAGATCACTTCCAACCTCAAATGTTCAGTGATTCTGAGACCACTTGAGCATGTCAACATTGAACTGAATTCCTCGCCAGTAGCTACTTAGAACACAGGACCAGACTTTCCAGTACTCCTCAGTATTATATATGGATGTTGTTAAAACAAGTGATTTAATTACAGTGAGTGCTAAAGGAAGTAACTGTTTAACATTTATAATTTATCATCGCTTTAGGACTGCAGAATGGCTTGTAAAGTGATATTTAAGACGCCGTGACCTTAAAACACAGCACTGAGGCAGCTTACTGAAGTCTAATAGTCAAATGTAGCTTGAAAAGGCAACAATCGCTGAGCTATGAATGTTTGATTTCTAACATTAATCATTTTACTCCAAGGAAAAATAATTTTCTGAACTACAACTTATCAATGAAAAACTGACAGGAATGAGTAAGAACTATAAACCATTTTTCAAATTTTACTGTTACAGCCAATGGGATTTCCAGCTAAAACTCCACAAAACAAGAAGGGGTGGAATACCGGGTCACAGAGAAGATCTCATACTGCAGGACAGCACCAAATAGTTTTGCAAAGGGCTGACTTCCCAGTCTTGTTACACAACAAATGTAGTGGCAGCTATATTTAGGGAAGCACAAACACATATACTTCAGCATATACTAAACCAGTCTTACTCACAGACCATAACAAGATTCAAAAGAACCACAACTGAATTCTTAAAAGCACAAGCACCAGACTGAGACCTGCTGCAGCAAAGCTGAACAAAAGGCCACATACTTTTCGGAGCACTTTCAAGAACAGTAAAAAGAGCCCTTTTAAATCATCACAGCCTTTCATCCTTTTTGTTTAGGTCCAAAGCATAAGCTTTGCTTTCAACCAGCTTTCTCCACCATCCATGTTATTTTGCACTTCAAAATATTGCTGCTGTTGTCTGAAATAGGACTTACTGAATAAACATATCAAAGCACAAAAAAAAAGAAACTTTTTTTTTTTTAAACCAATACATTTTCAACAAAATAGAATTAGAAAAATCTCTGATGATCTAACTTATTCTCAGAATTCCCCCAACCTTGTGAATATTGTGTTCCTCCAAGTTATATAGCTATATACAAAGTTTTATTATGGAGCAAGATGAGACACATAGGTGGTGCATAACAAACATAGTTTCAAGAACCAGTAAGGCTGTGACATACAAAAAATATGTAAACCAAATTTTTTTCAATGACTGTTCAGAATCATTACTGAATATGTTAGGAGTTTGTTTGACAGAATTTCCATTTTGAATATACATACAGATTATAAGATGAAACACATGACAAATATTCCTCAAAACCAATGCCATGGCTTGGTTTTTTGGTTATTTATAATTTGTAAGTATGATGTCATGAAAGAATAACAGATATATCCTGGTATTCTCTTAAGTGGCATAGATCAGCAGGAAAGGACTTTTTCTTCCCTCGTGGTTTGCATTATAGCACTTTATTTTAATCAAGGTATTCAGCTGCCTCACAAGTTCATGTTCATAAACTGCTTGTGTGTTTGTTATATAAATGTCAGTCATGTTTTTGTCTACGTTAAGACAGAAATCAGAAGGAATCAAGAAGTTTCAAAGCATCATATATCACTGCTGCTACTGTCCACATAAAAGTTTAAATATGTACACATATTTTAACCCAGGCAGCAAACGTTTTATTTCATATTTTAAATTCTCAGCACAGGGTTCTGCACTGACCTCACTTCTGCACTCACAAATATGATCCCAAACCCACAGTGACCTCCTTCATGATGCAGAGTAGCAAGACACAGAGGATTTTTGAAATTAGATTACCAGAAACACAATTTAACTTTTGAATGCTCTAAAAGGAGTACTTCTTGTGGATGCATAGTTCTGTAGGGCCATAATCAAAGCAGCAGTTTTTTCCAACCTACAACTTTACAGACACATCCTCGTCTCCATGAAGAATGAACCTGGGGAGTTAACTTTGAAGTATGATATTCAATGATGGCAGCATGGGGCTTTAGGTTGTAGTGCAGGTTTGCATACAGCTGTGCAGGTCCATTGCTGCTGCTCCAGGAGTAAGTGTCCTCCCACGAATGGAAGGACCTCGTGGTCCTCGTGGCTTTTGGGTACCTGGAAGACAAGTACACTCAAAGCAGTAGGGAGACTGCCTCAGGTAGAAAAAATTTTGTCACGGATGTAAAATGTATTTGTGCAAATGAACATGTAGCATATGAAGAAAACAAGGATGAATAGTGCTACACATGACTTTCTTAAACTCAACTGAGTAAAGGAATGAGGCTGCATACAAATTCCAAACAGAACTGAATTCCTATGAATTTGAAAGTAAAGTATTCAGTGAAAATAGTGCATCATAGGTTTTTTGTTGTTGTTGTTGTTGTTGTTGTTTTTTTTTTTTTGCTTTGTTTTATAGATAGATGTTATTTCCATAGCTGACACTGGATAAACTCCAACAATGGCAATATTGTTCCTGAAGTACAAGACACTTCCTGCTAACTTTAAAAAGTCAATACATCAACTAACGAATTTAAGAAACAGATAAGAATGCAACTTGACAAAATAACATCCTATTTTCCAGAGATCAACTGTCTCAGTTTTATTTTAATCAGAGATAAGATACAATTCCAAGTCTATGCATTTCACAACTTAAAACATCTGAAGTAACTTGAAATAACTCTTTTTCTTCTAAGTAAAGCATATACAGGAGTTTCAGGGTACTCAACAGGTTAGTCTACGGGAATACTATTTGCAACATATGGGCAAAAGCATCAACGTTTGCATTGTATCTTTACCTTTTTCTTCCTCCTTTCTACATCTCCTGAAGATAAACCAGTTACATGATTTTATCCACTAAGTCCTAGACATAAGCTTATTACTGAACCAAGAATTTAGCTTTCAACTAGTTACTCATGGTATATCTTTTCACGGTGTTATTAAAAATAAAATGAAATAAATAAATAACTACATCTCAAAAAATGTCACCTATCAGTTTGAATTGCTGAAAAAAATTATTTCTACTGAAATTCTTTTTATTATTACAAGGTAATTCTTGTAACTAATGAATGTTATCGAACATGAACTGGAGAAAACATTTCTATATAACGAAACTTTTAAGTAAGCAGAGAAAAGCTACAACAGGTTAATATAAAATAACATTATAGAAAGTTAATATTTAAAAGGCACACAAATGCTTCAAACACATACAGTTTCAAATCTTTATTGTTTTAAAATTCTACATGTCTTTTACAATTACAATAATTTGTTACTTAAATGACTCTTGTATGGTTAATGTACAATGAGTTTTTTCCTGAAACTCAACCATGAAATACAATTTCATCAATATGATTTTTCTAAATAGATTAATACAAGATTTCTGGTTTGTCAGGAAGAACAAGTGCTTCAATTTGAACAACAGCACAGGTGTCTTCCCCTCAGAATCTGTGATCAATCCATTGAAAGTGCTTTTGAAGATTGCAAATCTAACTGTGACTGATTTCCAAAATCAGTCCATCAAATTACAAGGGTTTTTTTTTTTGTTTTTTTTTTTTTTGTTTCTTTTTTTTTTTTTTAATAACATTAAAGAGCATTTTCATGTAATGAAACAAGTTGCAGTAGTTATTTTTATTCATCTACTGAGGCAAACTCATGTTGAAGGAAAATTATATGATTATCTGCATGCAATGAACACTTCTCTTTAAATAGTTGATGAATTTTACACATATAAAGAATCTGTTAAAGAGTGCAAGTACTTTGATAATGATTTCACAAAAGGACATATGCTGGTAATAATGGTAACTAACACTTAACACCTAAATACAAGCTAATGTATATTTAACAGGCAATTAACACGGCTGACAAACCATGTTGTATGTGGTTGCCCTTTGAGAAAATGAACACATTTGGTCCACACTCCTAAAGTTATCAGGGTAAAAAATTGGAACAGTTAGGGCCAGAGACTTTGATGCAACTCTCTTGTTTCTAAAATGTGACCTGTTAAAAAGTAAAAGCAGTACATCAGTGAAGTATCTTGTCACGTGAACTCAGTATAAAAACATGGCCTGGTATTTGGAGCGACGAATGAGCACTGAAGGACAAGTCAAAAAAGAATGGAGACAGAACAGACTGAAATTCTGCTGTGTTATACTTTCTTGTTCCATGGTACTGCTTTCACTCTGTAGAATTTTGTACCCAGAGGAACTTTAAATCTGTTTTGAGCCTATAAAAATCAAAAAGAAAAACAAAACAAATCACATCAGAAATGTAACTGAAAGCCCATTCCTCTGATTAATATATTTCTAAGCAAAAAATAGACTCCCATCCTTCCAAGTTTGGCAGACTCAAGAGAGTCTGGCAAAGTTCCTCCATACTTTCTCATACTAAATGATTTCTGTATACGGGTCTTCGATGATGCCTCATTATTTCCCCTGATGCTTGAAGGTACCAACGTTTTTCTAGGAATCAAAGCTAACTTTAGCAATTGCAGTCACTGAAATATGCTTGCACGGGGTAATCAGAAATGTTCAGGAGGATCCATAGAAAGCAAAGTTTTCTCACACAGGCAGCTTTCCCAGGGGGGCAATCCTACCCAAGACACTTGCTCACTTTCTCTTTTTTCTCGTTCCCCTTCTCTTGCTATTCAATGACTTGAAGAACAGAGCAAGAATTGCAGAACTTTGGACAATTTTCATCCTGAAGAGCTCTCATTCATTACTCTAATATTTTTAGAAACAGAATCTGATTTTCTCCTCTATTAATTTAATCAGATGATGTTTCTGCTTCCATTTCCTTACCTTTTTTGCCTGACAATATTCCTTTTCCATCACTTTTCCCAGCACCCAAGGTCTCCTAGATGCACCTGAAGCTAAAGAAACAATATATTTATTATTATGGATACTCAACTATAGATAACAGAATATTATACTAATTACAGTTAAAGACTACATCCTTGAAAGCATAAGTTGAACCAGAAACAAGTTTTCTCTTATTTTTTTTTTAAACAGTCACAAAAATTAAAAAAGTTCAAAGACGTAAAAAACAAGGTCACTGGAATTTTCGAATGAAAAAAATGCTTTCTATTTAGATTTTGTTTCAGAATTAGAGAAAACAAAAGCAAGTCAAAACTTTATAGCTTCAATTAAGGGCTGAAAATTATTATAGTCAACCCAGACTGATCTTTGGGTCTAATTTAAGATAGTTATTTCTTGATGTATTTCAAGAGATAGTCTGCGCACAAAACTTTCAGCTTGTATAAATTTCTGTAGAAAATGTTTATTTCTCTTCTATTTTACAAAACAATGTCTACTTAATTGCTTCGCTCTTCTCAAAGTGTCAATGATCAATGGCATGGATACAGCATCAAAAACAGACTGAAGGAACAGCTCAAATATGCAGTGCGTCATCAGTGCTCCTCTAAGCATGACTATGAAAAACTGTATCAAGTGATAAGAACATAAGTCACTTGAGTCATTGTCTGAAATTTTATTCTTACTCTTGAAAATTAATTTGGTTATTAATGATCGTCTTAGTTTCAGCAGGGACAGTACTTTTTTCTTCAGAGTGCCTGGTATGATGCTATGTTTTGGTTCTAGGAGAAAAACCATGTTGATAACACATCGTTGTTTACAGTTATTGCTAAGCAGTGTTGTACAGCGCCAAGGCTGTTCAGTTTCTCAGCTCATGCTAAAGGTTGAGAGGAGACAGAATCAGGACAGCTCACTTAAAACTTGCCAAAGGGATATTCCCTACCATATGACATCACACGATAGGAGAGTTTTGAAAGGGGTGCGAGTCCATCATGCTCTTCAGCTGCTCAGGGGGCTTGCTGGGCATTGGTCGTAAGGCGGTGAGCAACTGCTTGTGCATCACTTGTTATATGCACACATGCATTTGTCATAACTATTATCCTTTCCTCTACATTAGTAAACAGTTTTATCTCAACCCATGAGTTCTACTTTATTTTTTTCCCCACTCAATTGGAAGCAAATGAAGGAAGTGAGCGAACAACTGTGTGATGCTTAGCCACCTGCCAGGTTAAACCACAACAATAATGAAGCAGATTCCATTCTACTTCAAACTTCTACAGATCTGTGTGAAGTATGAGAAGTATTCATACCTGACCTGAAACCTCTGCAACTAACGTTTAAATCAGAAAATACAGTTTTCCTGAATTTGCTTGAGCAATGGACTTCACTTATTTCACAAAAATGAGGAAGATTCCATTTACCCCTGAAATTTGCAAATGAAAACTTCCATATTCAGATGATGTGTAACAACACAGAAACCTTGCAGTCTTCAGCCAATTTCAGTGCCATGCAAGGCAGAAACAACCAATGACAACCTAAATATTTAACTCTTAATACTACAGTTAGATCTGTATAGATTAATACAATACATGTTGGTCAGATTCAGATTGTTTCTGGCAGCCCTGAAAATAATAATCTGCAGTGCCTAGCCCTACACCAATTCTAACTTATCACAAATTAAAGTGAACTAATAATCCTCTCTTTTTTTTTTTTCCTCATTTTCTCTACTGTATTGATGTGAGGATAAAACCAAGACACTGTTTTCTAAAGTACTGAGCTATAAATAAACATTCCGAAAGCAAATGGTAAGTCCTCATGGTTGTTCTACTTGCAACTTTCTCAAATTTGAACACTAACTGCAGTTAACAAGCGGTAAAGAACGGAACAAACTAAATCAATTAGAAGATTTCAGTGAATCACAACTGCAGAATAGAAGAGAAACTGACACAGGGGTACCTTATGCATGAAAAACAATACAATCTATCATATTTCACAGATACACGCAATACCAATTCCATTGTTACATTATATCTGTCTACAAGTATTGTAGCACTTCTTCTCTTAGGTGTCCCAGAAAACAAAGCATAGATTCATCAGCAGTCTTGAAATGAGTTAAAGCTTGGTAGCTTTCTGTTACTGGGATTGAAAACTACAACAAGGGCTGCTGATTGAGAGCAAGTTGATAACTTCACACAAGAAACACCATATAGAAGTTTTCACTGAGAAGTCAGAATTAGTACCAAAGTTCCTTTTCATGTATTCTTACTACATTTTTGCAACAAAAATATGGAGCAAAGTGGGCTGGGAAGGTTTGCAAGACATACATCAGGTATGACAGTTTAAAAACATTCATATGAATCTATTTCTTTTAGTACAACACACTAAACATTCTTTTCCTCATTTCAAAGAGATTAATGCTTCAATTTTGTAAAGTTTACAGAGCTGCCAAAAACAGCTGACAAATAATGTAAATATTAAAGAGGGGAAGCAAATGCACCACCAATTTCAGAGGCAACATAAGCAAAACATACAGAAACTATTCTCTGAAGAATAATGGGTCCTGATAAACACAACTGGATACGATGGAAAAATTTTATCAGCAAAAGCATTGCTTGCAAATCCCTCTACAGTAGCGATAGAATTTAATTTCAGACATGTATATGGAATTTAGAAATTTAAATACAAAGAGAACAAAATTTATCCAAAGACAATCTTTAAAGAATATCATAAAGACAGGTATTAAAAATAAGAACTGAGCACGCATAGTTTGGAAAGAAATATTAAAATGAGTTTTGTGCTTGCCTTTGTCAAAGAAGTCATTAAAAGTTTAAATCTACATAAAAATAGGCCAGAGATATATACAGTTATGCATCATTATTGCTGATTCTGAACAGTTAAGCACGTATTCACAATAGGAAATTTTCATAGAAAATCCAAAAGTTGGAGAACCTGCTCTATGAGGAAAGGCTAAAGCAGTCAGGTCTTTTCATCCTACAAAACAAAAGGCTTGGAAGGATCTCATCACAGCATTCTTGTACTAAATAGGCAGCTGCGAAGAGGACAGAAGATCTCTTCACAAGCAGTTATGTAGGGAAGACAATGTGCAACAGGTACAAACTACACTTAGAGAGGCTCCGAAGCTTTTGGAACTTCTTTTTTCAGTGAAAAGGGCCAATTACTCAGGGATGTTGAATAACTCCCTATCACTGGAGGTTTTCAAGATGCAATTGGACAGGGGGCTAGACAATCTTATCCGGCTCTGTTTTCCTACAAAAGGTTAGACCTAATGATTTTCTGAGGTTCACTCTAACTTGTGCTGTTCTAAGATTTTGTTTACATATACCCACTGTGGACAAAATTGGCATTTATTACAGCTTACTTTAAAGATGCTCCCATTTTTCACAGCTAGATCTAAAATATTCTGTACTGAATATCATTTAATAGCAAATAGCAAAAGCTACAAAGATAACCAATAGCTAACTATATTACATGCTTTTTATGTTTACCACAGATGTTTTTATAATATCATTTACTATCAGAATATCATTTAAGAGTGTTAACTTGGAAGAAGACATAATAATAGAAAGCAATCTGACACTTACCACACTCACCTGGTTTGAGGTCCAGTGCAGCAAGAGATTCAGAGTGCAAGAAATACAAGGTTGGACTAACAGTAAATAAAACGTAATTGTCGTGTCTTTCGTCTAAGATTATGAGAACCAAATCGCCAACCTGAAAACTAAAGAAATTAAGGAATTTAGCTAAAACAGCAAGAAAGTTAAAGATAACATAAATTGCACAAAACATATTTCTACACACTGCCCAAGACGAGACTTCTGTACAGCAGCACATAATTTTCTGCTTGTCAACTCATTCATATTTTGTATTTAGTGGGATCGCCAGAAAAAAAATTGTAACTAAATATGCTTTGGAAATGTTTTCCAATATCCCCATTTCTTTTTTTCCTGAAAGAACTGACAGCTTTGCTTTAAAACACGAACAGGAATATCTAAAACAGTCTTGGTGAATAAAAATCAGTATAAATAGACCTCAGTCTAACGATGATGATAATGGTACCACAGTATTATTACTGTAAATCTACAACAGTAGCTAGGTATCTGGTATTAAAATTTCAGGCATAAGGGAGGGACAGAATATTTGTCAGACTTTGATCAAAAGGTTAAAAAAAGAAACACTTTGGTGACTGACTTCACATAAAAAGTTTTTTAAAATCTTTCTTCTAACATCAGGATAACACAGGAAGCTACAAAATTCTTATGACAAGTTTCAGTAACAGAATTCAGACTTTTTCTGCCTCCAGTTTCTGTTTCACCATGCAAACGTGCTTGAAGTAATTTAATTATCCATGAATGAAATGAAGTTTAAAATAGCTAAAAATTAAACATTAAACTACGAGAGCAATCCAGTAAGAAATACTGATACTATTCTTAAAGTGGGGAGAAATTAGCAAAGAAAGGGGAAATCTCTTCTTCATAAACAAAGAGTGGAGATATCTACTCAGGGATAAGTAAGTATATATACAGAGAAATCTAGCTCATATTCTAGATTGCGAACTTTCAGATTAAATAAGCAATACTACAAGCTTTTCTCCCTATTCTGATAATGATGACAGACTTCAAAGACTCAGGCAAAGACATCCCGCTTGGACAGGCGTATTCTTTCACATTATTTTTCTCCCTGGCTACTTCCAACAGATTTCTACAATATTCTCTGCTCAAAGGAAAGGCTAATTCTGCACATACTACTATTATTGTAATAAAAATGCAATTCTGTGCAAATCAGAAAACATTGAAATAGTGATCATTTGTTTTCTTTTGTAAAAGCAATTTTGATTGAAACATTACTTAAGCAACCATCTACGCCTTTTGTATTTTGCAATAATTAACAGTTCTCCCCTCACTCCCCAGTAACAACTATTAACTCTACGTTATTAATTCAACCATACCTAATGAAATATTTGGGTTCACTTCATTATACAATCAAAAATTTTTTAAGACTCTGGCAAAGCAGGATGTCTAGTGAAACACAAGGTAGCACTACACGTTCAGGGTGAACGTACACCCACTTTTCTTTGCAAAATAATAGCTAAACAAAAAGGAACCTAAAAGAATACATTGGGTGCATTCTAGGAGGCCCATGAAGTACTCGCCTTACAAATAATGTAAAGAACGGCAAAGGGAAAAAAATATAGCAATTAAAAAAATAAAAGTTAAAAAAAAAAAAATAATAATAATCAAGAAAGCCAAGTTCACCAAATCGAAAATGCTTTTTTTTTTTTTTTTTTTAAAAGGAAAAATAAATGTTTAATGTTTTATTGATGCTGAACTAGGATTGTTCCATAACTAACGTGGACTATCGAGAAGATCTATACATCTTTTCATCACGAAGAAAGAACTAAAGAACTGTGACAAACTTTAATTACATAGCCATTACTGAAAGCACAGTCATCTGTTCATAGGGAAATTGTTGAACAAGTACTTACTCTCTAATTGCTATTTTTTCAGAATGTCTTGAGGATACTGATGACATGCTCTGGGACATCTGTATAAAAAAAACAAAAATGAAAAGCTATAAAGAACTGGCAAGCTATGATGAAGTATAAATTTAAGGTTAAGACTCATTATAGGTTTCAAACCCTGTCTGTTCTTGCAGATCAGTTTACCTAAGAAAACTGCATACATTTCTGCCATTTAATTCTGTAGCAGCCATTTTTTTTTTTTGTTAATAACTAGCTTTGATTACAAAACACCTGATATCTCCTTTATTATTTAACAGTGAGAAGTGCTTTCCAGTTCAGTGTTACTGAAGATATTTTCTGAGTATACAGAAGGAATGCAGCTATGCACTCTAACACAGATGCCTTTGGCATTCTAAGAAATCAGATGGTGATACACTAGAAGTTAAACTACTTTACTGCAAATAAACTCCAGACATTGAACTCAATATATGGTCTTAGTTTTACTGAGGGCTGTCACACAGTCTGAAGTTTACTGCTAAATTTAAGTGAGACTCCCTGTAAAAAAAACTGTGGTCAAATGTACTAAGATAAAGCAAAAGCCTAATTCTGCAAGTTTTTGCATGTAATTCTCTTCTCCTATATATAAGTCTTGATATCATTTTGAAGCCCATTCACAGATTATTTTCTTCACTTCATAATACCCTTTTTAACATTAAGAAAGTTAGTTCAGACTGAACACAGCCCCACACAAAAAGCTCTTGACTTTTAATGACTCTTTCAGAAGTTTCCTTTATGCATTCCAACTCCAGATTTTCTTTTTTAGACAACATTTTACTCATTCATATCATACTTTCTTTTTATTATTAAGAAACGCTGCAGCTCACATGGAAGTTTTCAACTGCATATAACTTGTTCATAGACAATGAACAATGGACAATGAAAAGACAACTTTATTTCATGGAATAGCTTGGGCTGGAAGGGTCCTTAAAGTCCATCCAGTTCCAACCCCCACTCGCAGGCAGGGCTGCCCCCAACAGACTCAGGCTACCCAGGGCTGGCCCCATCCAGCTTGGCCCTGAACCTGAGACCCAGAGCTTTTATGGGCAGCCTGTGTCATACCACCCCTCTAAGATTTTGTTCCTAACATCTAACCTATATTTCCCATCTTTTATTATAGCCATTCCTCCCTGTTCTATTGCTATTAACGTAGAAAGTTGTTTCCCGCTCCTGCTTGTAGGTACTGGAAGGCCACAGTGAGGTGTCCCAGGAGCCTCTTCTTCTCGAGGCTGAGCAAGCCTAACTCCCTCAGCTTTTCTTCACAGGAGAGGTGCTCCAGCCCTCTGATAGTGTTTTTGGCCTTCCTCTGAGCCTGCTTCAACAGCTCCACTTCTCTCCTGTACTGTGGGCCTCAGGACCAGACACAGTAAATCATGTCATTCCATCTGTGCAATTTATCCTACTGTTTCTGTCAGAGCAATTAGGTCGTAATTTATTTATTTATTTATTTTAACTGCATCACAGTTTCCATCTCATCCTGCTTACTTCGCTGCTATATACATTACTGCAGAGCTCTTTTCAGTCCTAACATACGAAGTTTTTATTGTAAAAAAATTGGACTAAGCATTAAATTCATTGAAAATGCAAGCCAGCTTGATTTCTGTTTTTTATTATTTTCTAACAAAGAAAAAGCACAAAACATTATCTCCATTTGAACTTGCTACAACTTGAGAATATTCTACGCCTAATGTGCTAATATAGCCTAATAAACAAAAAGTAACTCAAAAGAAATCCTTTAACCACATCCCTGTCATTAAAAGCTCCATTTTCTTCTTTATTACTTACAAAGATAACTCGCACATCTTTTCTACAAAATCGAATGGGCTGGAAACGGTCTTTTTCTGTAGAAAATGTTCTGGGAGAGCTCCAGAATTTAATTCAGAAAATCTACACAGAGGCTTGGCAGAGTGTTCACCGTGTTTCAGAATATGAAGTATGGTGGAAAAGGTGTTGCAATCTTTTCTTTATGACCTTTGCTAGCAGTGTGATTAAGGACTGGTTTTAACATGGAATGGAAAGATTTTTGAAAAAAAAAAAAAAAAAAAAAAAAAAAAAAAAAAGAAAACTATTTCATATCTGACTATGTAACAGAAATAAGCTCTAAACAAATTTCAATCTTATCCCAAACAGAAGACTATCAGGGTCTCCAACTCAACTGGAAAAAGATATTGATACTATGAAATACAGCTTCACTTAAGAACTTAGGTACCAGTTTCTAGTAAATTACTAGATACCATTTGTCACTTTAAGGAAATGGGAGATATCCATGGCCAGTCCAACCAGTATACTGCTAAGAAATACATCTGTTTCCCCATATGCAAAGTAATTTTTTTTTTTAAGCTTAAGGTTAGCAAGGCTAAGTTGTGGGTAAATAAATAGAGAAGGATTCATAGTTCATGAATTAAAATAACTATCAGCATACTCCCTATTCTTCTTTAGGCACTGACTTCAGTGTTAAAAATGATGACTTGAGTATTTTCAGTAGCTAAGCAGAATTGAAGTTTTACACTTGACAAAAATACAAGTGCAAGTTAAAGGGTCTCAGAATATTCTGGATGCTTTATTAGGATAATTACATTTTTGGCTTGTAACTTAGAAATACTTTTTATCAGAAAAGTGACAGACAATAGCACTGACTTTTATATGCTGTATCCATATTCTGAAAATTGAAGAAACCTCCAAAATGCTAACTTCAAGAAACAATTTCCCAAAATTAATCTCTAAGTTAGCTAGCACTCCTTATATACAACCATATATACAATCCTGTAAACTGACTTTCAACCTATTCTACTTGAAAAACCTGAGCCACGGTGCCACTGGAATTTACTCCTATCACATCAAGTATGGATAGTCTGTTCTCTTTGGGAAGAGGTCTCTCTAACCTTATTCATTGTTTACATAAGAAAACTTAAATTGATTTAACTCTGAAAGATTATCAGATCATCAATTTTCCATTGCATTAAAAACATATTCACAGATTTTAACAAGTTTAACATCCGTGATTTTTTTAAATTTTTAAGGTAGTTAAAGCATGTGTTACACACTTACCAATCTTTGATTTAATCTCTTATTCTCCTCTTCTTTCAACTGCAAAGTCTGAGAGAAAAACTTACCAGATTAGTTAATTAATACAACTTTCACAGTATAAACATCTTAAATAGTGTTAATGTGACCAGAGACAGAACTCTTGTGCAGTGCACATACTATAGTTTTAAAATAGAATCAAAATATAATTCAAAGACCTATACAAAGTTTGAAGGACAGTAATCACCACTGCCACACCAAGTGCAAAATTATGTTAATCTGCACAGTTTTTCTCCTTAACTTGAAAAACATTTCACAGATAGAACAGCAACAGAAAATTAACTTATTACTATTTGTAGCTGACAGATACAAACCATGATAAATCATTTGAAAACAGATGACAGAATCAAACATGCAAGTGCTAATAGAAACATCCAGTAACTTGCATTATAAGGTTCCATATTCAATTTATCCTGCTAATCTCAGACTTCAAGGGAACCTACAACCTGAAAGCTAAGAACTGAAATTTGGGGAAGGGAAGGTGAGGTGGAAGCAGAGGCATCTAGGTATAAACTTAAAATCCCAGCCTGCACATTAATTAAATGCTTAATGTAAGGGTACAACCTTGACTTCAGAATAATGATAACGTAACACATTCAAAACAGGTGTTATTTTGCTTCTTAAGAAAGCAAAATTGTCAAGGCTATAATGCATCCCAGTCAGAACTAAAACATCTGTTTCTCAAAGATACAAGTAAACCAAACTTCTTTCCTGACCAATTGGTTCAGATGCTTTGATTTGAAAAAGTTGTTGTTCTTTTTTCCCCACCCGGTGAAGAATTCCCTAGATTAAGGACCTGTCACTTACAAAAGTATTACACCTGATGCATTTGTATGGAAGTTCACATGAATAAGGTGAATTGAGTGGTCCTAGTATAAATAGAGTGCACTAATACCCATTTTGAATGGCTTCAGTTACATTGAAATTAGTACAACCAAAAAACCAAGTATGCCATATTGCATCAGAGTACATAACCAATATATTTACAATAATTAGCTGCAACATTTAATCTCACAATCTACTCACTCTTTCTAACAACATGATCCTCTGTTTTTCTTCAGACATGTGGATATTTTCACTAAAATAGAAAGAAGACAACAGGTATGTTAGAAGTAATTTCCCCTCCCTCCTACACACACACACACACACACACACACACACACACACACACACACACACACACACGTTTCTTTTTCTTTCCTCTTCTCTCACTCACAGGTGAATGCCATCATTCTGCTAGCAGAATGGAATTCACAGAACACTCTGGATCCTAGCATTCTATCTTATGTAGACAAGGCATATATTCAGGAAAAGAAAGGATCAGGAAAGTAGCAAATAAGAGGGAGGAGAAAAACAAAAACACAGTGCAGAAAGGTACCTTAAGAATCAGGACTGACAGAATCTTATAAAGTAGCTTTCATTTTCAACCCAGTGACTTTTCAGCCATTGATAAATAATTTACAAAGTTGCATAGAGTCATTTCTGTGTATTTCACATTATTTTCAAAATGTTAGTATGAACTACAGATCTAAGGCCTTTGGCAGCTAACCTTTGATACTGCAGTTTGGCTTCACAATGCTGTATTTCCCTAATCTTGTCAGCTTAAATGCTCTGTGCTTTGGGAATTCCAGGTAGAGGAAGACCAATATGAATACTGTGTTGCTAACTGTGCATATCTCTGTCCATCTGCGAGATAAAAAGCAGGTGGACACAAGATAACGCTAACAACTTAATTAGAAGTTCCCTAAGAACCCAGAGTAATTCCTTTTACATTTAAATTGTATTTTGAAAGGCAGGTTACTAGAGAAGAGCCAATACCTTGTGAAGCCCAACTTGATTTGGTTGGGAAAGGAAAACGGACACGTTTTTGAACTGATAGTGTATTCATCTAGTCTGACAAGACATGCTATAAAACCAAGCAAAATATTAGGTAGAACTAAAAGATAAGACATTTTTGTTATTATTTTGTATTATGCTTTTAAACTGTTTATTGTCCTCACTCGAAAAAAAGTCCTAATGGATCAACTGGAACAGACCTTCATGCTGAATTTCAGCCCTTCTTCCCATTCATACCAAAGTGTTCTGACCCTGACCCTCCAAAGGAACTGCTACCTCTGTAGCTTCTCTAAGTTAGAGGAGGCCATGGAGGCCATACGGAGCTCAGGGCTGTCCACAGAGCAGCTCAGAGACATCAGTCCCAAACCTGCCATCTTCCTTCCTCGAAGAATGTTCCATGACAACAAAAACATGTCTGAACTGGGCAAGGGAAGGCCTGAGAGTTGCCCTGGTTGTCACTAGCAGGATTCTGCAGGGTCCCATTTTTGCCTGTAATGTTTTCCATGAACGATTCCAACAAAGATCTGGAAGTTATATTAAGTACATTTGGACAATGATAAACTGGAAAGAGTGTTGACTGCCTTGAATGAGGAGAGGCCTTGGACCAAGATCTTGATAAATTTGAAGGTGGTAACCATTAGCATGAAGATGACTAAGTGCTGGATTCTGCACCTGGGATGGGGCAGACTATGGACAAGGTTCTGAAGAGCAGCCCCAGAAAAGGGATCTGGGGGTACTGGTTGGCAGCAAGTTGACCGCAAGTTGTCAGCAGAGCTCCCTGGCAACCAAGAGGGCCAATGTACGCTGGGGTACACTAGGCCCAGCACTGCCAGCCAGGTGAGGGGAGAGGTTATCACCTCTGTTTTGCATAGCCTCACCTCAGTTGCCGTGAGCAGTTTGGTTGCCATAATATAAGGACATAAAACTACTGCAGAGCATCCAGAGCAGAACTACAAGATGGGGAATCATTTAGAAGGCAAGAATAAAGCTCTCCAGACCATTAGTACAGTACCAACAAGTACAGAATATACAGGACAAATAAGTACAGAATATAGTGAAGCTGATCACTGCAATAGAACTTCATGGAGTTCCCTCTGATGTCTTAAATCACTTCAGTATTTCAAACATAGCAATGGCTAGCTATCTGTTGACTAGCCTCTGCAAACTGTGATAAACAGTGAAATGTGAGCAATATTTACGAAAAGCTATTTCAATCCGTTGTAATACCAGTGTACAACAGAACCACTCAAAGAATCAATTTTATGTACTTAAAAGTAAACCTTTCATGCAATTTGCTTGCCCTCAGTATTTCTCCTTAAGTATGAATTTAAAATATCACAGAGTTATTCTTTCCTAGTCCTATTACTACCTTCTAATAAGTGTCTTAACACTGATGATTCAGAGGTTATACAAATTAAGAGATGCTGAATATCTGTCTTCCTCTCCAATAAAACAAAGCATCAACCCACGAAGGCCACTCAGTCTCATGCTTTTCTTTTTCTTAATTTGGAGTATTTGGCTTAATTTTATTAAGTACTTCCCACTCACTATGAAGCATAATTACGCTTGTTTATGTGACTGCTGTAGATAGCAACCACAAATTTCTGTTTTATATGAGAATCAGCCACTGTTCAAAAGATATGCTAATAACATACAACCATCTATCTCACCCTAGGACCCTATTATAATTGCTCTTCTCCCACTTTCCTTATTTTTCACATACGTAAACAATATTTCTCCACCTTTTAATCAAGTTTCACCTTGAAGCTGCCTACTTCTAAGTTACGAAAACCGAGCATTTCTGATAATTGTGATGTCCCAATTGTGTGTGTACTATAGAAAGAGTAATTTTAGCAAGAATGTCAAAGGCAGAAGGAGTGTTACGTGATCTCATCTGTACTCCAGAACATCCAGCAACACACATCTAAAAGAGTATGCTCTATTTCTACCACAATGCCCCATACTTACTGCACAGCCATCATACTGGTTTCCATGGTAGAGTCCATCCTTCCTTCAAGTGCAATGTCAGAAGCCAATCTCTCTGTATCAGTGGGAACATCAGCTGCACAGGCTCCACAAGCTTCTGAAGTTGCTGCTAAGTAGGTTGATGGAGAAAGATTACTACTTCTCAGCTTATTGACTTCTTCTTCAAGCTTTTTCTTTTCTTCAAGTAAACGAGCTCGATCTTCAGAAAGTGTTTCAATCAAATCTGTGACACAAGTAAATAAAAATTCCTGTAATAATAGAAGAACTAAGGAGCAAAGCCAAAGAAGCAAACTGAATTATCCTTTTAGAAAAGACACAAATTTCTGCAGAAGTTAGCTTACCCTTATCTTTTTCTTGCTGCTCTGTTAGCATTTTTAATTTGTCACTAAGATCATTAATTATATTTTCTTTCTTCATTTTTTCTCTTGCTAGAACAGTGTTAAAGTTGGTCTGAAAACAGAAAGAAGTACTACTGAAATACAAAATGTACATTATAAATGGAATGCAAACAATGTAACTAAAACAAAGGAAGTGCAAGAGATATTACATGTGTTTTTCTAGATTATAATTAAACAAGGAAATAAGCTTGTTTGCATACTCTTTTGAACAAACTGTTGGATATTTTATTTTGAGGATTCTTTGAAACAGCCTCTTTCTTTTTCCTCTCAAATTTTCTCTCATATCCCATCAGTCCCATGTCCATAACACGTCATACAATTTTAAACAATCATTAAAAGAATATGGACTTTTAAACACTTTATATTCCAATTTATGTATTAGTTGCATGGTTTTTTAAATTAAAAAGCTGGTTTGGGGATTAAATGGGCCACTACGACAAAGCTACACTGCATCAAGATATATAATACAAAAGACAAATGTAATTATTAATAGAACAATATACTAAAATTTGCATTAAAATAGCTTTCAAGTTATGCAGTAATTCCTCACTGAAGAATTCATTAATGCAGAAGTTACACAGGAATTATTGTGAATTCTCTTGAATTATTTAATATAAAGAAGAGCACTACATGCTTCTGTATCAGTCTGACAAACCTTTCTACTTCTTGAATCCTTCTACTAAACATTATGCACTCACAATTACAACTTTTTGAGGTTACTGCGACGAAACAGGCAAAAACCTATTTACAACTGTCTCTGAAGAGGACACTTTAAGCTACAATTTCACTTCTTCAGGGAATTTAAGAGCCAGGCATGATCTTGACTAGCTTTAGATTCTCTATGCCTATAAACATGCCTATTCATCCGTCTTAAACCATAAGCTACTTGGACAAGTATAAGCTTTACATAGTGCATAGCAGACTCTGGTAAACGTGTGCATAAGAAAACCAACACAATACGCCAAAAGCGTTAAGTAACATCTCAAAGGGACAAAAACTACAAGAGTGTGAAGTTAAATATCCAGAATATTCAGCATTCAGCAGCAACAGTTTTGTGAATCTTTAGCACTGACTGATTCAGGCATGTTTGCTTTTTAATAGATTGTGTACTTCATCAGAATCTGCTGTCAACACTTGTGAACCTTTCCTAGCGTACTCTGCACCACACATGAAGATTACTGCATGAGGAAAACGGCATATCAAGACCAACTCTGATAGAAAAATAAACATTACAGTTGTCTATGTAATCTATAAAATATTCCTACTAGATTAACTACAGAAGGCTCTCTCCAGTATTCATGTCTGCACTCCAAAACTTTCAGAACTTCTTCTGTCTTTATAATTGCCTGTGATATTCGGCTCTCTGCACCAAGTAATTTGCAGCATTCATTTCACCAAGCCGGTTGATTACTCACTGTCTCTTTGTCCTTATTTGATCCTGCTATAGTTAAAGTGTAAGTACTTAAAACAGAAAATCCTTTCTTAGTATTTAAATGCAACAAAGCTGTAGATAATAGCTGTTACTTAGAGATTCAACTTTAGAAGTGAATATTCACCTACAAAATTTGAGATTCAATATTTAAAGAAAAAATGAGCCAGCAAAGATACTGCAATAAGTAATTCAGTGCAGCAGTAATTAATCCAGTATAGTGTGAGTTTGTATTGAGGTGAGGAGTACAGAGAAATGTTTAATCTGAGTTAGAAAGAAGAAAAACATCTGTATTGAACCTAAAACACCATCCACCCAGGCTAATAAAGTCTAAAAGGCACTAAGAAGCATTCCAAATCAATTAGTATTTCTAAGCATTAAATTTGTGTTGCCCAAAAATAATACCATTAACTTAAACTATACTTAAGTGACATCCTTCTGAAGTTCAGAAAATTAACAGGTAAAACTTAGAGTACTAACATAACAATGCAAGCAAAACTATCAAATAAAAAATGAATCTGGATTGCTCACTTCACAAACAGTTAAGCAAAAAAAAAAAAAAAAAAAAAGTCATAAGCATGTTGAATTCCATTGGTGTACCACATCCTGACTCTAGACAATTCCATAACGCAAATTCAGAATGCACAAGTGTTACAATAGCAAAAAGAAAAAAAGAAAAAAGAAAAAAAGTCTATAACTTACAAACAGGAAAAGAACACATCCTTCTCAGGGGAGGAAGAGTAATGAAGAGTCAGATTTACCTGCTGTTCTGCAGTTAGAGATGTTCTAATGTTCTGCACTTCTTCATTCTTTCTTCTTTCTTGTTCTTCAAGCTGCTCCAAGAATTTCATTTTTTCTTCCTGAAGCTTTTCTTGAAGTTCAGCAACCAAGCTTGATTCAGCAGATGATTCAGTGGGAGGACTTAAAAGAAAACGTTTAGGTTTTAAATTCATCATATATATAAGTCCCAGACTATATGAAATATGAAAGTAAGCACACAAGTCAGAAGTTAGTTGTGAGACTCTACTGTATTCAAATTAAGTCATTACTACTCTTCAATTTTATTTTTAAAACACATGCACCTCACCAAATTCTTATTCTTGATCATCAGTGTGTGACCATCAGTGTGTCAATACTGTTAAAATCTGCTTGAGGGGGAAGACATGTTTTTACTATTTGAATAGACGGAATGCAAAGCAGAAGATCAGGAAACAATGACAGATCAACTCCCTGTAGATTTTTACTGTGTCAAAATGTAATACCTCCAAAACTCTTACAAAAATAAGCAATTCAACAATAAGGAATCCAGATGTAAAAGAACTCTGTGGGTTGCAGAATCTAGAGATCAGCAATAGTGATCAGAAGGAGAAGCATTAATTGTCACTCAAGCACGAAGGATAAGAACCTTAAGTGGCTCTTGAAGCAGGTAATCTTAAATGGATAAAATATTTTCTAATAATTGATTTCAAAGCACTACCTATCCACTTCTATGGTCTGGCATGAGTTATCATTAAGCATCACTTTATAAAGTACTGGGACAGACAAATCCCTTCACTGAGCAACTTTTATTAAAATCTGCACTATTTAAAATTCTCATTCTTCTCTTTTGTGCTGATTGAACTTCAAGTTACTTATAAATAAAGTCTAGCCATGAAAGTGTGTGTGTGACAAGTATTATGACCAATATGATACAGTTTCTCTATATGGAGAAGCTTCACCACTAATTGTGGTCTTATGGAACTGGCTGGAAAATACCAAGGCTGGAAGATACCAACTTTTAACTTAATTTACAAAGCAGTCCTATCATACTTTTTTTCTTTTCTTTTTTTTCTCCCCAAGTATTATAAATCAAGTTAATCAGGCTGCTTAATGACAATCATTACAAACATTGTATCATTCAACTAATCTCCATCAATCTTAGTTGAGCACAGTACACACTATGCACGTAAGATCACATAGAAGAATTACAAATGGGTTATAGTTCTATTACCTCTCCTAATCCTGATAACTTCCAGGCACTTTATAACCAAAACACACATTATCATATATTGGTAATGCACAGGTAACACTCAAGTTCAAAAATGAAACTCCTGATAGCAGCAAAATATTCAGAAATTTAACAACTTAAGTTATCACCAGTGCCTTCTGGAACATTAACGTAACAGTGATCTTGCAGAAAAAGACATTTATGTGACAAGCAAAAGTTTCTTTCTAACATTACAAATTAACTTCTAAGCAACAATTCAGCGAGGATAACAAGTCAACTGGAGTTACGTAACTTAAGGCTTTAGGAACTCAAAAAAAACCAACCAAGCAGCTAGACAGTGACTTTGAAATATTAAGACAGATCTACATAACATACGCCCTCTGGAGATGAAACACATGCTAGAAAGGAAAAAACATAACAGCAGATGAAAGGCATAAAGCAAAGCCTTAAAAGGCAATACATATTATAATGTTGTACTTCAAAAATAAAAACTACCTGACAGAACTCATAACTACTAATGCTTCATCAGACTGAAGCAGATAACATTTCTTTGAAATACATTGGTATCAGTCTTATCCAGTTTGTACAGAAATACACAGAGCTTTGCTCAGTTGTTAAAATTTAAATGCAGGTGGTGGTTTTGTTGTTGCTGTGTGTTTTTTGTTTGTTTTTAAGTCTGATGACATAGCTACATCTCTTCCCTACCGAGTCACATTTTTGATCTTCTACAAGCACTAATACAAAGAAAAGGTTTAAATACAGCATTTGATGCTTCCCTCTCCTCATTCTACCACATCTTATTAAATTTAGAGAATATTTTAAGAAAGAGGTCTTAACTGTAACTCAATCACTGAATCTGAATTCAAGAAGTGTATCACTATTTCAACCTTTTCTGTACAGAGATACATAAAATGTCAACACTGATACATCAATGACAGATATTTAGCATAGCAAAATCCTGAGGCAATGGGGATGATCTGGATATTTCAAGAGAAGTGGATGCTTACATTTCTCTTTGCACCACAGAAGTAAATTGTGTGTACACTGGATCACAGGATTCTTTTTATAGCCCCTCCCTCCATTCAACTTAGAAAGAAAATACACCATTACGCTGACATTTAAAAATTAAATGCTAACTTAAATTTGTGTTCATGTTCTGCACTGTTCTTTTTATATCCATTCTATCACTTTTTCTATTTCAAATACTCAATATACTGTAATACCCAGAACAAAAAAAAACTTAAGATATTGTACTAACAAGATTTAACCTTGGAGTTCTGAGACAATCCAAGAACATTAATGACAAATTTGAGCACTTCAAATCAGAATACTGTTTCTAGGCCACAGCAACGGAGAAAAATTCTAATATTTCCATTACACAATATCACAGTCTGCTCTGCTGACAGCATTATGAACTAGCAGACAGATTAGAAACAGGAAGTCAGGAAGCATAACTTGGCATTTATGGGAAGGAATTTTTTTCCCAAATTGGAAAAATATTGCAGAAATTAACAATGAAGAACAGTCATCCTACAATGCTCTTTAAAATGATGTTGCCCAAGTGTGTTTCATTATAAAGCTCAAACTGAAGACCTTTATATATGTAACTATAGCAGTTAAAGCCAGTTGAAGTTCAGGTGGCTGTGGGACTGCCCTCAGCTGTTCATATATTCTCATGCAGTTTTTCACGGCAACATCAGCACCTCCATAAGCATATAGTCAATCAGTATAAGAACGTTATCAACCCAAAAGTGAGGAACCACATGGTGTCACAGTACTAGAGCCAGAGCAAAGGATACAACAGGAGAAGTAGGCTAAGATCATCAAAAATTGAATTTCAGGCAATTGTAATAATAATCCTTAGCATAGCATTTCAAAACTGAAAACCTTACTTCTTGTCTGAAAATAATACGTAAAAGACATCTGGCAAACTTTGTGACTAACTGCACATAGGAATGTCACTACCTACAAAATGAAAGTAACTTGAATAAAAAAACATAAATACTATTACAAATATATAGAAGTTTTACTTAATTCGATGTATAATTACTGCATATTGCAGCATGAACTTTAGAATACAAAGATAGCACAGCAACTTAATCCTTACAGTACCTCTGATTTACTTGCATCTCAAGTTGTTGTATTTTTTCCAAAAGCCCTTTTTCAACAGCTTCCTTTTGTAATTCAAATTCTTTACAAGCAGTTTGTACGGCATCTTCTTTTTCAGAATTGAGTTTCTGAATCAGCAACTGCTTGTCTTGCTCTTGGTTAGATACTAACAGATCTTTCTCTTCCTTAAGCCTATGGATGATAGCTTCATATTTTTCCTGCTGCTCACAAAGTGCCATTTTTTCTGTTTTTTCCTTTTCTAGGGCATTCTTTTCCAACTCTAACTTACACTGCAGTTCTGTTATTTGATCTGAAAGTCTTTTTTCTGCTTCAGAAGTTTTTTGATGCAAAACTGTTACTTTGTTTAGTTCAGTTCTAAGCAAATTTGATTCTTCTTCATATCTGTCTACCAGCTCGGAAATGCATTGATCTTTCTCAATTGTCATTAAAGTTCTTAGTTCTGATAAGCCCACTTGATATTCATCACTGCTAACTTGTATCTTACTGTTTAATTTCTCTATCTCTTTTTTTAAGCTTTCAGTTTCCTTATCAATCTGAGATTTTAAGGTCTCTTGTTGCTGGTTTCTGCTTTCTTCCAAGAGAAGCTTCATTTCATCAGTTTCTGCTTCTTTCAGGGCAAGTTCAACCTCTAATTTACACCTCAAATCAGACAGATCTGAAACTTTGAGTTTTAACTCTTCTACCTGCTGTTGTTTCTCTTGCACAATTGCTGCATGAGATTCCTGCATTTGTTCAAGTCTATGCTGGTTCTCTTTTTTTAATTGATCTAAACTGTCCTTGTGCTCAGCAAGCACCTTCTCAAATTCCTGTAAATGCCTGGCCTGAAGGTTGTTTTCCAGTTCTTTTAAACGGCTTTGTTCTAAACTCTGGAGTTCTGCCCTCAGGAGTTGTAGTTTTTCATCATTTTCAATATGAAGTTTTTTCAAGTCTTCGAGTACTATCTCACGTGACTGTCTCAGTTTCTTAATTTCAGAATTCTGTGTCTCCATTTGGCATTCCAATTCATGTAGCTTCTGATCTTTTTCATTCTGAAGGGAAACTACAGCTTCCTTTTCATTTTTCACCATCGCAAATTCATTGTTCTTATTCTGAAGTACTTCTTCAAGGCCTAACAAGTCACCTTTTAACTTTACAATCTTTTTTTTGCTTTCCTCATCATCCTCCAGTAATTTATTAATTTTGGTTTCATATTCACTTTTCAGAGACTGCACTTCTTTTTGATGTTTATCTTTTAGTGTTTTTTCAAGTGAAAGTTTTACCTTTTCAATAGTATTTACTATTTCTAATGAAGTGCATTTTAAAGAATTAGAAAAGTCACACTGTTCTTTTTGTACAAGTGTTCTAAAGTGGCAAAGATCTTCTTTTATACCTCTTAGACGTACTTTTGAATCTTGAGCAATTACCTTACACTTCTCCACGCAAACACTACGAGAAGCATTTTCTACTGAAATGTCCTTTACGCCAGAACCCGTGTCTTGCATACGTCTACTATCTATTGCATTGATAACTGAAGAATAAAGAGATTCCACCATCATTTCAGGACTCTGTGGATCACTTATAGCGTTAGGAGAGACTGGATTTTCTTCTATAACAAATTCATTTACTGCTGACATAAAGTCAGATTCTGGACTTTCTGCTAATGAATCCAAGTCCAATGATCCTTGCTTGAGAGCTTGCTCCAGGTTCGGGTGGGCAATAGTTTCAAAATCAAATGTATGAGCATCAATGCTGTCTGGTGACAATTCCTCTAGTGGAGCAGGGGGACACACAGGAGGACACAGGGGACCCTGAAGACTGAGCGATGGAGGAGTTCTGGAAGAGGTAGCAATTGTGGTTCCTGCTGTACTTTCCATCCTTGGTGTAGTAGCAGATTGTGGTGATGTTTGACTATTGGAAGCCTGCAAGTTAAAAAAATGCAGAACAAATATTTAAGGTGATAGGTAAAAGTCCTGGCAAAAGTTTGAAACCGATTAAAAATTATCAGGCAAAAGTAAAATGAACAAGTCAGTCTTATCTGTAAGGATGAAAAATAAATAACTTAAAAATTCAACTAAAAATAGCAGAAATTGCAAATGGTACTTTTCTGAAAATTATTGGAAAATTGCACATATACCTTATTACCAAGAGCCCATTTATATAGAAATTCTACAATAATCCCATACAATTGTATTTGAAAGGAGTCAAATGTAAGTTTGGATGATAACAAAAAAACTGAAGTAATCATAAACAGACATTCTTTGTTTCCTGACAAACAAAATTGTTTTTTCCTAATAATTTTGTTAGTTAAATTACTTTCTTTTTGCTTGTACAGCTTTATAAACCAGGGTAATTCAGTCATTGATAACGAATATTAAATTAAGAAGATTTACCACAAATTTTAGTATAACAAAATTGTTGCCTTGTTCAGATCTAAGGATATCACACTTTGAGTAGATTTATTTTTCCATGTTGCTTCCAACACTACTAATTTCTGTCATTTTGCCTAGGGACACTGGAACAAAACCCAGACCTGATTCTGGAGCTCCAGATCATTCAGTCTTCAAATGAATGACTACGGTTTATACGGAATAACTATCTGTAATCTTACTCATGTCTCTTTTCCAAAGAACATGTGCTGACTCTCATGCTGTCTTTAGTCATCACAAATGAATACACGTCGTAAGACACAACTTAAAGAGCAACGTTCCTTTTGGTAAAGGTATTAATAGTCCATATTTCAACACCTGCCTTGGGATCAACTTGCTTTTTAACTACAGAAATTTAGAGAGGAACATGTTGAAAGATATGGTATATGGTGATAAATGGACTCAAATCATACACTTTAAGCAACAAGCATTTAACATTGATAAACCAGAGCTTCAATTGTAATAAAAGCTAGCATCAGAGATGTCATAAACAAAAAACACTTCAGGGAGTGAATATTCTAAGGTTCTACACGCAAAGCAAAGACGGTATCAATTCCAGTGTGGTCCTGCAGGAGTACCAAGAAGGTAGAGAATAACTATAATAGCACAAAGAGTAAAAAACACAGCTCTTCACTGTGTGGAGCAATAGTCTGTAGGGAGCTTGTTTAAAAATTGTGGTTGAAAAAATTCCACGCTTTGCAATGGCTGTTGTGAGCTGGGTCTGTAGTTGCATTACTAGATTACAGCCTCATGTAGAATAAAGCCTCACATTTCGAGGAATTGAACCTAGATGGAAGACAGTTGACTGTTGCCTATTCCCCTGAAAACCTAATGTCTGCCATTTACAGCCTATAGGCAGCAATCAACGTATATGTCATATGCTGTTATTCCCATGATAATGAAGGAACAGGAGTTCAGAGGAAGAAAAGAAAAATAGGAAGCATAGAGAATAGTAGAGCTAATTTAAGTTCTGCAGTGTTGCTGGGTTACATATATTGCCCTGGTTATGTTACTAGGTAAACTCATGGACAAGGAATTGGGCAATTCTTTTAAGGATTACAAACAGTGCTGAATTTTGAACTCAACTAGAACAAGCTGTAGATTCATAATCTCATTTGAAAAGCCAGCTTCTCTTACAAGAGCAATTTTTAATACTACAGGATTGAAAGTGTTAATTACCTGGTACCTATGAAGATGACAACTTAATCATCTTATCTCAGTCCTACAGGCACCTTAACTTTCTCTTAGATATCTTTAGACTAATCGCTGATCCGATTAAACTCTATCAGAAAAATGAAAGGGCACAGCAATCTCTTTGGTGTGAGGCCATTAAACAGAATAAGCAGAAAGCACTAAAAGCACATTTCAAAATTAACAAATTATTTAAAGACCAATGTTGTTCATGATGTATGGTGCGTGGAGGTATGATGTAATATTAGAAGAATCTCACCAGACAACGACACATTTCATCATTAGCATTCCATGAACTTAAAAGCTGTCATAATAAGATTTAAGGAGACACAAAACACACTAAATCTCCAAAACGGTATTGGAATCCCTCTCTGACTTGTTCTTTGTTCACCTGGCTGCACTCACAGCTTTCCTCTCCTGCCTAAAGCAAATGCATGAAGACCACCCTCCTGCATCAGCAAGAAGAGCTAAACTCCGAATCAGACAACTCAACTGCTGCATTAACAACATGCATGAGAAAAACTTTTGTAGTCCAACTTGATGAACCAAGCTTCTACTGCCACTTGTTTTTAATAGAAAGCTGAGGTTATAGAACCACAAAATGACTTAGGTTGGAAGTCACCTTAAAAATCAACTAGTTCCTATCCCCAGTGGTCTGATAGGCCCTGGGCAAATACTGTGGGCTACACAGGCAAATTTCAGTGCCCACTGAGTCATCAGCAAGCTGGGAAGATCTTACAGTTCACAAACAACTTGCAGGAGCGTGAAGATGAAGTCATTTTCAGGACTATTATTAAATATTGATTCATCTTGCTAGTTATGTAGTGCAAATTCCCAGCAACATTAAGGATAAGAAAAGGATACTTCATACTCTTTCAGTAATTCTAAGCAAAAGCACAAAGATATGCAAAAAATAGTATATATATACATACATAAAACTAAAAAAAAAAAAGACACTTCTAGACTGTTTGCAAACCAAAGCGACACAGAGAAGAGACCTAATGTCTTTCATTAGGTGATAACAACAACACAAAGAAAATCATTTCAATAGGCCTATTTGCTTCAGTACAAAAAAGTGTTCAAATGAATCATCAAAATCACAGACAGAAATAGGCGCTTTCAAGATGACATCATGAGTGTTCCAGCTCTGATTGTGCAATGTAATTTACTCTATGGATAGAGACAATTACCCAAATCTGTCTGGGCATTTGACATTTCTGAGTCAGCCAAGAATCCAAAATGGTCAAAGCACAGCAAAAGAAAATTGTGGAAAGAACAGATTCTCCTGACTTAGCAAGCATCTTTTTTGTGAAGCCATAAGCTAATAAAAATGTCTCAGATAAACAAGTCTGAATCAATTTCTAGATGGATTAAGGTGGAATAAGTAAGGCAACTTTTCTTTTTCTTGTTCCAATGTTATGTATTTTGAATTAAAGTTACTGTTTTGACTGATTTCACGTTTTCCTTACACTGTAAGCTTTTGTGGATAATAAATTCCCTAGAAAATGTGTCACTAAGAAATTTCAGGATGCTTTCAGCTGGAAGTGGACATTTACATAGCATAGTGTGATGCGCTGAATGAATATGTTCAGAAAACTCACAGCTGCCACCATTCTTAGCCATTTCATTGTCTAACATGGCGAAAAGGCCCTAAAATACTTATTCATAACAGCTGCTCATAAAGAAATCAATTTTCATTAAGAAAGAAGTGACACACTTTCTTACACTTCAGATCAAAAAGAAGCCCAGATCTCATATTCTACATAGAACTATAAGGTTGGAAAGGACCTGCAAGATCATCTAGTCCAACTGTGCTCCCATTACCATTGCTACCACAAGCACTAAACCATCTCTCGTAGCTCCTCATCCAGACGCCTCTTGAACGCTGCCAGGGATGGCGACTCCAACAGCTCCCTGGGCAGCCATTCCAGTGCCTGATCACCCTCTGAGAGAAAAAGTTCTTCCTTATGTAACCTATCTAACCTAAACCTCCTCTGGTACAACTTGCGGCCATTTCCTTGGGTCCTGTTTGTTCCATGGCAAAGAGGCCAAACCACTCTTCACCACAACCTCCCTTCAGGAAGTTGTAGAGTGCAATGAGGTCTCCCTTGAGCCTCCTCTTCTCCAGACTAAGCAATCCCAGCTCCCTCAGCTGCTCCTCATAGGACTTGTGCTCCAGGCCCCTCACCAGTTTCGTTGCCCTTCTCTGGACACGTTCCAGGGCCTCAATGTCTTTCCTGTAGCGAGGGGCACAAAACTGAACACAATACTCAAGGTGCAGCCTCACCAGCACTGAGTAAGGGGGATGATCACCTCCCTGCTCCTGATTGCCACACTAATTTCTGATTTCTAATTATTTCTAATTAGAAAAAATTTCTAATACAGGCCAGAATGCTGTTGGTCCTCTTGGCCACCTGGGCACACTGTCGGCTCATGTTCAGCCAAGCATCAACCAACACCCCCAGATCCCTTTCCTCTTCACAGTCATCCAATCACTCATCCCCAAGCCTAGAGCACTGCATGGGGTTGTTGTGGTCAAAGAGCAGGACCCAGCACTTGGCCTTGTTGAACCTCACCCCACTCATCTCAGCCCAGTGATCCAGCTTATTTAGATCCCTCAGAAGGGCCCCCTACCCTCAGGCAGATCAACACCACCTCCCAACTTGGTGTCATCTGCAAACTTACTGAGCATTACTCACTCAATCCCCTCATCTGGGTCATCAGTAAAGATACTAAACAAGATGGGCCCCAATATCAACCCCTGGGGGACACCACTTGAATAAGGTCACCAGCTGCACTTAACTCCATTAACCACTACCCATTGGGCATGGTCCTCTAGCCAGTTCCTTACCCAAAGAATGAATCAAAGACTTACAGTAAATCTCATGTTCAAGTTTCAGAAGGGTAAAAAGACAGAGGACTTCACACATCTGCTTTAAACAGGAATTATCTCATTCAAAATTTCACATGCACATGACTTTGAGTAAAAAATAAAAATAATAACAGTAACAGCCCCTTCAATGTATATACAATAAACTTAACTAGGACCATGGCGTTGTGAAGTGAGTTGCACAAGGTTAGTACTAGACAGCATCAAAATCCATCTGAACACTTATATTGTAGGTTATAACATGGAATCCTGCAAAATATTCAACTGCAGGAGAAGGCCAATCTGAAGCACTAAACTTTACATAAAATATTAAACACTGCTTAAGTCCCCAGAATAGGCTACAATCAGAAGCTAAAAGGATCCTATTTGGTGTACAATGTTAGAGGCAGAATGTGTAGAAGCAACCTAAAGTGACTGACAGGCTACTCTTTCTAGGGGAAGAATCTGCTTGATAGGTGGAGGAAGAGGAGGAAAAGGTAGGGGTTTTTTTTGTTTGTTTGTTTTGTTTTTGTTTTGTTTTTAAGCTATCTGTTCCCTGTAAACTCAAAGGACTGCATGTAACACTTCCCCAGAAAGCAGGACTGCAACCAGCAGTTTTCAGATTAATGGCTACAACCAGTTATGGGGTCCCTGAATTCTCCCTTATCTTTCTGAGGCAGAAAGATTTAAACATTGAAAACATCCAAAGAAGTAACAAGCTTATAGAATCACAGAATCACTCAGGTTGGAAAAGACCTCAAAGACCATCAAGTCCAACCACAACCTAACCATACTACCTTAACAGCCCTCCTCTGAATCATGTCCCTGAGCACCACATCCAAACCCATCCAGGGATGGTAACTCAACCACCTCCCTGGGGAGCCTATTCCAGTGCTTAACAACCCTTTCTGGAAACAAGTTTTTCCTGATATCCAACCCAAACTTACCCTGATGCAACTTAAGGCCATTTCCCCTTGTCCTGTCACCTGCCACCAGTGAGAAGCGACCAACCCCGGTCTCACTGTAGGCACTTTTCAGATATTGGAAGAGAGCCATAAGGTCTCCCCTCAGCTTCCTTCTCCCCAGACTGAACATCCCCAGTTCCTTCAGTTTCTCCTCAAAGGGCATACTCTCCAAGCCCTTCACAAGCATTGTTGCCCTTCTTTTTACCTGTCCAGCACCTCAATGTCCCTTCTGTACTGAAGTGCCCAAAACTGAATATTTTTATATTTATGTTTGAAAAATACAAACGAGACAAAATACATACATTCAAAGAGGATCATAAAAATAGCAGAAAAATATGATCAGAATAATTCCACTGGACTATAATTTATTCTATTAATTTTACAAATTCTGTGGAATACAAGCATCTGATGTGTTGAAGGCATTTCATACCTTTAGACTACTTTCTAAATAGACTTACTTTACTTATTATGAAGTAAATTACTACTGTAAAGTTGTGTGATCAACTAATCTTCACATCTGGAAAAACAAAGTACCTTCCTGAAGCAGATAAAACAACATTATGAAAATACACAGCTCTTTTTGAATAGAATATTCTGTTTTTTTGGTTAAGAAAAATAAAAAGCATACCTTTTGTTCATTCAGCAGGTCAGTAATGGTTTGTGACATTTCATCCAAACTCTGTGCTGCTTTTACCAGGTTATGTAAAGCACGTACATGCTGGTGAAGAGGTTCAAAGTCACAAAGTATTGGAACCCTTAAAAACAACACAGGATATGTTTTTGGCACATTGTTACATCTAATATTCAAATGATTGATTTTTTTTAATGTAGACATTCCAGCGAATGTCTTCCCTCTAAATGAAAGCTTCCCTCTAAATGAAAGCTTCCCTCTAAATGAAGTTTATATTTTTTTCATTTCAAGTATTTAGCATAGAAAATCCACACAAGTACCTTTTATTTGTGCTTTAAATTAAGAACTTCAGAGCTCTTAAGGACCACATAATGATAAAAATAATGGGGAAGTACTGCATCAAGGTCTTTCCTTTCAAGACATACCAGAAGAGAACTGATGGTGATCAAATCTGTAACTGAAGCACCTATAATTGCAAATGGCTCAATTATTCTCTTCAGTTGGATCCTCTCCAATCCAGCTCCTACTTTGAAGCAGCAATTAATTCTATATTATTCTATTTAATTTAGGTTACCTATCACTGAAAAGACTGAACAACGCGTTGTGATCACATTGCAAGTGTTGAAAAGTTACAGGTTTCCTAAACCTTTGAAAAAGTAACATTTCATTTTTCTTGAGAGCCTGTACTTCTAGAATATTTAGTTTGTATGAAATTGCTCCACTGAATTAATGAAACAGGAGTTCATTTAGACTAACAAAACGACAAAAGCAGGTAATGTTTCAGTGTATTTTGCATTCTTTAGTCAAAATATATGGCATGTGGTAGGTAGTATTATTTTTATGGAATTAATATTTCAGCAACTAGTTAAACTTAGAACCTCAGAAACTTTTCACTGAAGCACTGTATGAAAATGGAGGCATAATTTTAATCCTGAAGCTCCGGGGATCAGCAGTGATAGAGAAGAATCCCACTGCTCATCCTCAGCTTGCTTGCTTGCCAATTGTTTTCTTTGGGATGTTCAATTAAAGCACTGAAGAGACCACTGCTATAAAGTTTGTTCTGAAGCTCAATGTGTATAAAGATGTGCGAAAGCTAGGCCTGTTGAAGTTATAAGTCCTCCACCTTCATCAACATTACCACCAAATGCAAGTCTGAACCCAGAAGCCAAGGTGAACACAACATAGTCCCACCTCTATTGCCATCAAGTGGAAAGCTGTGTCACTACATCAGTCACGAACAGCTTTGTTACTGAATATTCTCTAACAGCACAACAAAATTCTTACTGGACTCAGAGAGCTTCCTAGGACAGTCATAAAATTCTCACAAATCCCAAAATCATTATGTCAATATCGGCAATATATAAAACTATAGTTTACATTTTATCTTTAGAATCCCTGAGAAGCAAGTCTAACACTGTAACAAGAGAAATTAAAAGGGTTTATCAGCAAAATCATGATTGATAGCAAATTCACTGTCAAGTAGGCTAAGCTCACTACATTTGTTGTTAATACCAGTAGACATAGCACCAGGAGGATAAGCAGGACTCCAGAATCAAAAATAATACCAATACAACATAAAGATGAAAAATGCAGAATTTCAACGCTGCACGCCAGTAACAGGTTTCAGGCTGATACTGTTGGCAAACCTAACAAAAGACAACAGAGCACCTCCACGGGAACTTATCTTATTATTTTCTGTGGGATTTTGGCCTTAAAGCTGGAAAATGGAACTACAGCTCTGTTCTAACAGAACAATAGTCCACACATATAGCATCTCATTGTGGTGATACAGAGAAAGATCTCTTCTGACATAGGATCTTACACACCATACTTGTTCTTGCCTGTTTCTTGCTTGCTAACTTGCTTAACATTACTCTATCTTATTTCTACAGGTTTAAAATACATGAATTTGAAAGCTTATTATCCATCATAGCAATGCCCAACATTCATTACACCTTAGTAGAGAACACATAGGACATAGGTGCTCAGGTCATTTTAACTTGAGTACATGAAGCATACAAAGAACATACCTGCCGTATGTCAGCTAAAAGCATCACTTAAGAACGACACCAGTTTACAAAATATCACTGTCTGTTCCTTACATAAAAGATATCAGAGAGGGAGAGGGGGCCTGAATGAGGAGTGAGCAGGACAGAAAGGGAAGCTACTTCCATATCACAGAGAGGTGAAAAAGGTGATTTACCTGAGTAACGGCTGAACTTCTGAAGGACAAAAAGACTGCAAAAATTGCAAGTCACTTAATGAGATATCTGGAAGCTCACTGTCAAATCTGCGAGGTTTTCTTGTCTGTATCAAGAAGAAATTAATTCATACATTGCTGATGATGATAACAAGATAACTAAAGGATTCAAAAGGAGTCTAATTCATAACAGATAAGTTAAACTATGATTTCTCTCATCAAAGACTTAATTCTCCTTTTAAATAAGCACATCTGGCCATACCCTCACAACCCTAAAGAATAAATATATAAACTCAAATTTATTTATTGTTATCCACAGCGCCTCTGGCAGCAGCACTTTCTCCCTATTATTAAGCTTACTAAAGTTATTAAACAGACCACTAATGTTAAGGGATAAGAGATGACTCTGAAACTTAAGACTAACTTAATACATAAATACAGTCCAGTAATTAAAATACTAAAAAAAAAAAAAGTCAGCAATATTAGAATCAAAATATTTTACTTTAATTAACTAATCTGTGAGAAATTAAATAGGCAATGCTCAATTACAAACAAAAATTCTGTTCCACTCCTCCAGTAATCACAGGAAAAAAGGAAAACACTTGTTTTTACCAAATGATTAATTTTAGGTCTATATTATTCAGAATAATGGATTAAATAAACAATTACTCCTCCTGGCCTTTGTTTTCCGAGCATCAATAAAAAACAATTTTTTAAATCAGTTCTATAGATGACTCCTTAAAAAGAAAGAACAAACTGATACATACTTTCCCACCACAATACAAGTTGGTAAACAGTTAATATAGGTCCCTTTTAATAGCAAAAAGTACACTGTCTAGCTATCTCATCTGTCAGGGCAATGTGACAGGTATACAACATGAATTACGCCTCATTTAAATTTCTAAGTGCTGTTCACAAAAATGAAAGAAACAACAAAAAGATACTAAGTACATACACAAAAGGATGGAGGCCAGGAATCAAGTCCTCTGAACAAGCGATTCCTTAGAAAAGACTTCCCTGGGCAAAGAAAAAATGGTTATTTAAAAGGAATAAATGCAACATACAAACAATGCCTCAACAAAAAACAATTGAGCTATTGTAGTTCAACAATTGAACTAAATTTGAAGTTATTCCCAACATACTTTTTCTCAACAAAAAGTGGTGACAGAACCTCATGTAAAATCCACCATAAAAGCAGAGGCTTGAATGGTGTGATGAATTCTATTTGCTTACTGTTCACCTTTTCAAAAGCCTCAGTTAATTCTTCAAAGTTGCTTCTTTGAAATCTTGCTAACTTCCTTTCCAAACATTTGATAACCTTTTACTCAATTCTCCTATTTAAAGAAAAAAACCTCTGGTCAAGTGTTCCAGACGTGCAACTTCAGCTTTTTATTCATTTTTTAAATGAATTACAGAGGATGCTGCACCAATGCTCAAATACTCAGTAATGATTTCAAAAGGATTCCTTTAAAGGAATCGTAAAGCTTGCAGAACATGTTCAAGCAGAAACTGCATTCAAGTGTAATAACATTTTTTCTTTCAGGAGCATTAAACTAATGAGAACATTCACAGTATTTTTGATAAAACTATATGGAAAAACATAATCATACGCATATTTAAACTAAAACATAATGGAATTATTTTATCTACTTCTGAAGAGAAATGTCATACTAAGCTACGGACCACAGAACAGGAAGTACTTACTGAACAGTTTACCAAAAGATTCTCTTTTTGCCCTTTCAGCTTCATATAGGTGTTTCCCATCATTTATTAAAGCACCTGCCCACTGTGAAATGGGAAATACATAGTTAGTTGTTAATTCATGCAGTGACACAAAGGTTTGAACCTGACATCTTGTTTACTTACCTCCCTGTAGTGTTTTATGAACATTTTTCTCCTCACAACCTCAACGACAGCTAAACAGTACATCTGAGGAACAGTACTGAGAGCCTCTACAACCTTGACCCTCTCTAAGAGTTCTGTCACAAGACGAAGCAATGCTTGCAGTTTCTCTCCATCTTGGTCAGCGTGAAGCATTACAAAACAACACCACCTACAAAAGTAGGTTATACATTAGAAGATAACAACTTAGTCATCTCTTATGCATTTTAATTTCACTGAAATTAGCACCATCTTTGGATCAAGTGAACAATTACATCATTTTATGTGGGACAACAGCATTCTATCTGGAAGTACCAAATAATTTAGAATTCACTAATTGTCTTCTCCATTAATTTCTCCAATAAGGAAGTCTCGAAAGTGCTCCATAATTAACACTTAGTAGCATTTGAGTTAAGGTACTGTTTTTAATAAGTAAGTCTGAGCATACGTAACTTCATAATAAATGATAATGAAGTTTTATCCAGAAGAACTTAAAAAGAAGCTGCTATGCCTAGAAGAGACTAGTCTGTTTATAAGTCTTAAAAATATTTACAGAAAAGCATTAGTAAGAAATATTGAATGTGTGGATACTGTCTAACAGATAAGATAGACTGCCATCTACTCATTCATTACAAATAACTCTAACATCTAAAGCCACTCTTAACATACAAATTCCTATATTGAAAATCTGAATATTTATTCCTTGGCCAACACAATTTTCAATCAGTCAGCAAAATAATTAAATCATAGTTTAACAACTGAAACAGTGCTAAAATTGAGAAGATTGAAAATTGAAGAGAAACATTACAGTGATTTTTTTTACACCAAAGAAGTCGCTTTTAACTGTTAACTTTCTCACAGCAATGAGTAGCAAGAAAGGAGAAGGCATTGCACGAATCCAACAAGCATACAGTTGAAGCACAAAAACGAAGTATTTTCTCTATACCACTGTTATAATGCTCCTTGAAAAAGCCAGGAGCTTGTGAATTCAAAAAAGAATTAATGGAAGAAATCTCCACCAGCAATTAAATACAAATGAACTATTTCTGTAAGTAAATACTCTTAGACAAAAGGATTCCTTCTCACTAGATTCCCATTATGGTCATCTGCTACATACTGCTACTGAAGACAGACAAGCTAGAAAAACATTTGGTTTGACCCAGAATACAATACCTTGCTTTTCTTTTTGAAAATCTTAGCATTCTATGAAATCTATTTTTCTTGCATTCAATCTCCTTGCCATATTAGCTTTTTCCTCCCAAAAGGATGCCAGCCTTTTCCTCTAATAAGTCACTAGTTTGGTGCATAGCTACATAAATACTTTAACATACAGGAAATTAAAATGACATTTACAGCAAGCTAGCTTCTAGGTACTAACTCTCATTAGATGTGAAAAACAGTGCCAAAAGAAAAAAGCCATCTTTTCAGTAAGTTAAAGGCTGCTGTATAGACAAACTTCTATTCTGATCCACCAATAAGTAATTCTTAGTAATAAAGACATAATAGGATCACAGAATGGCCAGGGTTGGAAGGGACCTCAAGAATCACAAATCTCCAACCCCCCTGCCACATGCAGGGCCACCAATCTCCCATTTAATACTAGACCAGGCTGCCCAGGGCCCCATCCAATCTGGCCTTAAACACATCTAGGGATGGGGCATCCACAACCTCTCTGGGCAGCCTGTTCCAGCACCTCACCACTCTCATAGTAAAGATCTTTGTCACTAGTGCACTGCTAATTTATTTTTTCCTGTATCTTGAAACTACCTCTTCTATACAAACTGTAATCTTGCCATGAAGAAAAAATTTTCCTTGATAGATATCTAATCCAGTGTGCAAGTCTATGGTTCTGTGAATACTGCTATAGAGTCCAAATCCTGTCTCTCCATGCAGGAACACCCAAACCATACATGTGACAACACTGTCCAAACTCTCCTTGAATTCTGGCAGCCTAGGGCTGTGATCGACATCCCCAGGGAACCTGTTCTGTGTCCACAGCCCTCCATAGGAAACCCTGTTCCTAACCCCCTGCTGCCCCTCCCCTGACACAGCTCCATGCCATTCCGTCGGGCCCTGTCGCTGTCACAGAAAGCAGAGCTCAGGGCTGCCCTCCGCTCCCTGTGAGGAGCTACAGCAGCCATGAGGGCTCCCCTTATCTCTCCTGCTCTGAACAAGGCATCTCACCCTCTTCTCATGTGCTTCGCCCTCCAGACCTTCCATTAATATTGCTTAATTATTAATTGCTGACACAAATAGAACTATTTAAACAAAATTATTATACTGTGTATGTTCCCTACACATCTGACATAACATTAAAATTTGAGTTGTTTAGTAGCTTGAAATAGTTCAGTAGTGTGAAAAACTTTATCACTGAGCAATACATAATACTTACTGGCTGTGTCACACAGCAACGATGCTCACATGAAAAATACTACTTTTTTTATTAAAGTTAATATAATTATTTTTCATTAACTGCTAGTAAATCACAAACTAACAGCATGCCTTTCTTGCTTTGATATGATCATAAGCTACTGACAAGTATTTTTCATATGCTTGCTACTGCCTTATGAAAACATTCATATAATTATCAGTTAAATTTTAAATAAGACATTGATGGCTTCTGAGGTTGATGGAGGAGGCAGGTTTGAGGATACTGTTTTACTGATATGAAGGTCATACAAACGGCTAAGAAATTTTTCTCTTAATATTTTATCTCACACTTAGAAATGATTTGATAAGCAAATGCAAGTTACAAAGTTTATCCAACTTCTATTTTCTCTTTCATTTAGAAAAAGCTCTATGCATTAATGAAAGTCTCCTTATAAAATACTTTTAAAATCCTCAATACAAATGGAATTCACAATATCAAGTTGAACAGTTGTAACTTACTTTAGTCTGACTTGTAGATTATTTGCAAGCTCCTGCTTGGCAGTGGTACATTTCTGTTTAATATCTAACAGCTTTCTGTGATTAGTTAACATAATCATCAACT